>NC_041015.1:17403177-17760591 GCF_004193775.1 Glycine soja
GGGTTGTTCCTCTTTCCGAACGTTGACGGTTTGGTAGACTTAGCCGCCATTGATGCTTTCCTCGCATATCACCATAGCAAGGAAAGTCCAGTGGTTGCTATCTTGGCAGATTTGTTTGACACCTTTGACCGGAGGTGTGAGAAAAACAGTGCACGGATTGTCTGTTGTTTACCCGCTCTCTGTGTGTGGTTGATTTCACACCTATTCCAACAAGACACGAGACACCTGTGTCCGCTTCAAAGCTATCGCTCATGCGCCAAAAAAGGAAGAGTCGATTGGGACCAACATTTGGCTGGGATAGGGGGCAGCGCGATCAATTGGTTTCCTCGTTGGAAAGGAAAGCAAGGAAGGATTATCTTCTCGTGTGGGGACTACCCTAATGTTCCACTGTTAGGGACTAGGGGTTGTATTAATTATAATCCCGCTCTCGCCATAAGACAGCTAGGGTATCCCATGAGGGGAGCGCCAACCGAAGAAAGTCTCTCACCTTTCCTTGTGAGGGATCTAGGCCGCAAAGTCTCAAGGCGATACAAAGAGTCCACAAGGCGTGGAGATGTCCGTTGAAGAAAGACAAGGAGCTTAGAGGCATCCGAAATGACATCATCGGAGGTTATCATGGATGGCTAAGAATTCACACGCGAGGGTTAGATTGGCTCTCCAAATTGAAAGTTATCGATGAGGAGAACTTCGAAGCTCCGGAGGAAGATGAAGAAGTCTGAGCTCTAAAACTAGAGCTAGGGAAGGCAAGACTCGCCAAGGAGAAGTTCAAGTCAGCTGCTACACACATCCGGAAGGAGTGCACCGAGTTACAAGAGGAAAACACGGCCGCTGCAAGAGCCCTTGAACAAGAACCAAAAGGGCCCGCAAGGAGGAATATGGCCGAGAGAAATTCCGAGGAGCATTGTGGGGTAGCAACAATGAGCTCAAGCTCCGAAGAGAGGAGAGAGATCGGTCACGGGTGCATGGCATGATCTTAAAAGAGGAGTTAGTTGCTTGCGCGAGGTCCAAAAGGAGTTTGGCTCAACACTTGGAAGCCACGGAGCAAAGCATGCTAGCTATCATAGGGCAATACAAGGAAAAGTTGAACCAGTCTGTGGCCCATGAACAAAAGCTAGTGGAGGATTTTGCACAAGTGTACGCCGAGAAAGAAGCAAGAGGGAGGGTGATTGATGCATTGCATCAAGAAGCGACTATGTGGATGGATAGGTTCGCCTTGACCTTGAATGGAAGTCAAGACCTCCCGCGTCTATTAGCCAAAGCAAAAGCCATGGCCGAAGTGTGTACGGCCCCTGAGGAGATTCATGGGCTAATCAATTACTGTCAACACATGATAGATTTTATGGCCCATATAATTAGGAATCGTTAGGTTCTCTTGTAACACCTTTGTATAATCTTGGCTAGATGAAAGCTTTGTTCTTTTTATAAAATGAGAAGTTCTGGACTCATCACGTTATCTAAAAACCTTGGGGTGGATCCAAGTGCTCCGATCATCCATTTGCATACTCATGTTTTGGTGGCATACTCACCGTTGTTTATTTCTTTAGGAATTTCATCATAACTAAGAAAACACCAAGGCACCCCTATAACACTCGATCCAGAAAATGGATAATGAAGAGGGCATGCAGGAACAAATGAAGGCCGATCTATCGGCCTTGAAAGATCAAATGGCTTCCATCTCGGAGGTCATGTTAAAACTCCAGAAAACCATAGAGGATAAAGCCACGGCAACCGCCTCCAGTACGGTTAGGGAAGCGGAGCTGGTACTGCAACCCGCTTTAAATCCGGGCCGAGACAGAAACACGGCCGTGTTTGGTCGAAGGTATAGTCCGCAAGCTTATCCTTATGGCTTTCCTTCGGACTTCACTCCCCGTGCCACCCCGGAAGATTTAAGCCAAGCCCCTACTTTTGAGGGGCAACTCCCGCCTTATGACGACTATCCCGGGCAAGACGATGAGGAAGGAGATACCCATCTTGGCCCCCTGCTCCACCTCAAAGATCCGTCCCCACATGAACTACCCCAACCGAACATGGTCCGCCATATCCCGGCCTCACCCACACCCGTAAAAGAATATGTTCCCTTCGCGGAAGATAAGGGAAAGATTGAGGCACTTGAAGAGAGGCTAAGAGCAGTCGAGGGCCTTGGCAATTACCCATTCTCGGATTTAGCGGATTTATGTCTCGTGCCCAATATCATCATTCCTCCCAAGTTCAAAGTGTCGGACTTTGATAAGTACAAAGGGACGACATGTCCAAAGGGGCATCTTCGGATGTATTGCCGAAAGATGGGGCCGTATTCTGTGGACGAGAAATTGTTGGTCCATTTCTTTCAAGACAGCTTGGCCGGAGCAGCTGTAGCATGGTATACCAATCTGGAAGCTTCCCAGATCCGATGATGGAAGGACTTGGCAACTGCCTTCATTAGGCAGTACTAGTACAATACGGACATGGCTCCCGATCGGAATCAGCTTCAGAGTATGACTAAGCGAGAGCATGAGTCCATTAAGGAATATGCCCAAAGATGGAGAGATCTCACAGCCCAAGTCGTACCGCCCATGACGGAAAGGGAGATGATCACAATTATGGTAGATACGTTACCCACGTTCTACTATGAAAAGCTGATAGGCTACATGCCAGCTAACTTTGCGGATCTCGTCTTCGCCGGAGAAAGGATTGAATCCGGACTACGGAAAGGCAAGTTCGAATATGCTTCCAACAACAACAGAAAAGCCCCAGTAGTGGGCACGAGAAAAAAGGAAGGAGACGCCCACGCAGTCACCACCACCCCGACGTGGATGAAAGCACCCCAAAATATCCAAAGCTCATACCAGCCCAATCCCCCAAATTTTTTAATCCGAGCCGGGAATTCTCTCCCGACTCAAGTAAAAGGACCACCCGCAGCAGAAAGAGCGTCGGCCCAACGCACGACTCCAGCCGCCCCCCGGCCAGTTAATAATACAGCTCCCGGCGCAAGCTATAAATATGCACAGCACCCGCCCCCGAAAGATAACTTCTCCCCTATTCCCATGGCATACTCCGAGTTATGGCCTTCATTATTGGAGAATCATTTGGTGGTGGCCATACCCGGGAAGGTCTTCCAGCCACCCCACCCTAAGTGGTACGACCCGGGTGCCAAGTGTGTGTACCATAGTGGAGCTCTCGGACACAATATTGACTCCTGCATCTCGTTCAAGTATAAAGTGCAGCACCTAATTAGTGTCGGCTGGCTAGCGTTTCAGGAGGAAGGCCCAAATGTTAAAACCAACCCGCTAGCTAGTCATGGAGGGGCTAGCGTGAACGCCGTCGAAGAGGACGGGCCATCGCGGGCAAAGAGGTTAGGAGAGGTGGTTACTTCTAGACGCTTCATCTATCAATCACTGCAAGCGGCGTGCATGGTCTCCCAAGGTGGAGACGAAAGGGATGAATGTTAGTTTCACCTCGGGGAGTCGCATGACATGGAAACCTGTCCCGTGGTGGAAGAATTGCTTCAGCGGCTCATAGATTGCCGCCAACTTGAAGTGTCCATAGGAAGGAGGGAAGAACCACAAATTTGCATGCAGTCGGAAGAAAAGAAGGTTCTTCTAACCCCCAAGGCCCTAGTGATATGTTTTACTAGGAAGGGGACCGGCTCCACACCCATATACCCCCGAACGGCACCCAAGCCAACACCATTTGCATATCAAAGTAATAAGGCCGTTCCGTGGAAGTATACCCCTCCCGCGTCCAGCGAAAGAGTTGTAACCGAAGTTGACTCCCTATCAGCTAAGGTAACCAACATCACCGGCCTCAGTGGCGTAACCCGCAGTGGTCGAGTGTTCGCTTCCCCTTACCCGGCGGAATTGTCCTCTAAAGGGAAAGCGCCTATGGTCCAAGAGCCCACAGATATAGCCACCCCCTCGAAAGAAGTAGATCCTCCAGTGGTAAGAGGGGCCGAAAAGAAAGAGGAACTTCAAGGAAAAACAGTGACTTTGGAAGAGGCCCATGAGTTCCTCCGCCTCATCCAACAAAGCGAGTTTAAGGTAGTCGAGCAACTGAATAAAACTCCAGCAATGATCTCTTTGCTTGAACTACTCATAAACTCCGAGCCTCATCGTGCGCTGTTGATGAAGGTCCTTAACGATGCCCATGTAGCACATGATATCTCAGTGGAGGGTTTTGAAGGCATCGTTAATCATATAACCACCAACAATTATATCGCGTTCGTGGAAGAAGAGATTCCCGTTGAGGGGAGAGGACACAACAAGGCTTTACATGTGTCGGTGAGATGTATGGACCACGTTGTCGCAAAGGTACTTATCGACAATGGATCGAGTTTAAATGTAATGTCGAAGACCACTTTGGAAAAGCTTCCTTTTAGTGCGTCACGTTTAAAACCAAGCTCAATGGTGGTGCGAGCCTTTGATGGTACTCGGCGGGAAGTGATGGGGGAAATCGACATTCCCATTCAGATAGGCCCCCACACTTGCAATGTGGTGTTTCAAGTAATGGATATAAATCCCGCCTATAGCTGCCTCTTGGGAAGACCTTGGATTCATGCCCTGGGAGTGGTCCCTTCAACGCTTCACCAGAAATTGAAGTTCGCAGTGGGTGGACTTTTAGTGATAGTGTCGGGTGAAGAGGATATGTTAGTGAGCTGCCCCTCCTCCGCACCGTACGTAGAAGCGGCAGAAGAATCATTGGAAACGGCTTTCCAATCCTTTGAGGTGGTGAGCTGCGCCTCTGTGGAACCAAGTCCGTCGCCACCTTCTCTCTCCAAAGCGGCCATAATGGAGGTGCGTGTTATGCTCAGGAACGGATTTGAGCCCGGAATGGGTCTAGGCAAGGACTGCCTCGGGAATGCCGACGTGGTCGATATCAAGGGAAATTCATACAAGTATGGATTAGGGTATGAGCCCGAGATGCCGGGGAGGAGGAACGTGCCGTCAAGATTTCAGGCGGATAGGGTATGGCCCGGCCGTATTAGCCAGTGTTTCACCAGCGCTGGAATGGTGTCCGAGGAGGAGGTGGCCGCAATAGAAGAGGAGTTCCCTCAAGACCCACCAAGTTTTTTGCAACCATGTCACCCCGATTCCCAAGTGGGGAACTGGCGCGTGATAAGCCAGTCAGAAGTCTATACCGCTGATTCAATGTAATTAGAGCCTATAGATTTCCTTTCTCTTTTGTTTTGTGAAACCTACCTTATTAAATAAACAAAGAGATCTTGTTTCATCTGTTCTTGCAGTACCACCCTTTCTCATATCATTTTGCATGTTTTTGTTTCTTTTGCCTTGTTTGGTATAGATGTGAGGGTCGATTCTTTGAGGATCCTAACAACGAGTGTTTGACAATCGATTTCGATCGAGATATAAGCCAAATGATAAACGAGGAAGAGGAAGAGGACGTCCTGTCACCTGAGTTGGAGAGGTTGGTCGCTCAGGAAGAACGTGAAATGAAGCCTCACCAAGAAGAAACTGAATTGGTAAACTTGGGAACCACGGAGGAAAAGAAAGAAGTAAAGGTAGGAACCGGTATGACCGCGTCTATCCGCCAAGGCTTGATAACCCTTCTTGAAGAGTATCAAGATGTCTTTGCATGGTCATATCAAGACATGCCCGGTCTGGATTCCGACATTGTGCAGCATAAGTTGCCTTTGAATCCTGGGTCTTCCCCGGTTAAGCAAAAGTTACGAAGAATGAAACCCGAGATGTCTTTAAAAAATTAAAGAAGAAGTAAGGAAGCAGTTTGATGCAGGTTTCTTATTTGTGGCGCGGTACCCGGAGTGGGTGGCCAACATTGTCCCAGTCCCGAAAAAGGACGGCAAGGTTCGAATGTGTGTAGACTACTGGGACTTGAACCGAGCCAGTCCTAAAGACAATTTTCCCCTGCCACACATTGATATATTGGTAGATAATACAGCCAAATTCGCCCTTTTCTCATTTATGGATGGTTTCTCGAGGTATAATCAAATAAAGATGGCACCCGAGGATGTAGAGAAGACCACTTTCGTCACCCTCTGGGGGACATTCTGCTATAAAGTGATGGCCTTCGGGCTGAAAAATGCTGGGGAAACCTATCAGCGTGCCATGGTGGCGTTGTTCCATGATATGATGCATAAGGAAATAGAGGTCTACGTAGATGACATGATTGCCAAGTCTCAGACTGAGGACGAACACCTTGTCAATCTGCGTAAGCTGTTTGGAAGGTTGCGGAAATACCAATTAAAACTGAACCCAACCAAGTGCACCTTTGGAGTGAAGTCGGGGAAGCTGCTAGGATTTATCGTAAGTCAGAAAGGGATAGAGATAGATCCCGAGAAAGTGAAGGCCATCCTTGAAATGCCGGAACCACGCACGGAGAAGCAGGTTCGGGGGTTTTTGGGTAGGTTGAATTATATCGCGAGATTTATCTCGCAACTCACCCCTACCTATGAGCCCATTTTTAAGCTATTACGTAAGAACCAGGCGATCCTATGGAACAGTGACTGCCAAGAGGCCTTCGAGAAGATCAAACAGAGTCTCGCAAATCCCCCGGTGCTCATGCCACCTGTAACAGGAAGACCTCTTTTCCTTTACATGACCGTGTTGGACGAGTCTATGGGGTGCGTGTTGGGTCAGCATGATGATTCTGGTAAAAAGGAGCAAGCCATCTACTATCTGAGCAAGAAGTTTACCGCATGTGAGATGAATTACTCAATGCTGGAAAGGACGTGTTGTGCTCTAGTATGGGCATCACATCGGCTTAGGCAGTACATGCTTAGCCATACCACGTGGCTTATTTCCAAAAATGGATCCTGTGAAATTCATCTTTGAAAAACCGGCCCTCACGGGACGAATCGCTAGGTGCTGAATTCGATATTGTTTACGTCACCCAAAAGGCGGTAAAGGGAAGTGCCTTAGCAGATTATTTGGCCCAGCAACCCCTCCAGGATTATCGGCCGATGCACCCCGAGTTCCCAGATGAAGATATCATGGCCCTGTTTGAAGAGAAGCGGACGCACGAGGACATAGACAAATGGATTGTTTGCTTCGATGGGGCATCTAATGCTTTGGGCCACGGAGTAGGGATAGTCCTTGTATCCCCGGATGATCAGTGTATTCCTTTCACGGCTAGGCTAGGTTTTGATTGTACCAACAATATGGCCGAGTACGAAGCATGCGCCCTCGGGGTTCAGGTGGCTATTGATTTTGATGTAAAACTACTCAAGGTGTATGGAGACTCAGCTTTGGTGATACGCCAGTTGAAAGGAGAATGGGAAACTAGCGATCCGAAGTTAATACCCTATCAAACTCACATCTTGAGGTTAGCCAAGTACTTTGACGATATTTCCTTTCACCACATACCTCGGGAAGAGAATCAAATGGCTGATGCATTAGCCACTCTAGCATCCATGTTTCAACTTGCCCCACACGGGGATCTGCCGTACATCGAATTCAAATCTCAAGGCAGGCCGGCATATTGTTATGCAATAGAGGAAGAGCAAGATGGGAAACCGTGGTATTTCGACATCAAGCAGTATGTCGAGAACAAAGAATACCCACCAGGGATTTCTGACAATGACAAAAGGACGTTGAGGAGATTGGCTACTAGTTTCTTTGTAAGTGGTACTATCCTGTACAAACGAAACCACGACATGACCCTCCTACGATGCGTAGATGCCAAAGAGGTGAACTTCATGATTGAGGAGATCCACGAGGGTTCCTTTGGGACACATGCCAATGGGCATGCTATGGCCAGAAAAATCCTTAGGGCCGACTATTATTAGCTCACCATGGAAAGCGATTGTTGCGCTCAGGTCAGGAAATGTCATAAATGTCAGGCATACGCGGACAATGTCAATGTTCCGCCACATCCTCTGAATGTTATGTCCGCCCCTTGGCCTTTTTCCATGTGGGGAATAGATGTCATTGGGGCCATTGAACCCAAAGCGTCGAATGGTCACCGCTTCATTCTTGTGGCGATAGATTACTTCACCAAATGGGTCGAAGCAGCTTCTTATACTAATGTCACAAGGAATGTGGTAGTTAGATTCATAAAGAAGGAGCTGATTTGTCGATACGGACTCCCCAGGAAGATCATTACTGACAATGACACCAATCTGAACAACAAGATGATGCAGGAAATGTGCGAGGACTTCAAGATCCAGCATCATAACTCTACCCCTTATCGGCCAAAGATGAATGGGGCTGTAGAGGCTGCAAATAAGAATATTAAGAAGATTGTTCAAAAGATGACAGTGTCGTACAAAGATTGGCATGAGATGTTGCCTTTCGCCCTACACGGATACAGAACCTCGGTGCGAACTTCTACTGGGGCAACGCCGTATTCCTTGGTTTATGGGATGGAGGCGGTACTCCCATTTGAGGTAGAGGTTCCTTCTCAGAGGATAATGGCGGAGTCAGGCCTAGAAGAGTCAGAATGGGCTCAAGCACGCTACGACCAACTTAACCTTATTGAAGGTAAGCGTTTGGCCGCCATGAGCCATGGGCGTTTGTATCAACGAAGGATAAAGAACGCATTCGACAAGAAGGTACGCTCGCGCAAGTTCAACGAGGGGGACCTCGTGCTGAAGAAAATGTCCCATACTGTTAAAGATAATCGAGGCAAGTGGGCCCCGAATTATGAAGGACCGTTCGTGGTGAAAAGAGCTTTTTCTGGGGGTGCTCTGATACTCACCCACATGGATGGCGAGGAGTTGCCCTCGTCCGTGAACTCCGATGTAGTTAAACGATATTACGCTTGAAGTCTGGGGCAATCGAGAGGACCGTTGCATGTTCTTTTAATTCTGAGTTTTTGTTCTTCTTGGTTTCCTCCAGGGATTCCCTTCCTCTGTATTTGTCTCGTTCCTTTAAAAGAAGAAAAGATGGGCGAGGTTTTAGTCCTCCCTTTGGTTTCAAACCTTGTGTTTTAGATTTGTTATAACTTGAGCCCTCTTCGCTCGGTGTATGGGGTGCCCCAAACGCTTATTTAAAATTGAATCTAACCAGCCTTCACTAAAATAAAATCATCGCATTAGAAACATTCACACATGCACATGCACATGCATATCTTGTGATAGCAAGGAGCAGAATCGTCTCAGGCCACGGTCAGAAGTCAAGACAAGTCAATGGTAGAAATCAACCAAGGTAAGACGATGATCGGTCACGATTGGCCGCGTATTATTTGTTTCCTACTTACAGGTACATAGGGACGGATGCAAGTGGGGCTAGGGTCACAACCGACCGATCGTTGCCCCTTCCCGGTGCTAAACAAGCAGAGAACGTCGCTGTAAGGCAGCCCAGTATCCTTTGCGTTTACAGTTTCTTTTACTATTGTTTGTTTTAAATAAGTAATCGAAAAGCCTAATTCTAATTTAAGTAGGTTCAAGTGGGCAAATGCTAACCCATAAGAGGGGGAAGGCATGGATAATGCCCAAAAAAAAAAATGGCAGGTTAGCTCGCCTGGGCAAGCAACCCCTGCACCCAAATTATAAAAACGAGGGAGGGGAACGTTTTTGTATCCAAAAAACTCCCCCCCCCCTTCATTCAAAAGAGAGGACTCACGAAGGCTTGCGGTTCTTACTCCCTCAAGCCACTTTTGGTTGCCTTTTGCTTTCATTTTTGGTGTTATTATTCACTCCAACAAGTAAGTATTCAATCCTTGATGTTTTTAGCTTCCCATTGGTATATTTTCTTCATCTTGTGGTGCTCCAAATTGTGAGAATGTGCTTATATTTGTGGGACAGTTTTGGTTTGTATTTATGCTTGTTTTCTGGAGTTGAGGATTTGAATGAGAAGGCCTTAGGCCTATGCTGTATTCTGAAGCAATGGGGCATGCCACATTGTCCCCATCCTCTTGCAATTTATGTCCAAACATGCGCTCACCAAGTGCTCGGTGAAATGCCCCAATGATGTATGAATATGATTTTGTAAAATTGGGAGAGTGGGACTGTTTCTTATATGTAGGTACAGCATAGGAAATTCAAAATAGGTGCCCAAATGCAATTCCAAGCTTAGGAACCCAAACTTGTAGCTTCAATGCAAGGAAACATGCTTATGGCTAGGAATCCAAATTTTGGTTTTAGAATTAGAAAAACATGAAAATTAGGATTTGCTTGTGAGAGTTTTTGCTCGAATTTGGGCTGCCCCATGTTTGATACTTTACATAGAGGTAGCGTGGAAAACACCTTGCAATAGTGTGTATACATAGGTAAATATAAGGAGCATGAAATTCCTAGCAAAGTGTGGATGATTGTCTTCCTAAATGAATGTATGATAGTGTGAATGCCTTTTTTTGAATGCAAATATGTGCAGGATGTAATTAGCTTTCCAATATGCATATAATAAATATGAGTGAAACAGTAAAAATTTGTATGGTGTACTTCAAATGTATGTAAGTAGTTTGTGATAGCAGATGTTTAGGATATAAATTAGGTGCAAAGTTTGACGCAACACTTTGAGCATGGAAGTGTGTTTTCTTTTTTAGAATGTATATAGGTGTATGGCAATTAGAATATATTAGATGTTCTTGTATGTTGACATGGGTAATAGGATACTTTCTACACATGCGCGTGTGCATAAATGGATTACATGAGTTTGGTCTAAATCAGAGGGGCTAGCACGTTTTTTTTGCGTTAAGATAAGCATTATCTTGCAAAACTAACTTCTAAATGTTTGTTCTCGCAAGAAATGGCCCCGAGGAAACATGCCTCAAAGAGATCCAGGAAGGATAAAGCGGCCGAAGGAACCAGTTCCGCTCCCAAGTATGATAGTCACTGCTTTAGGAGTGCTGAACACCAGCAGCGCTTCGAGGCCATCAAGGGATGGTCATTTCTCCAGGAGCGACGCGTCCAGCTCAGGGACGACGAGTATACCGATTTCCAGGAGGAGATAGTTCGCCGGCGGTGGGCACCACTGGTCACCCCCATGGCCAAGTTTGATCCAGACATAGTCCTCGAATTTTATGCCAATGCTTGGCCTACAGAGGAGGGCGTGCGAGATATGAGGTCTTGGGTGAGGGGTCAGTGGATCCCGTTTGATGCAGATGCTATCGGCCAGCTCCTGGGATATCCTTTAGTGCTGGAAGAGGGTCAGGAGTGCGAGTATGGCCAGAGGAGGAACCGGTCCGATGGGTTAGATGAGGAGGCCATCGCCCATTTGCTATGTATACCGGGGCAGGATTTTGCCCGAACTGCTGCCAGGAGACGAGTGTGGATCATGCGCACCAACATGACCACCCTGACTCGGATCTGGATGACTTTGCTGCTCAGCAACATCCAGCCCAGCGACCATAATTCCGACTTTCCCCTGCCGAAGTGTCAGCTGGTGTACGCTATCCTGACGCGGATGAGCATTCACGTGGCTCAGTTAATCGCTGATGCCATCTATATATTTGCAGGTATGGCGCCTACCAGGCACCCTCTGGACCCGGATAAGTCCAACAGGGCCCTGGGATTTCCCGCCTTGATCACAGGACTCTGCCAGTCGTTCGGAGTCCCCGTCGCACCTAGCAAGGTGATTCGGCCGCCCATCACCCGAGCTTTTATTGAGAAGTATTGCACACAGAGACAGGCCCCGGGGGATGTTCCGCAGGCCACAAACGTGCCGCCACCTCATTAGGCTGGTCCAGCCGGATCGTTCAATACGGAGCAGTATTTGCGGCATTTGGTTCGTCAGCAGGCGGCCAACCACCGGGCTCATGTACAAACCTGTGATTGTCTTTACTAGATGAGCCTCAGCCTGCAGAGCCAGGGTTTTACTTCTTTTTCTTGCCCTACTCCGGACCAGTTCAGGGCAGAGGTCGCATGGCCTGGAGATTGGCCTGAGGCCCGGGCAGGAGAGGCGCCAGCAGAGGCTCCCGACGAGGCAGATGAGGCCCGCGAGGACGAGGAGATGACCGATTTACTTGATTTCTTAGGAGGGAGCGGAGCCACATGATTGGGAGATCCCTTGATCCTTATTTCTTTTTGTTTCCATTTTTTTTTTGTTACATATCATCTTATTTTTGTTTGACTAAGGGACTAACGTTTGTTTCATTTTTTTACTTTTTTTTTGTACATACATATCGTTTGAGTTGTTACGTCGGTACTTGTTTCATTGTTGTCAATAGTGTTTGTTGAAATTCCGGAACCGTGTAGAGTTTTTCATTTGGGAACGTCGTCCTAAAAATAAAATGAACCGAAAATCCTAATAAAAAGTCATGTTCATAAAGAAAAGAAAAAGGTTTTTATTTATACATGTATGTAAAAGGAAAATGTGTATAGAAGGTTTTTGTGTGTAAATGATGCGTGGAAAGGAATTCTTGTGTGTGTGAGCAACGAGTGTATATGAAGAAACTTTTGTATGAACCATAAGTGTGTGTTGGGAAAAATGAAAAATCTTTGAATGTAAATAGGGTTTGTATATAGACCGTGTGACGTAAAGAGAAGAGTTCTAATGCGTGTATAGAAAAAGTTTGTCATGTATAAAAATATAGATGTACAAAGGAAGGTTTTCCTCATAAAGGACCACAGGTGTATAATTTTAGTGAATATATATAAAAATAAAACAAAAAGTAAAAAGAAAGAAAGACCGCGAAGTTCGACATGTTAAGAAGTATAAATCATTCGTAAAGAGCAAACGCATCTTCTGGAAACAAGGGACTGATGCTAAGAGTTTATTTTCCGGAATAAACTGAGATAAGGATGGATGAATTCAATGAACTGATGAAAGAACATAACTTGGAAACGTTGGGTCTGTCTGGGTAAATTCCCAACCGTAGTATCACAATGCCATAAATGGGATGCTTGAGGGCCCACCTGGCTGTAGCCATGACTAATTTTGCACGTTGTTTTCAAATCATCATTGTCACGCGTGCCTTATGGAATAATGTGGAAGTTCGGCCCGAAATCGACACCTTGACACCCAAATTTGTTTCACCCCAGATCTCAAGATTGGGGTTCCCACGATAAAAGACCCCATTGAAACACAACCTTAGACCTTTTTGAACCTTGGCCTGTAAAAAGGAATCCTCATTCTTTCCCCCGAAGCAAAGGACAGTGGAATCTCCTCTAGGGAGAGCGAATAGAATGCTAAAACCCTATTTCCCAAAGAAAGGGATGGGAAAAGAAAAGTGAAAAGAAAGAAAAGGAAGAAATGGAAAGAAAGAAAAAAGAAAAAAAGGAGAGAGATGAAAATAAAGAAAACAACAGAAGAAAGGAAAGAAGGATTCCCGATCAAAGATCGAAAGGAAGTAAAAGGGGAAAAGAAGCAATTCTCGATCAATGAAAGAAAGAGGATAGAAATTCTTCAAGCCAGATTGCCACTCAAAATCATTCTCGACTGGCAATATCCCACCCCATAATAACAAAGAGGAAAAGACCGAAACACCCAGCTTCCTCTCCAAAAACCCTAACCTCGAGAAAATCCTATTGGTCCGTGATCGTACGTTTGATCTTTGATTCGATAGCAAGTCGCGTGCAAAATAGAGTCATGGTGCAGTTATGGTTTGGGAATAGGATAAAACACTTGCCTTGTGAGTTTTATACACTATGAGTGATTTATTTTCAGCTTAGCCCGATGTTTCCCTTGCATGTTCATTTGAAAGCTAAAAGTTGACATCCTACCTTTCATTCTCGGTTACAAGGAAGATTACCCTTGGCACAAGTATATTGTTTCTTTAAGATATGGTGCTCTCGTGAATAATTTATTTTTCTTTGCAAAAAGCATGTTTGCTTTTGTAGGTGGAAAGACCCGGTGGATCGTTCGGTCCTGCCAACCAATCTTTTTCGGAGCCCCATGAATTGCGTTTTCGTTCATGTGTCCTCCACCTTCGAGTTTGGAGCCATGCGTGGTGATTGCTTAGTGCAATTCTCCATTCTCAACCCTTTTTCAGAGCCCCATGAAATGCGTTTTCGTTCATGCGTCCTCCACCTTCGAGTTTGGAGCCATGCGTAGTGATTGCTTAGTGCAATTCTCCATTCTCAATCTTTTTCGGAGCCCCATGAATTGCGTTTTCGTTCATGTGTCCTCCACCTTCGAGTTTGGAGCCATGCGTAGTGATTGCTTAGTGCAATTCTCCATTCTCACCCTTTTCCGGAGCCCCATGAATTGCGTTTACGTTCATGCGTCCTCCACCTTCGAGTTTGGAGCCATGCGTAGTAATTGCTTAGTGCAATTCTCCATTCTCAATCTTTTTCGGAGCCCTATGAATTGCGTTTTCGTTCATGCGTCCTCCACCTTCGAGTTTGGAGCCATGCGTAGTGATTGCTTAGTGCAATTCTCCATTCTCAATCTTTTTCGGAGCCCCATGAATTGCGTTTTCGTTCATGTGTCCTCCACCTTTGAGTTTGGAGCCATGCGTAGTGATTGCTTAGTGCAATTCTCCATTCTCAACCCTTTTTTGGAGCCCCATGAATTGCTTTTTCGTTCATGTGTCCTCCACCTTCGAGTTTGGAGCCATGCGTAGTGATTGCTTAGTGCAATTCTCCATTCTCAATCTTTTTCGGAGCCCCATGAATTTTGTTTTCGTTCATGTGTCCTCCACCTTCGAGTTTGGAGCCATGCGTAGTGATTGCTTAGTGCAATTCTCCATTCTCAATCTTTTTCGGAGCCCCATGAATTGCTTTTTCATTCATGCATCCTCCACCTTCGAGTTTGGAGCCATGCGTAGTGATTGCTTAGTGCAATTCTCCATTTTCAACCCTTTTTCGGAGCCCTATGAATGTTATTGCCTAGCACTGTTCATGTGCCCTCCACCTTCGAGTTTGGAGCTTTGTTTCATGATTGTCTAAGTGCGGACCCTCAAGGCAATCCTCCATTCTCCACCTTTTTTCAGAGCCCCATGAATGTTATTGCCTAGCGCTGTTCATGTGTCCGCCATTATCAAGCGCGAAGCCTCTGGTGACTGGGAAATAAGTTCTTCTGTTGTTTTCCGGATCGGTTCCTTCGCCAAATATGTGTATATTTGTATATGTATATTATATTCATTGTTCTTGTTGTTGTTTGTATTTTGTTTTGTGCAGAAGAAAAAGAAGGAGTAGAGACGAGAGTCGTCATCACGGAAAGGGCAGGACGGGCGAAATCAGTGTCCTATCTTTGCTTTCCTCTTATCTCCGATGAGAGGTAAGTAAAGAGGGGCAACTGTCATACCCTAATTTCGTCCGGGGATTATTACTTGATGACATGCAACCTTTGGTTAGCCGCTTTGAGATACTTGGCGTCCTTTGTTGCACAATAAATGAAGTCCCGAGACTTTTCAGAAATCAAAAGGAAGCAGGTTTGCGCGATCCGTGAAATTCCGTGATGTGGCGAAAATCGAAAAGAGGTGTTTTTGTGCAATCCGTGAGTTTCCGTAACTTCTTCGAAAGCTAAAAAAGAGTAAATACATAATCTGTAAGAATTTGTAACCTTGCGGAAGGAAAATAAGTATCGTTACGAAATTTGTAAAGTTTCGTAACGTTACGGAAAAAGAATTACCATAAAATAGAAGGGGGTGCATTTAGTAAAAAACGGGGTGCAAATAGAAATCTGGCCCACTTGGGCCTTCCAAATCCTTCCTCCAGAAGGCTATTGCTTGTGGAGGAAGCAACCTTGCTCGCCTAGGCGAGCTGGGTGGCAAGCTCCTCCCCTATTTTGCTATAAATAGGGGGAGGAGTGAAGAAGAAAAGGGTTCAGCCTTCTTGGCACTTCTCATTCTCTCGAAATTGCTGAGGAAAATTATTTCCGTGAAGAAAATCCAAGCCGAGGCGCTTCCGTAACGTTTCCGTGAGTAATTACGCGAAGATTCTCGACCATTCTTCAACATTCATCGTTCGTTCTTCGTTTTCTTTAGTCTTCAACGGGTAAGTACCTCAAACCGAGCTTTTCAATTCATTCTATGTACCCGTGGTGGTCCACATTTTGTTTCATGTATTTTTATTCTCGTTTTCATTTGCTTTTTATACCCCCTTTTGACGTGCTTAAGCCATTTATTTAAGTCATTTCTTGCCTAATCTAAAAATAAAATAAATTTCCACCGATCATTTGAATTGTATCATCCGTTAATTTCGGTTAAAATGAATTCCGACCGTTCGGTCGTGCCGTAACCACGTTGGAAATAAAAAAAGAGGTAAAATAATAATATAATAATCAAAAAAATACCTTTTAGTAAAGTAAAGCGAAAAATCAATCGGACGTTTTCTCTTTGGGATTTCTCATTCTTAATTGAATTGACTAATAACTAAAGTGAAACTAAGGCTAAAATCAACTCGCCTAGTCAAGCTCGTCCACAAAAATAGGTTTTTGAAAGTTTATCATTTCAGTTTCTTACCAAGTAAAATGGATCATTTTTAAAGTCCAACGCCTTAAAATGATCACCTTTCAAGTAAAAAGAATCACTTGATCCACGCATAAGAAAGAACTACGTAGGTCTGATTTCCTCTTCGATAGAGGGTACGTAGGAGCAAAAGCCCCGCTTTTGTCGACCTCAAAAAATAAAAAGAAATAAAAGTTAAGGTAATACAATTTCCACAATTCTAAAAAATAGGCTGTTGTCCTTTGAGACAAACGTGAGAGGTGCTAATACCTTCCTCAAGCGTAAATACAACTCCCGAACTTAGAATTTTCATTTTGACCGGTTTCCTTCGGTTTTTCTGACGTTTTCCACAAATAAACGTTGGTGGTGACTCCGCGCATCTTTCCTCCTTTGGAAAGCGCACCCGTGAGCCTCGCCTTCGCTCGCCCGCAAAAGGGCACGTTGCGATAGCATCCAACAGAGGTATGTTTACCTTTACTTTCCTAAATGTTTCCAAGATCTTCTTCTCTGCCTCTTCCATTTTTTTGTTGGAAATTGCTCTTGGAGGGAATGGAAGAGGGATATGCTGCTTCTCTTTAGATTCACCTGCATAGAAATTGTTAGGTAACTTACTCTTTCAATTTTTCTCATCATCTTTTTCTGGAGTAGAGTGAGGATGGGTAGGTTCATTTGCGGATGAGGAAGATGTTGCTGGATGAGGTCCTTGACACTGTTTTCCTGACCTCAATGCAATGGCACTCACATTTTTGGGATTATGGACAGATTGAGAAGGTAATCTGTTAGAATTCTGGGACTGTTGTTGATTTAACTGTGTAGCCTATTGTCCCATCTGATTAGTTAAGCTCTGAATGGAGGCTTTGGTTTCTTGTTGAAACTGCATGTTTTGCATAGTCATTTGTCTCACAAGTTCTTCAAGGGAAGGTTGCGGAGGAGCCTCAACTTTTTGCTGTTTCTGGGGCTGTTGCTGTTGTTGCTGCTGGATTGGTGAAGGAACGTATGGTCTACCTGGGCCAGCAGAATTCTGGAAATAAGGTTGTTGTTGTTGCTGTTGTTGTGAAGGACTCGGCCATCTAAGTTTGGGATGATTCCTCCACCTGGGATTGTACCTGTTGCTGGAGAGGTCATAATTGTTCTGTTGTGGCTGATTTTGCTGCTGAGGTTGAGGAGGTCTATTGTAGATGTTTGCAGCATAAGCTTCAAGCTGTTCAATTGCTTCAAATTGTTGCACAGAAGGGCAAAGGTCTGTGTGGTGGTCGGCAAAGCAGCATAAACCACAGAGTCTGCGACAGGTGCAGATTTTTTATTCATGGCCAGTTGGGTTACCAGGTTAACCAAGGCATCTAGTTTACCTTCAAGCTTCTTAGTCTCACCTGATGAAGATGAATTCGTGGCTACTTCATGAACTCCTCTAATGACAATAGCATCACTTCTGGCACTAAATTGTTGGGAGTTGGAAGCCATCTTCTCAATTAAATTTCTGGCTTCAGCAGGGGTCATGTCTCCAAGGGCTCCACCACTGGCAGCATCAATCATACTCCTCTCCATGTTACTAAGTCCCTCATAGAAATATTGAAGAAGGAGTTGCTCAGAAATCTGGTGGTGAGGGCAGCTTGCACACAATTTCTTGAATCTTTCCCAGTACTCATACAAGCTTTCTCCACTAAGTTGCCTGATGCCTGAAATGTCTTTTCTCATGGCAGTGGTCCTAGATGCAGGGAAGAATTCCTCCAAGAACACTCTCTTAAGGTCATCCCAGCTGGAGATGGATCTGGGAGCAAGGTAGTACAACCAATCTTTTGCCACTCCCTCTAGTGAATAAGGAAAAGCCTTTAGAAAGATATGATCTTCCAGGACATTAGGGGGCTTCATGGTGAAACAAACAATATGGAACTCCTTAAGATGCTTATAAGGATCTTCACTTGCAAGACCATGAAACTTGGGCAGCAAATGTATTAGTCCAGTCTTGAGAACATATGGAACATCCTCATCAGGGTACTGGATGCACAAGCTTTCGTAGGTGAAATCAGGTGCAGCCATTTCCCTTAGAGTCCTCTCACGGGGTGGAGGTTGTGGCATATTCTTAGAATGTACAAAATCAGAATGTTTAAAACTATAATGCTCAAAATCACCAATAACAGAATGCTCAGGATGCTCAAAAGGTACTAAATGATGTCTAACTAATCTATGAAATGTCCTATCTATCTCAGGATCAAAGGGTTGTAAGTCAGATGGATTTCCTCTAGTCATACACTAAACTCAGCATGCACAATTAGTTGCCTTCTTATGCAAGTAACAGTGTAGGTTTGAATTGCAGCTACCATTAAATGATATCCAAATGACTTGAAATTTTGTGAGCAACCTTATAAAATGATGAGAAGATAGCACAAAAAATTTCAAACAAAAATTCAAAGTCTAACTATATAAGCTAAAAATGATAAGTTAAGAAAAATAAGAGAATAATACTTGGAAAAAAATAAAAAATAAAAAACTTTTGACAGAATCGCAATTTTTGGAAGAAGACCTCATCTGGCCTATGGCAAGCTTCCACGGCATGGGAAATTTTTTTCTACCCCAAATACATATATAATAATAGTCATTATGATACCCGGAGCAAAAGTTATGGCCGTTTGAAGTCGACAAAAATCAAATATGCTACTTTTTTGGAACTTTCAAATCTGACCAAACTAAGGGCTCCAGCTATTTTCCCCACAAAATATAGATTAAAAGAAGTTACCACAAAAAAATTCAGCCAAAAATAACAACTCTAGCTACTAAAACAAAAAATCCCAAATAATTCAGCAAGGGTGGTCGCTAAAATCCGTCGCAAAACACTATTCACAGCAAAACACCCAAAACTGAAATAGGGGAAGCGCTTAACAGAAAAACTAAAACAGAACACATACTAAACAAAATACCAAGACACTAAACAACACTAACACACACACTAACAATTAAACATAAAACACGAAAGAATTAAACACTAACACAACACTAGCTATTGTGAACCTTTGGACACTGCTCCCCGGCAACGGCGCCAAATTTGATCTAGGTCGTACCCGAATCAAATAAATATTAAAATGTAGTAGCTAGGAAGTGATCCTAGGTCATTTTCCAACGAGCAATGATAAACCAAATGTTCATAACAGATAGTAGTAACAAATTGGGGGCGGGGGGGGGGGGGGGGGGGGTTGTTTGCTTTTGTAAATTAAATAGCAAGTAAAATTGAATTAGAAAAATATCAGAATTAAAATACGTTGCTTCCCCTTGATTCACAAGCAAGTCTCTTATCCTATGTTGCGAGAATTTATCCTTTATCAGTTTAACCACTTAATCCAACCCTAAATTAAATTACTAAGCGAAATTCAACATAAGGCATTCATTATATGATTAAGCATCACATACACCAATTACTCATAAACGATCATTAAGCATGAACGTAAATTAAGCATAGAGACAATTAATCAAGCACTAAGCGTGTATGAATTAAAAGCAACAAATTCAGAGTAATTAGTGAAGAGGAAAAACTGAACAGAATTTAACAGTAATAATAGAACCTCAAAGAGAACTGTGCTTGATCCTCAAGAGAAAACAACGCTGCGGACTTAGCCTTCCATTAATCAAATAGAGAACGAAATTTTATTGATAAAACTAAAAGTCTGAACTGGAATCGTAAAAAACGAAAATAAAAGAGAAAGAGAAGAGAGACTAAAACTAAAAACGAAAAATAGAAGAAAGAGATGAGAGAGAGAGGAGAGAGAGCTAAACTAGAACCTTGGTGTTGTTATATAGTTTTTTTCAGCCCCAAAGCTTACAAATCTGTTTTAAATCCAAGCCCATAAGTAAAATCAAATCAAATCTAGATACGATAAGATAAGATCTAGATGAAATAATATCTAGATGAGATCAAATCTAAATAATATCTAGATAAGATAAGATAGGATAAGATCTAATTTTGTAGAATAAATTAGTCTGCCCTCTTCAAGTCCAAGCCCAATTTTGGATTCAAGCCCAAGCCCAATTAATTCCTGAAATTAGATTAAAAACATCAAATTAGTTGAATGGGCCCAAATAATAAAACTGCCTAATAAATTTGACAATTAAGACTAATTAGTATTTAAAATGATGCAAAAAGGGTTAAGAAGTAGGAGAAAATAATGGCATATCACACACAGACAATTGTTGATGTCCTTGTATATTCTTGTATGTCATGAATGTAATATGTTATACAATCAACCGTTGATGTTGATATTTTTCTGTAATCAAAATTTTGATTTTGTATGTTTTTGTACGTCATCAATGTAATTTGCTATATAAACAACTGTTGTTCATGCTGAGTGAACCTTAAATTTCGTTTGAGACTGAATGCAATGATTCTTACGGACATTTTGCATTAGTCATTGTATTTAGTCTTGAATTGTCCGTTTGGACAATTTAGGGAGACTGATATTTTTATGTTAGATTCATTCGTTAAGGTTATTATTATTTTGATTAATTTGATGAAATTTCAGTATAATGCATATCAAGTTGTTCTCTGAGTGCATACTTGATTATTGAGAAATTAATTTCATCGATGTGATGTCGTGTACTTGGAGACCAATGTGAAATGCTGCCGAAATTTAGTCAAAATTTTCAAAATAATGCTAACCCTGACGTATGAAGCTAACATAAAAGACAATCTTCCTAAATGGGATAGGGCCACACCTATAAATAAAAAAGTGAGATTTTCATGCATGGAATTACTTAGATGGATCGAAGTTGGATGAATCAAAGTCACATGAGCCCAAAATATGAGGATGGTGTCGAGCAGTTCTTGCAATTTGCTTCAGAAAGAGGTCGACCGAATGAAGAAGGAAAATATTATTGTCCTTGCATCAACTATTTGAACTGAAGACGACAACTACTGGACGACATACGGGAGCATCTATTGTGTGATGGGATTAAGAAGAATTACATGACGTTGATATGGCATGGTGAAGTGACAGACATGCAGAGTGGGTCCTAATCTGAACCGTTTGATGTAGAAATGGGAGATCGTTTGGAGGATATGATTCGTGACCTTGGACAAGAGTCTTTTTAGCAAGCACACACCCCTATGTATGAAGGATTGCAGAGTGATTCAAAGAAGCCTTTGTATACGGGGTGCAAGAATTCCTTAACCCTGTTGTCTGCGGTGTTAAGTCTGGTTAATGTGAAGGCCAGGTATGGGTGGAGTGACAAAATTTTTACCTCACTGCTTGAGGTAGTGCACAATCTGCTTCTAGAGGATAACATGCTGCCTAAAAATTGCATACTGTACAGGCATGAATGCCAAGAAATGTCCAAATGCCCTATCTGTGGGACTTCACGGTACAAAATGAAGGATGAAGAGGAAAGCAGTTCTGATGAAAACTCAAAGAAGGGCCCTCCAGTGAAGGTTTTGTGGTATCTTCCAATCATTCCAAGGTTTAAGCGTCTTTTTGCTAACGAGGATGACACAAAAGACCTTACATGGCATGCAAATGGAAGGATTTCTGATGAAATGGTTCGTCATACAGCTGATTTCTCGCAGTGGAAGAAGATTGATGGTTTGTATCTGAATTTCAGGAAAGAGCCAAGAAATCTTAGACTTGGACTAGCCAGTGATGGAATGAATCCATATGGTACCTTAAGCACTCAACACAATTCATGGCTAGTTCTGCTAGTAATTTACAATTTTCCTCCTTGGTTGTGCATGAAGCGAAAACACATGATGTTGTCTATGATGATATCGAGCCCAAGACAGCCAGGAAATGACATTGATGTTTATCTAAGTCCGTTGATTGAAGACCTGAGAAAGTTATGGGACGAGGGGGTTTTAGTGTTTGATGCATTTCGCAAGGAGACGTTTGAAATGCGTGCAATGCTTTTTTGTACCATTAATGACTTTCCACCATATGGGAATCTCAGCGGTTACAGTGTTAAGGGTCATTATGCATGCCCCATCTGTGAAGAAAACACAAGCTACATACAACTAAAACATGGAAGAAAAACAATCTACAGTAGACATCGTCATTTTCTACCACCCAATCATCCTTACAGACGACTGAAAAAAGCTTTTAATGGAAGTCAAAAGCATGATATTGCGCCGATACCATTGACTGGTGAGCAGGTATACCAGTGGGTTCAACATCTGAATATTGTATTTGGAAAGACCCAAAAGAAGGATAAAAGTAAGACTTGCATATGGAAGAAGAGGTCCATTTTCTTTGATCTTCCATACTGGACTGATCTAGACGTTAGACATTGTATTGATGTTATGCATGTGGAGAAAAATGTATGTGACAGTGTGATTAGGACGCTCTTTAACATTCAAGGCAAGACGAAGGATGGCTTGAATACCCATCAAGATCTAGCTGAGATAGGGATGTGACAGTTGCATCCAAGGTATGATGAGAAGAAAATTTACTTGTCCCCAGCTTGTCATACTTTGTCCAAAAATGAGAAGATAAGTTTTTGTCAGTGTCTTCGTCGGGTGAAGGTTCCACAAGGATACTCTTCAAATATTAAGAGCCTTGTGCAGTTGAAGGAGCTTAACCTTGTAGGGTTAAAGTCTCACGATTGTCACGTGTTGATGCAACAATTGTTAGTCGTGGCTATACAAGACATTTTGCCAAACAAAGTCAGCTTAGCCATAACTCGCCTGTGCTTTTTCTTCCATGCCATATGTAGCAAAGTCATTGATCCTGTCAAGTTTGATGTGCTGGAAAATGAGGCCGCAATTATATTGTGCCAGTTGGAGATGTATTTTCCCCCTGCTTTCTTTGACATCATGATTCACTTGATTGTGCATCTGGTCAGAGAAATAAAATGTTGTGGTCCCATTTATTTGCGGTAGATGTATCCAGTTGAGTGATACATGAAGATCTTAAAAGGGTATACAAAGAATCTATATCATCCAGAAGCATCTATTGTTGAGAGGTACATTGCAGAAGAAGCCATTGAATTTTGTTTAGAATACATTGAGAAGGCTAAACCTATTGGTCTTCCTGAGTCTCGGCATGATGACAGAGTGGGTGGTAAGGGTTCAAGAGGACTGCATGTGATCACTCCAAGTCTAGAAGATTTGTTACAAGCTCACTTGTATGTCTTGAACAACAGTAATGAAGTTTTGCCATACATACTTAAGCATGAAGCTTTAGTCAAATAGAATAATCCAAAAATGTCAAAGAATTGGGTGTTGAAAAAGCATAACAAGACTTTTTGTGATTGGTTTAAAGATACAATCTTTGCAAATGAAAATGCTTCAAAAACATTAAGAAAGCTAGCAGATGGGCCTAAAAGAAAATGTTATAACTTGGCAAGGATACAACATAAACAAGTATTCATTTTACACAAAAGCACAAGACGACAAAAGTACAATGCAGAACAGCGGGGTCACCCTAAGGGCTGAATCTCAACACTTCGCAAGTGTGCATGATGCCAATCCCTGTGTAGCTTCCATCCCTTACTTTGGGTTCATTGATGAAATTTGGGAGCTTAACTATGTGAAATTTACTATTTGTGTTTTCAAATGTAAATGGGTTGACAACAACACTGGTGTGCACATTAATGATATAGGATTTATGTTGGTAGACCTAAAGAAACTTGGTTACCACAATGACCCTTTCATCATGGCTGAACAAGCTAGACAAGTATTTTATGTGCAAGACCCTTGTGATGAAAGGTGGTGTGTGGTTCTATAGGGCAAAACAATAGGTGTTAATGTAGAAGATGATGATTCATACATAGACACCTATGTTAGTCCTTTGTCCACACAAATCACTCCTAACATTGTCGGAGAAGAAGAAGCTGACGACGTTCATGTTAATCATAATGATCATGATGAAGGAGAATTAATTAACATCGTCTAATGTAATTTTCTATTTATATATTTGATTTTGCTTGATTGATTTACATAAGTCATACAATTATTTTTTGTAATGTTTATTAACCCTGGTTTTTTTGTATAAAGGATCATGGCTTCTCCACCTGGCTTGCCTCCTCCTCCTCCTCCTTCAGACGCATCAGCTTCACCATCTGCCGTGAAGCGGACACGCAAAGCCACACGTCTATGATCGTTGTCTACTAGACCACCTGGTGCTGAGAGACCAGTGGTCCACGTTGATCCTGCTACCAGCAAGGCTGACGGTCCCCACATGAAGAAATTAATAACATATTTGGGGGTTGTGGCGTGTGATAAGGTGGACATCACATACGAGAACTGGAATGAGGTCCCTACTGCTCAGACGGACTTGATTTGGGAGGATATTCAGGTATTTTTCTTTTCTTATTTGATGTACTTTAATTAATAGTCAAAAAATACATTATTGTAACAAATAAACCTTATTTGCTATTATCATGCTGAATTTGAAATCCCAGAGGCTTCTGACAGTAGGACAAAAACGAAGTTACTTAAGACTGTCAGCAAGAGATGAAGGCAGTTTAAATCAGACCTCACGAGGAAATGGGCCCTTGCAGCCGATCAGGACGGTGTGGACGACACTGTCTGTGAGAAATACGGCATAAGCAAGGAAAATTGGGACCCAGTTTTGCCAGACTCGCAGAGACCCTTCTTGGGAGGTATGTACCTTGCCATTTAAGTTGTTTTTCAAAAAACATTAACTTGTTATAATTCATTCAAGCAATTTGAAAGATTATTGTTTTATTTTTGTAGGATGTGCAGAAAAAGGCATAGGCCATCAAAAAATAGAACACTGCCCCCCACATTTTGTCTTGTGGGGGTTATGAAAATTTAGAGCAGAAGCTCCTGGCTGAGAATACCAAGAAGAAGCTAGAGGAAGCTACACAGTCAGGAAGCGTTGATGGTGTCATCAACCCTCCATCCCTCGTCAGACGCCACGTGAAGTGGAAGATGGCCCTCACCAAGAAAACAGGGGAGATGACGACAGATTACTTCACCAAATGGGTCGAAGCAGCTTCTTATACTAATGTCACAAGGAATGTGGTAGTTAGATTCATAAAGAAGGAGCTGATTTGTCGATACGGACTCCCCAGGAAGATCATTACTGACAATGGCACCAATCTGAACAACAAGATGATGTAGGAAATGTGCGAGGACTTCAAGATCCAGCATCATAACTCTACCCCTTATTGGCCAAAGATGAATGGAGCTGTAGAGGCTGCGAATAAGAATATTAAGAAGATTGTTCAAAAGATGACAGTGTCATACAAAGATTGGCATGAGATGTTGCCTTTCGCCCTGCACGGATACAGAACCTCGGTGCGAACTTCTACTGGGGCAACACTGTATTCCTTGGTTTATGGGATGGAGGCAGTACTCCCATTTGAGGTAGAGGTTCCTTCTCAGAGGATAATGGCGGAGTCAGGCCTAGAAGAGTCAGAATGGGCTCAAGCACGCTATGACCAACTTAACCTTATTGAAGGTAAGCGTTTGGCCGCCATGAACCATGGGCGTTTGTATCAACGAAGGATAAAGAACGCATTCGACAAGAAGGTACGCCCGCGCAAGTTCAACGAGGGGGACCTCGTACTGAAGAAGATGTCCCACGCTGTTAAAGATAATCGAGGCAAGTGGGCCCCGAATTATGAAGGACCTTTTGTGGTGAAAAGAGCTTTTTCTGGGGGTGCTCTGATACTCACCCACATGGATGGCGAGGAGTTGCCCTCGCCCGTGAACTCCGATGTAGTTAAACGATATTACGCTTGAAGTCTGGGGCAATCGAGAGGACCATTGCATGTTCTTTTAATTCTGAGTTTTTGTTCTTGGTTTCCTCCAGGGATTCCCTTCCTCTGTATTTGTCTCGTTCCTTTAAAAGAAGAAAAGATGGGCGAGGTTTCAATCCTCCCTTTGTTTTCAAACCTTGTGATTTAGATTTGTTATAACTTGAGCCCTCTTCGCTCAGTGTATGGGGTGCCCCAAATGCTTATTTAAAATTGAATCTAACCAGCCTTCACTAAAATAAAATCATCGCATTAGAAACATTCATACATACACATGCACATGCATATCTTGTGATAGCAAGGAGTAGAATCGTCTCAGGCCACGGTCAGAAGTCAAGACAAGTCAATGGCAGAAATCAACCAAGGTAAGACGATGACCGGTCACGATTGGCCGCGTATTATTTGTTTCCTACTTACAGGTACATAGGGACGGATCCAAATGGGGCTAGGGTCACGACCGACCGATCGTTGCCCCTTCCCAGCGCTAAACAAGTAGAGAACGTCGCTGCAGGGCAGCCCAGTATACTTTGCCTTCGCGGTTTCTTTTACTATTGTTTGTTTTAAATAAGTAATTGAAAAGCCTAATTCTAATTTGAGTAGGTTCAAGTGGGCAAACGCTAACCCATAAGGAAGGAGGAGACATGGTTAATGTTCCCCTCAAAAACAAAAATGGCAGGTTAGCTCGCTTGGGCGAGCAACCCCTGCATTCAAAATATAAAATCGAGGGAGGGGAACGTTTTTGCATCCAAAAACTCCCCCCCCCCCTCATTCAAAAGAGAGGACTTACGAAGGCTTGCGGTTCTTGCTTCCTCAAGCCACTTTTGGTTGCCTTTTGCTTTCATTTTTGGTGTTATTGTTCACTCCAACAAGAAATGGCCCCAAGGAAACTTGCCTCAAAAAGATCCAGGAAGGATAAAGCGGCCGAAGGAACCAGTTCCGCTCCCGAGTATGACAGTCACCGCTTTAGGAGCGCTGAACACCAGCAGCGCTTTGAGGCCATCAAGGGATGGTCATTTCTCCGGGAGCGACGCGTCCAGCTCAGGGACGATGAGTATACTGATTTCCAGGAGGAGATAGTTCGCCGGCGGTGGGCATCACTGGTTACCCCCATGGCCAAGTTCGATCCAGACATAGTCCTCGAATTTTATGCCAATGCTTGGCCTACAGAGGAGGGCGTCCGAGATATGAGATCCTGGGTGAGGGGTCAGTGGATCCCGTTTGATGCAGATGCTATCGGCCAGCTCCTGGGATATCCTTTAGTGCTGGAAGAGGGTCAGGAGTGCGAGTATGGCCAGAGGAGGAACCGGTCCGATGGGTTCGATGAGGAGGTCATCGCCCATTTGCTATGTATACCAGGGCAAGATTTTGCCCGGACTGCTGCCGGGAGACGAGTGCGGATCATGCGCACCAACATGACCACCCTGACTCAGATCTGGATGACTTTGCTGCTCAGCAACATCCAGCCCAGCGACCATAATTCCGACCTCCCCCTGCCGAAGTGTCAACTGGTGTACGCCATCCTGACGCGGATGAGCATTCACGTGGCTCAGTTAATCGCTGATGCCATCTATATATTTGCAGGTATGGCGCCTACCAGGCACCCTCTAGACCCGGATAAGTCCAACAAGGCCCTGGGATTTCCCGCCTTGATCACAGGACTCTGCCAGTCGTTCGGCGTCCCAGTCGCACCTAGCAAGGTGATTCGGCCGCCCATCACCCGAGCTTTTATTAAGAAGTATTGCACACAGAGACAGGCCCAGGGGGATGCTCCGTAGGCCGCAGACGCGCCGCCACCTCATCAGGCTGGTCCAGCCGGATCGTTTGATACGAAGCAGTATTTGCGGCATTTGGTTCGCCAGCAGGCGGCCAACCACCAGGCTCATGTACAGACCCATGATTGTCTTTACCAGATGAGCCTCAGCCTACAGGGCCAGGGTTCTACTTCTTTTCCGTGTCCTACTTCGGACCAGTTCAGGGCAGAGGTCGCATGGCCTGGAGATTGGCCTGAGGCCTTGGCAGGAGAGGCACCTGCAGAGGCACCAGCAGAGGCTCCCGACGAGGCAGATGAGGCCCGCGAGGACGAGGAGATGACCGATTTACTTGATTTCTTAGGAGGGAGCGGAGCCACGTTATTGGGAGATCTCTTGATCCATATTTCTTTGTGTTTCCATTTGTTTTTTCTGTTACATATCATCTTATTTTTGTTTGACTAAGGGACTAACGTTTGTTTCATGTTTTGACTTTTGTTTTGTACATACATATCATTTGAGTTGTTACGTCGGTACTTGTTTCGTCGTTGTCAATAATGTTTTTTCGGAACCATGTAGAGTTTTTCATTTAGGAACGTTGTCCTAAAAATAAAATGAACCAAAAATCCTAATAAAAAGAGAGAAGCGTTGTGAATAAAAGTCATGTTCATAAAGAAAAGAAAAAGGTTTTTATCTATACATGTATGTAAAAGGAAAATGTGTATAGAAGGTTTTTGTGAATAAAAGGAATTCTTGTGTGTGTGAGCAACGAGTGTATTTGAAGAAACTTTTGTGTGAACTATAAGTGTGTGTTGGGAAAAATGAAAAAATCTTTGAATGTAAATAGGGTTTGTATATAGACTGTGTGACGTAAAGAGAAGAGTTCCAATGCGTGTACAGAAAAAGTTTGTCATGTATAAGAATGTAGATGTACAAAGAAAAATTTCTTCATAGAGGACCATAGGTGTATAATTTTGTGAATATATAAAAATGAAACAAAAAAAAAGAAAAAAGAAAGAAAGACCGCGAAGGTCGACATGTTATAGTTAAGAAGTATAAATCATTCGTAAAGAGCAAACGTATCTTCTGGAAACAAGGGACTGATGCTAAGAGTTTATTTTCCGGAATGAACCGAGATAAGGATGGATGAATTCATTGAACTGATGAAAGAACATAACTTGGAAACGTTGGGTCTGTCTGGGTAAATTCCCAACCGTAGTATCACAATGCCATAAATGGGATGCTTGAGGGCCCACCTGGCTGTAGCCATGACTAATTTTGCACGTTGTTTTCAAATCATCATTGTCACGCGTGCCTTATGGAATAATGTGGAAGTTCGGCCGGAAATCGACACCTTGACACCCAAATTTGTTTCACCCCAGATCTCAAGATTGGGGTTCCCACGATAAAAGACCCCACTGAAACACAACCTTACACCTTTTTGAACCTTGGCCTGTAAAAAGGAATCCTCATTCTTTCCCCCGAAGCAAAGGACAGTGGAATCTCCTCTAGGGAGAGCGAATAGAATGCTAAAACCCGATTTCCCAAAGAAAGGGATGAGAAAGGAAAAGTGAAAAGAAAGAAAAGGAAGAAATGGAAAGAAAGAAAAAAAGAAAAAATGGAGAGAGATGAAAATAAAGAAAAGAACAGAAGAAAGGAAAGAAGGATTCCCGATCAAAGATCGAAAGGAAGTAAAAGGGGAAAAGAAGCAATTCTCAATCAATGAAAGAAAGAGGACAGAAATTCTTCAGGCCAGATTGCCACTCAAAATCATTCTCGACTGGCAATATACCACCCCACATGAATAAAGAGGAAAAGACCGAAACACCCAGCTTCCTCTCCAAAAACCCTAACCTCGATAAAATCCTATTGGTCTGTGATCGTACGTTTGATCTTTGATTCGATAGGAAGTCGCGTGCAAAATAGAGTCATGGTGCAGTTATGGTTTGGGAATAGGATAAAACACTTGCCTTGTGAGTTTTATACACTATGAGTGATTTATTTTCAACTTAGCCCGATGTTTCCCCTGCATGTTCATTTGAAAGCTAAAAGTTGACATCCTACCTTTCATTCTCGGTTACAAGGAAGATTACCCTTGGCACAAGTATATTGTTTCTTTAAGATATGGTGCTCTCGCGAATGATTTATTTTTCTTTGCAAAAAGCATGTTTGCTTTTGTAGGTGGAAAGACCCGGTGGATCGTTCGGTCCTGCCAACCAATCTTTTTCGGAGCCCCATGAATTGCGTTTTCGTTCATGTGTCCTCCACCTTCGAGTTTGGAGCCATGCGTAGTGATTGCTTAGTGCAATTCTCCATTCTCAATCTTTTTCGGAGCCCCATGAATTGCGTTTTCGTTCATGTGTCCTCCACCTTCGAGTTTGGAGCCATGCGTAGTGATTGCTTAGTGCAATTCTCCATTCTCAACCCTTTTTTTCGGAGCCCCATGAATTGTGTTTTCGTTCATGTGTCCTCTACCTTCGAGTTTGGAGCCATGCGTAGTGATTGCTTAGTGCAATTCTCCATTCTCAATCTTTTTCGGAGCCCCATGAATTGCGTTTTCGTTCATGGGTCCTCCACCTTTGAGTTTGGAGCCATGCGTAGTGATTGCTTAGTGCAATTCTCCATTCTCAATCTTTTTCGGAGCCCCATGAATTGCGTTTTCGTTCATGCGTCCTCCACCTTCAAGTTTGGAGCTATGCGTAATGATTGCTTAGTGCAATTCTCCATTCTCACCCTTTTTCGGAGCCCCATGAATTGCGTTTTCGTTCATGCGTCCTCCACCTTCGAGTTTGTAGCCATGAGTAGTGATTGCTTAGTGCAATTCTCCATTCTCACCCTTTTTCGGAGCCCCATGAATTGTGTTTTCGTTCATGTGTCCTCCACCTTCGAGTTTGGAGCCATGCGTAGTGATTGCTTAGTGCAATTCTCCATTCTCAACCTTTTTTCGGAGCCCCATGAATTGCATTTTCGTTCATGTGTCCTCCACCTTCGAGTTTGGAGCCATGCGTAGTGATTGCTTAGTGCAATTCTCCATTCTCAATCTTTTTCGGAGCCCCATGAATTGCGTTTTCGTTCATGCGTCCTCCACCTTCGAGTTTGGAGCCATGCATAGTGATTGCTTAGTGCAATTCTCCATTCTCAACCCTTTTTCGGAGCCCCATGAATTGCGTTTTCGTTCATGCGTCCTCCACCTTCGAGTTTGGAGCCATGCGTAGTGATTGCTTAGTGCAATTCTCCATTCTCAACCCTTTTTCGGAGCCCCATGAATGTTATTGCCCAGCGTTGTTCATGTGCCCTCCACCTTCGAGTTTGGAGCTATGTTTCATGATTGTCTTAGTGCGGACCCTCAAGGCAATCCTCCATTCTCCACATTTTTTCGGAGCCCCATGAATGTTATTTCCTAGCGCTATTCATGTGTCCTCCATTATCAACCGCAAAGCCTCTGGTGACTGGGAAATACGTTCTTCTGTTGTTTTCCGGATCGGTTCCTTCGCCAAATATGTGTATATGTGTATATGTATATTATATTCGTTGTTCTTGTTGTTGTTTGTATTTTGTTTTGTGCAGAAGAAAAAGAAGGAGTAGAGACGAGAGTCGTCATCACGGAAAGGGCAGGACGGACGAAATCAGTGTCCTATCTTTACTTTCCTCTTATCTCCGATGAGAGGTAAGTAAAGAGGGGCAACTGTCATTCCATAATTTCGTCCGGGGATTATTACTTGATGACATGCAACCTTTGGTTAGCCGCTTTGAGATACTTGGTGTCCTTTGTTGCATAATAAATGAAGTCCCGAGACGTGTCAGAAATCAAAAAGAAGCAGGTTTGCGCGATCCGTGAAATTCCGTAATGTGGCGGAAATCGAAAAGAGGTGTTTTTGCGCAATCCGTGAGTTTCCGTAACTTCTTCGAAAGCTAAAAAAGAGCAAATACATAATCTGTAAGGATTCGTAATCTTGCGGAAGGAAAATAAGTATCGTTACGAAATTCGTAAAGTTTCGTAACGTTACGAAAAAAAGAATTACCAAAAAATAGAAAGGGGTGCATTTAGTAAAAGGGAGGGTGCAAATAGCAATCTGGCCCACTTGGGCCTTCCAGATCCTTCCTCCAGAAGGCTGTTGCTTCTGGAGGAAGCAACCTTGCTCGCCTGGGCGAGCTGGGTGGCAAGCTCCTCCCCTATTTTGCTATAAATAGGGGGAGGAGTGAAGAGGAAAAGGGTTCAACCTTCTTGGCACTTCTCCCTCTCTCGAAATTACTGAGGAAAATTATTTTCGTGAAGAAAATCCAAGCCGAGGTGCTTCCATAACGTTTCCGTGAGTAATTACGCGAAGATTCTCGACCGTTCTTCAACATTCATCGTTCGTTCTTCGTTTTCTTCAGTCTTCAACGGGTAAGTACCTCAAACCGAGCTTTTCAATTCATTCTATGTACCTGTGGTGGTCCACATTTCGTTTCATGTATTTTTATTCTCGTTTTCATTTGCTTTTTATACCCCCTTTTGACATGCTTAAGCCATTTATTTAAGTCATTTCTCGCCTAATCTAAAAATAAAATAAATTTCCACTGATCGTTTGAATTGTATCATCCGTTAATTTCGGTTAAAATGAATTCCGACCGTTCGGTCGTGCCGTAACCACGTTGGAAACAAAAAAGGAGGTAAAATAATAATATAATAATAAAAAAATACCTTCTAGTAAAGTAAAGCGAAAAATCAATCGGACGTTTTCTCTTTGGGATTTCTCATTCTTAATTGAATTGACTAATAACTAAAGTGAGACTAAGGCTAAAATCAACTCGCCTAGTCAAGCTCGTCCACAAAAATAGGTTTTTTGAAAGTTTATCATTTCATTTTCTTACTAAGTAAATGGATCATTTTTAAGGTCCAACGCCTTAAAATGATCACCCTTCAAGTAAAAAGAATCACTTGATTCACGCATAAGAAAGAACTAGATAGGTCTGATTTCCTCTCCAAAGGAGGGTACGTAGGAGCAAAAGCCCCGCTTTTGTCGACCTCAAAAAAATAAAGAAATAAAGTTAAGGTAACACAATTTCCACAATTCTAAAAAATAGGTTGTTGTCCTTTGAGACAAACGTGAGAGGTGCTAATACATTCCTCAAGCGTAAATACAACTCCCGAACTTAGAATTTTCATTTTGACCGGTTTCCTTCGGTTTTTCCGACGTTTTCCACAAATAAACATTGGTGGCAACTCCGTGCATCTTTCCTCCTTTGGAAAGCGCACCCGTGAGCCTCGTCCTCGCTCGCCCGCGAAGGGCACGTTGCGACAGTGGGACATGTTAATTTATTGGATCTTCTCTTGTATCATGGCATAGTAAGAAACAAAATAGTGTTGTTTTATCTACTGCTGAAGCGGAATAGATTTCTGCTGGCAGTTGTTGTACCCAAATTTTATGGATGAAGCAACAACTATCTGACTATGGAATCCTTCTTGATCATATACCAATTAGGTGTGACAATACCAGTGCAATAAATTTATCCAAAAATCCAGTTCAACATTCTAGAACCAAACATATAGAAATTAGGCACCATTTTTTAAGAGATCATGTTCTAAAGGGAGATTGTGTGCTAGAGTTTATTGATACAAAGAATCAACTTGCAGATATCTTCACAAAACCTCTCCCCAAAGAAACATTCTTGTCTATTAGAAGGGAATTAGGCCTCTTAGATATTAGTGATTTGGATAAATAAGGATTGATTGATTGAATCATCTATTCTTAATGATTGATTGTTTGTGTTAAGTATATTACTTTGCTTGATTTTGCTTAAATTCTTGTTATTATGTTTGATTGATGCATTATTGTGTGTTTGATGTTTGAATGATTTAATTAAATACATATTAGTAGTGATGATTGATATTGTTAGATGTTTTTAGCATAGACATAGATAATTTTTAGAGAAACTAGCCTAGTTTGTGTTCTGGTAATCGATTACCATTAAGTGTAATCAATTACATAAGAATAGATAGCCTGTAATCAATTACAACAACATGTAATTGATTACCAGAAGGCTTACTACTCCTGTAATCGATTTCCAAACCTTGTAATCGATTACATCACGTCCTCCTCTATAAATACTCACGAAATCCAGTGGCGCTGTGCAACCACACTCCTCCTTCGTGCCTCCACTTCCCTAAATTTTTAAATCTTCATATCTCCCTCAATTCTTAACCAAAACACATCCCACAAAGCCCAAATCTTCATCATTTTCACTCCTCTTTCCATTCCACCGATTGAAATTCACTAAAACTTCATCAAATGGCAGAATCGCCAAAGAAGCGAAAGGGATCATCCTCCACCACCGCTGCTGCTGGCCATCATCGCCACGGACCATCAGAAGCACGCATAGCACCAATTCATCCTCCCTTATCATCTCCACGATCATCAACTCTATTTTCTTCAGATGATCAACGTCTACAGTACAATTCTCAATTTTCTTCTAGGATCATCTTAGACCCTAAGTACCTAGACACAGATTTCTTTAATGATGAGACATTTGACTATTATCAAGTGTTTCAAAACTCTGGATTGGTTGAATTTATGTCCTTAAAATTGCCTTACTATCCTGAACTTGTTAAAGTCTTCTATAGCAATTTAAAAATTCAGGATGGTATTATTTCTTCTGAGGTGCATGGTATATCTATGTCATTGATCAATCTCTGTTCTTTTCATTGACTAAATTACCCAATCAAGGTGCACCTTTTGAGGGCACCATTGTTGATGACTGGAAATTCGATTATTCTAGTCATGATGCTCACCGTATGGTTTGTAATGACCAGGCTGAAATGACCGGTAGATTGTTGACCGGATCATTAACCTTTGATTGTCGCATCATGCACTATATTATCGTTAGAATTTTGCTTCCCCATTCTTCTAATTTGGCTCAAGCCTCTGAGGAGGACTTGATTTTGATGTGGGCTTTCCTTACCGGTCGTCAGATCGACTGGGCTCACTTGGTTAGGTACCGAATGCATAAGGCATTACGGGCCAATGCGCCTCTCCCTTATCCTCAATTGGTCACTCTGTTTCTCCGTCATTTTCAAATTCCTCTTGATGATGAACCTTTTGTTCAAGTCAAGCATTCCTTTACTATAGGTGTTGGTGTTGTAACTTCATTTGGTTACCGTAAAGATCATGATGGTCAATGGTTGAAGAAGGACGCGTACCTCAACAAGACGAGCGTACTCCTTCTCCTCCTCCTCAACAAGATGATTCCTCAGCCCTTATGAATGAAGTTCTTTTAGAGTTACGAGGCCTCCACACATATGTTGGTGAACGATTCGATTCCTTGGACGGTCGCTTTGAAGGCATGGATACCCGTATCACCCAGCTTGAAGAAGATGTGACTTATCTTCATCGGTGCTTCGATCTTCCACCACCTTCTAAGTCTTAGATTCTTACTTATCGTTTATTATAAGCCATGTATTTGGCTATATCTTTTAGTTATCCGGACTTTCATTATCTTTCGGTATTTGGTATTTAGTCTTTTATGCTTGGATTATCTGTGGTTTTGACTTATGACTGTTTGGATTATATTAAACTTATGAATGTTTGGATTATATTTGGTTTTCATAATTCTGTGATCTTTAGTTATATTCAATTATGTGAATGTTATTGTGTTTACCACGTACTTTGGCTTTTTGATGTTGCCAAAGGGGGAGAGAAACGGGGTTTAGAAATTTTAGAAATTAAGCGTTTAAATTTAGAAACATTTAGAAGATTAGAAATCAAAGTGAACAAGTGATCACTAATTCCAAAACATAGGGGGAGTATGAAATGAGTGAACGTAATATTATATCTTGCATATACTTTGCTTGTATCTTGATTTCAAAAGTTTAAATTGTCATCATCAAAAAGGGGGAGAATGTAGAAGTAAAGAATTTGACTTTGATGTTTCGATGATGCCATATGATCGTGATGATTTGATGCCTTATGAAAATGTGCTTCTCAAGTTTAATTCTAGACAAAAGATTCAAGAATACAAGATACAACATCAAGAAGATCTCTAGTGTTTTTAGGAAGGGAATTCCAAATTGAAACTGCAAAAGGTTTGGCCAAGAAATTTAAGCAAAAATGTCTTTTTCAAGAGATTTACTCTCTGGTAATCGATTACCAGAGGATGTAATCGATTACCAGTGGCCAAAATGAATTATAACAGCTATTAGAAATTTGAATTCAAACTTTACACTGTGTAATCGATTACACATGGATGGTAATCGATTACCAGCAGTTACTGAACGTTTTGATTCAAATTTTAAAGCCTGTAATCGATTACCAGAGGAGATTCTCAGAAAATTATTTCCAAGGGTCACATCTTTTCAAATGGTTTTTACATGGTCATCAAAGATCTATTTATATGTGACTTGAAACACGAATTTGCTTAGAGAGTTTCTCAGAACAAAAAAGTCTTATCCTCTCAAAAAGCAAAATCATTTTATCCTCTTAAGAATTCCTTGGCTAATACTGTCATACCCTAATTTCGTCTGGGGACCATCTGTTTGTTGGGACGCAACCTTCGCATGACCGCTTCGAGGAACATGACACCCATCGTTAAGCAATCCGTGAAGTTCCGCGACATGCCGGAAGTCGGAAGGAAGCATTGTTGTGCAATCCGTAAAGCTCCGCAACATCCTAGAAGTCAAAGAAGGGATTGTTGCGCAATCCATAAGGTTTCGCAACATTACGGAAAGAAAACATGTATCGTTACGTAATCCGTAAAGTTCCGTAACGTTACGGAAAAAGAATCAGCAAAAAAAGCAAAAGAGGGTGTATTTAGTAAAATGGGGGGTGCAAATAGAAATTTTCAAATCTAGGCCCATTTCCTTGCTTAAGGTGGTGGAAGCAACCCAGCTTGCCTTGGCAAGCTGGGTGGCAACCACCTCCCCCGTTTTGTTAAAAAATGGCTTTCGAGGCTTTCGGGACTCCCGTAATGCTTCCGTAAAATTCTCATAACCCTAAATAAGCATATTTCACTTAATATGGGTGAGAAGGAAGAGAAAAAAAGAAGAAAGTTAAGTCCTATAGGCTTCCGTAACTTTTTTCGTAAATTACGAAAGAAGGGCGGTGAACTTATCAAAATGGGGGTGCAAATAACAATTTTTGAAATTTTGAATTTGGGCCTTCTAGAGTATTTTCGAAGCAGGATTGCTTCTGGAGGAAGCAACCCAGCGAGCTAGGCGGCAACCTCCTCCCCTTTTTCCTATAAATAGGCAAAAGGGGGTTGTTCTAAGGATCCCTCATCCTCCTGGCTATGCATTTTAGCCGTTTTGGGTGAAAAAAATTGTTTTCGTGGAGAAAATCCAAGTCGAGATGCTTCCGTAATGCTTCCGAGACGTTTCCGTGAGCGAATCCGTGAAGGTTTTCCGTCGTTCTTCATCGTTCTTCATCTGTTCTTCATTCGTTCTTCGTTCGTTCTTCGTTCTTCAATAGGTAAGTTTTCAAATCTGAGACTTTCAATTCATTTCTTGTTTTTTTAGCTTTCATCTTCATTTCGTTCATTTTCGGTTTTCTTTTCTTCCGTTTTTAACGAGCTTTAACCGATCGTTTAAGCCGTTATCTCGCCTAATAAATGATAAAATGAATTTCAACCGATCATTTGTGTTGTAATCTCGTTTAATCATTGTTAAAACAAAATCTAACTGATCGTTCACGTTGTAACCTCGGTTAAACCAAAAAAAGAAAAATAATAATAAAATAATCAAAATATCTTGAAAAATAATAATAAAATAATCAAAATATCTTTGGATAAAATAATCAAAAAAATCAATCGGACGTTTTTCTTTGGAAGTTTTCTTGGATCAATTGACTAATAACCAAAGTGAAACTAAGGCTAAAATCAACTCATAAATCAAGCTTTGTCCACAAATCACTTAAAAACCGTTTTAAGGTCCAACGCCTTAAACGATCCTCTTTGCTTTTATCAATTAACATGGACCATTCAAAAGCATGAAATCAACATGTAACCTTACCGCTTTTGCAAGAACTACGTAGGTCTAATTTTCTCATCGCAATTGAGGATACGTAGGAGCAAAAGCCCCGCTTTTGTCGACCACCCCAAGAGATCGTTAATGGTCCAATGTCTTAACGTTTCTTTCCTTTCAAAAAACAAAGAGATCGTTAATGGTCCAACACCTTAACATTTCTCTCCTTTCAAAAGAATCAAAAGATCGTTTAAATGGTCCAACACCTTAAACGACTTTTGTTTGGTCAAAATATATCTTGCAAGAAAAGATAAAAATAACTTAACCAACGTTCAGTTCTCAAAGAACTACGTAGGTCTGATTTCCTTATCACAATTAAGGAATACGTAGGAGCAAGGGAAACACCCTTGTCGACCACAAAAAGATAAAAAATACAAAAAGGCATAAAAAGACATAAAAATGTAAAAGGGAAAATAAAACAAATTGAAGTCATGTTTGCACACTTGATTAAAGGCTGTCGTCCCTTGTGACGGACGCGTGGGGTGCTAATGCCTTCCCCGTGCGTAAATACAACTCCCGAACCTTTCACACTTCAAGTTCGTATGTCGACCACACCTTTTCTGGTTTTTCTGACGTTTTCCTTGTATAAACGTTGGTGGCGACTCCGCGCATTTTCCTTTCTTGGAAGACGCACCCGTGAGTCTCGCGTCGCCCTCCTGCCGAAGGGTAGGTTGCGACAAATACACTTGCAATTCAATAAGGAATTAATTGAGTGCTCAATTGTACAATCTATCTCTTTCAAGAGAGATTTCTTCTTCTCTTCTTTCTATTTCTCAAAAGGGATTAAGAGGCCAAGGGTCTCTTGTTGTAAAGAAATCTGAACACAAAGGAAGGGTTGTCCTTGTGTGGTTCAGAACTTGTAAAGGGATTTTACAAGATAGTGGAACTCTCAAGCGGGTTGCTTGGGGACTGGACGTAGGCACAAGGGTGTGGTCGAACCAGTATAAATCTGAGTTGGCATTTTCTCTTCCCTTAAACTCCTTTATTGCTTATTACTTATTGTTTCTATTTAGTAAGATTAATTTGCATTATTATCTAGGAGTTCTTGTTTAAAAGAAATCTTGGGTTGTTGGGTTAAATTAAAAGTAGAATTTTTTAATTGGGGAATAGTCTGTGATATCTTAATTCAACCCCCCTTCTTAAGATACCTAAGGCCACTTGTCCAACATTGCACTGCCTCCGGAGCCTCTGGTTGGTCCCTTAGGTCCTCGAGTAAGCACAAAGGAGAGTTATGTTGATCCCTCAGGAAATGATCCTGAGACGGGTGACTCATACAGGTGCGGCTTGTACATCGAAGTAAATCCTACCCGCCTGGTTGCCCTGAGAAGAGTTTATGAGGGATCCACTATTGTTCATGACACTCCTTTGTTGCCTGGCCAAGTAAAGGTGGGTGTGGAGGAAGTTAAAGATCCAGATGCTCCCGTTCTTGTACCCACTGATGAGGTTTCCTTAGTGGGGCAGGCAATTCACACCTTCCTTGCTTGGCCGACACATCTAGTCAAGCCTTTATCGCAGCAGGTACTTTACTCTTACTATATGTTTCTTCTTTATGAATTAATTCATTCAGTGTGCCTCAAATTAGGCCATTTAACTTTGTTTCATGAACAGACAGTTGTGTCTCCGGAAAAACCACCTCAAATGCTAGATCCGAAGGTCAATGATCCGCTTTATCTGATGACATTGACCATCCCAGAGCTTTTCTTGAGGCCTTACCAGGTTACATGGGATGCCACCATGTTCGGGGTCTTTAATCCAGACTTCCCGCTCTACATAAAGCATGAAGACCTCTCCAAAATCGCACATGGTGGTCAATGTCTCAGCATATCAGTGTTATGGTTGTGGATTCTGTAAGTCATTTTAGATTACTTTTAATTACCTAAGTTATTGCTTTCAATTCATAAATATTTAACTTTGATTTAACATAAACAGACATCTGACTGAAACAAGTATGTGTGCGGGGAATTATGATCTGTATGGATTCCTCGAGCCACAGTCCATTTAGAGGTCTGGGCAATTGCAGTTTGAGACTGAAAGTTACATAAAGAGTTGGATGCAGAGTTCAAAACGCGATGTCTACCTTGGAACCTACCTGAATGGGTAAGTCACACAAAATAACTGAATTTAATTAATGTTTATTAATATACTAACCCATATTCGTCTCCACTGCAGCGGACACTAGAAGATGGTGGTCATCCTGCCCAAGGAACACCTAGTTGTCTGGTTTTGTTCATTGCATAACAAGCCAAACAACTACCTATAGGAAGCGAAAAGTGAATAATTAGTTAGTGCTTTTAGAAAAGACATTTTTATAACGCTTAGAACCATATATCTAATGTATTGTTTTATGCATGTTACTACCAAATGCCCATCTTAATTCTATACGATTACTAATGATGTAAACATTCAAATTCTACCATTATTTTAGATTTACTATTATTCATATCAATATAAGCATGTGTACTAATTAGAGAGATCGCGCAATTCACAAAAACCAGTGTTAGTGTTTTTCATTATTAAACCCTATTGAAGCTTATGATGAAGATCTTAATGTTAATATTAGAGTGGTGCCTAACAAATTAATTCCTAAAGTTCAGGTTCAGACAAAATAAAAGAAGACAAGTTAAATAAGAAAACTATATTGTATCGAGAAATGTTCAAATCTTTTTACCAAAAATTAAGTTTCAATCTCAATGACATGGGTTAACTTCATAAATAAGGTAGAATAATGCTTCGCTCATTTTTATTTTCTTTTTAAAGAAAAAGTCAAACCAAACATAATTAATTTTGAAAAATATTTTAAATGAAACTAGCTTTTCTATAATTAAAAAATAAAAAAACGTACCTTTTATAAAAACTAATGAGAAAGTTTATATTTTTAAAGAAAAATTAAAGAAACTAAAACCAAACACCACCTAAGTCTTATTCAACTGCCAATTAAATGTCAACTAATCAGGAAGCACATACGTGTGAGGATTAGGCATTTATGTTTACAAAACTCAAAGCCAAACTTGTATACACAATCAAACAAATGGAACCACCTAATCAAGATGAAGCTATATATCTACGACTACGAAATTGTACACAAGTAAATACAAAGGTTGGGTAAGCTGGATTTAAAGTCATGCTGACAGAGACTAGTTATATATCAGTTTATCAAGTATCTAGGCGTGTTGGAAATTAATCTAATTTATGGCCAGACATTGAACAGCGAGTCATGGCATGTGCAGTTTTTTTTAATATGTTATTTCTGAGAAATATTCTCTAGCTTGGTTAAAGATGGTTATTTATGAGAAATATTTATTATTTTTGTTAATGACTTTTTTGTCAATAAATTTGACTAATTTATTTTTAATAGAATTTTTTTTAATAGTTTTTTATTCATAAGATTTAAACTGAATACCTTAAAATATTGAACCAACGATATGTTGGTGCATGAGCAGTCGTGCATATTCAAAATTTACCTTTTTTTTTTATGTGATACTAGATTCGAATTCAGTCGCCTGTCAAATTGTCTTACCGCTAATGACTACATGCATGGATCAAGAATGCCGGTTACTCAAATTTTACCTAAACGTTAAAGAAAAATGTTTATTTTACACTTACCTAAACGTTTAAGAGATGAAAATATATCATTTTATATTGTGTGTGTGTGTGTGTGTGTGTGTGTGTGTGTGTGTGTGTGTGTGTGTGTGTGTGTGTGTGTGTGTGTGTGTGTGTGTGTGTGTGTGTGTGTGTGTGTGTGTGTGTGTGTGTGTGTGTGTGTGTGTGTGTGTGTGTGTGTGTGTGTGTGTGTGTGTGTGTGTGTGTGTGTGTGTGTGTGTGTGTGTGTGTGTGTGTGTGTGTGTGTGTGTGTGTGTGTGTGTGTGTGTGTGTGTGTGTGTGTGTTTGTAAATCAAATAAATTTTATCAAAATCATTATATTTTACTTAAGAATAAAGAGCTGGACGTGCTTTTTTTTTCTTCCACTGAAATATAATCACTATTAAATGCTACTAGACTTTTCATCATCCTAGTTTTCCAATTAACCAAGATGCAAAATATTAAAGGAAACCAACTCGAAAAGGACTCAAAACACCGGCCTCTATTTATTTCCTTCATTATTCTTCTAATTAAAATTTAACATACAAGAAGAAAATACATTTAATGCAGTTCATATGTATTTTAAAAATGAGAAAAACTAAATGTAAAAAATAGTTTTAGTATCATATAATTTAGTTATATATGTGATTGGATGAGAGCATAAATTATGTTACAGATAATGTATAATTATTCATAATTGTTGGAATTTTATATTTTAATAATTAGTGTAAAATAATATTATAAAATAATTATATTAGTTATTTATTATTGATGAATTTTATTTTACGTGGTTAAATTAAGTGAGTCCGTTAGACTACTAAATATGATGATATAAACTTAAATGAGCAGATGTTATGTTGACCCATTAAAAAATAATTAGAATTTTATTAGATTAGCGTACTATAAGAAGATTATGATCCTGAATATACGAACCTATATATAGTTTCTTTTCTTCCTATCTGAACAATCTCAAATGTCTTATTATGGAATAAAAAAGTTTTGGTTGACGAAAAATTATAAGACTGTTAACTACATTGTACGTTGGTTATTTGTGATAAATTGCCACAAATATCTTGTAACAATTGTCAAAGAAAATGCTTAGATTTAAAATCAATTACTGATCTAAGTAATTGTTTTAGGTTATGTACTAGTCTATGAATTTTGGTATCTTCATAAAGAATAAAGAATACTGAAATAAGGATTTAAGGATTAAAAATCTCAACAATTATAATCTTTAAAATATATTAGAAAGAAAATATTTTGTGCTCAAGTATCTCCATCCAAAAGTTAAAAATTAATCTCTTGATTCATTTAAGAGTTTGACTTCTTTCAACAAGCACTTTTTCACATATATAAATTTGGTGATAGAACATTGATCACATATTTAAAAGACATAATTATTTATCAATCATACAAATATATAAGGTTGACTAGGTGGATGAGAAGGTGAGACTCAAGGGAGATGGATGGGATGGGAGGTCACAAATTTGAATTCTCCCACAGATAATATTTCTAACAAAAATTAATATTTATCAATAAAAAGAAATTATCAATCATGCGACACCATGTTGACCGAAAAGAGATGATATTATCAACTAAAAGAACCAAAATTAGAGAAATATCACATTAGTTATTATTAAGCATACTAATCAACGACAATGCTCCCCCAAGGTTCTTGGCCTTAATGCCAATATACTCCTTCACAGTCAAGGAACGAAACCGAGGCAAGGAATCAAGAACCAAAGGAGAAACTACATGATCCATAGGGGGGGCATAGAAATAAGCCGCTGAGTATCTTTGCCTCATACTATTCACCATGACACGATGCAGTGCACATCTAAACCATGAGTTGGACAAGATGTGAAGTATGTCACCAGTGTGAACAAAAAGGGTGCCAGGGTGAGGGTGCACAGGGACCCACCCTGCTCCTTCCTGGAAGATCTGGAGGCCATTGGTTTGGCTTTGGTGGAGGATTGTGAGGAGGGAAGTGTCTGTGTGAGGGGCAAGGCCCATGGCTCGGTTAGGCTCGGGGCAACAAGGGTAGAAGTTTAACTGAACAGCTTCACAGAGGTTGGTTGAACCAATCCACCGCTTTTGTTCCTCAGAAATATTCCCCAATAAGTTGAATATCATGTGTGTTAGCTTCTCTGCTAGAGCCTTCATTTGTTTCTGGTAATTGTTCATTATGTGGCTGCACATACACAGTTTTTTCAGATTTTAGAGGTTTTGTATAGTTAAGAACAAAACTTATGAATTTTTTAAGTATTTTTGGCAATGTTTTTTAATTAAAATTAGAGTTTTATCCTAGCAATCTAGGTGAATTTTTATATAAATCTTTATTACATATAGATTACTAAATGAAACGTCAACTCTTATTGTAAAGCAGCAGACCCAATTAATTAAGACAAATAATAAATTGTCTATGTTTTGTTCTTTGTGTAAAGAAATTTTATAATGGACAAAACTAATTAGATTAAGTTCACGTAATATCATAAATTTGAGTTTTATTTTAAAAATGTCTATTGAATTAAATGATTTATGTGGTGGCTGTATTTAATAATATTATTTATTTTTTAATGTAATTTTTTCACTAATAAATATGACTTATCTTATTAATAGTCTTAACAATAAATAAGGATATAAAAATTAACAATTAATGCAATAAAAGTGATTATATGTTTTTTATATTTAGAAAAAATGTTATCATTTGTTTTTATAGCGAAAGTAGTAATTTTTATATATAACGATGATAATGAAGTTTGAAATTAAGATTTTGTGTAAATTATTTAAATTTTACCATTATTAAGTGGACTCTTACCAGTTATTGAGATTATTTAATATTAGAAAAACATTTACATGTCAACATATTTGTTGGAAGAGTTAAAAAAAATTTGTTATACTGAAAGGAGTATAATGGGTATTTCATCGAGCACCCGTTTACAATCAAACCTTATACTAATGAATTCAACTAAAAGCATGCTTGATAGAATCAACAGAATTAATATTAGTCAGAAGACCTTAAAATATGATTTTGATTTAAGGTAGTTGAGATGTTGCATAACCTCAAACTAAAGTACTATGCATATAATATTCAAAGGGTATCTTTAATTACGGATTTAGAGCTAATCCAAATCCATAACCTTAACTTTTACTAATTATCTTATCATGTACATGTGATGGCATAAAAAATCTAATCATATAGCGAATGCGGACAAAAGTAACAAATTTGTTTTATTCTTTCATTTATATATTATTTTATATTGGAAAGAGCTAGATGTGCTGAATACTAAGGCATGCTTGTCCACTATTTCCTTTGTTCAATGGAATTGTTTAAAATTCAAATTTACAGATAAGTCTCTCTTATTCCAAGTAGAGACTTGAAGCCAACAACATATTGCAATGTTCCATTCCGAGAAAAAAATGATATTGCCAACGAAAGTCTCTATTAGCATATGATTGTATACGTTGCATGGAAGTGGATGAGATTGTAACCTTTGTACTTACCAAAACCGTGCACAGTCATTATGCCAGATCTTTTTGGCATCATCACATGGAGACCCCATGATGGTGAACCCTTCATGCCACATGTGCTTGGGGAAGAACGGTGATATCCGAGCTCGGCCGTAGCCGGTGGCACCGGCGGCCGATCTCAATGCCTTCAGTTTCTGGTCGGCAGGGAGTGCGAAGAGCCTCTTTGCCTCTTCTTCAACCCCTTCAGCAACACTCAAGGGTATGCCATGGTTCGTCAATTGGAAGGCACCCCAATTCTCACAAGCAAGGCCTATGAGTTCCATGGCACTAGGATCCATGAGGTCAATGATGGGTATGCATGATCCAGCTCCATGATTATCATCATCACCATCTTCAGATTGAGGCCATGCATGGGAATCAGGTATGGTCCTAAGTGAAGAAAAGTCTAAGGGGATAATATGATGAAGGTGGAGAGGGTGGTCCCTATAGGCTTCAGAAAGAGTAGTAACCATTGCAAAATTGGAAGGAAGCTAGCAAGCTAGAGATGTTGGATGTGGTGCACCTATTAGAATTTAGAACTTAGGTATATATATAAATATTATAAGAACATATATATGAGTAATATGAGATTAGGTTAAAACCATACAATTGGGTGAAGGTTGGCTATTGGACTATGTTGTGTCGGATTTTGGCTATGAAGGAATATGGTTGAGTAAGACAAAAGAAGGAACAAACAATTCTGAAAGATTGTGGAATCTCAAAGTCTAAAATATTAAAAAAAGAAAGGGAGAAAGAATTTTATTTCTTTATTCCATGATAATATTTGACTCATGCGACAAAGGGGAAAAAACAGAAAATTTTGATAGAGAATCCTTTTTGTTTCTCCTTTAGCTTTTGTGGACAAAATAGGACACGCTTTGTCTTGTAGTAGGAAAACCAAAATAGGACACAATATATATATATATATATATATATATATATATATATATATATATATATATATATATATATATATATATATATATATATATATATATATATATATCTTTTATTCTGCCAGATATTGCATCATAATGAAATTATACTTAAATATTCATTTTTATCAAATTAACATCGAACACATGTAGATTCTTTATTTGGCCAATCCTATTTTGAAAGATATATACTTTTTTCTCCCAACAATCTTAGTTGACATTAAATATAAATATTGATCACTCTTCTAATGAGAATGGCCTGCCACTTTATAAGGAAATAATTCTTCCATTTGCAAATGTTATATATATATATATATATATATCAGTTATTATATTATAAATATGAAATAGTTTTTAATTTTGTTGATAACTAATTAAATTGAAGTATCTAATTAATAACATTAATAAAGTCTCTTTTCAATTAAAATTTTTTTATTCACAAGATTTAAATTTAAGATTTTAGATAAAATATTAAATTTTAATTCCACTTATACCAACATATATAAGAATATATTAATACTCAATTTTTTTATGAATTTATCTCACCAAATAAATCTATCAGTGCTAAGGAAAAGTCATGGAAATCTCATTGATTAAGTAAATCTTGCATAATTATGCAAGTGCCCCATCTGGATTCTTATATGTATTATTGAAGGCTACCACTACCGGAGCATACGGAGAACTTTTGTACTACTAAACCTTTGCCTCGAAAAAAAGGATGATTCGGATTTGCATGACATGGGCTTCAAAAGTTAGAAAGTTATGGTGGGAATACTTTTGAGGTTATATATCAGACCTTCATTATACATAATAAGACATTTATTTCCATTTGTTAAGTGTGGGAGTTGCAGTTTGACAAGATTTTGAAGCCCTTTTCTGCAGGTTTTTCAAAGGTGTAAAGTGAAATCATTTGAATGGTGAGTGATCTGACCCAAAATACGAGTTAACTCAAGCAGAACATGATGAGGACAAAATAATTCAAATTCACATATATTCAAATTGGAAAAGAAATTGTGCGAGCTAGTATTCAAACTTGACCTTTCTTGGTCCTAATTCCTAACGTTTAATAGTGTAGAAATGTATAATAGTTCCATTTTATAGTGTAAACATTGACTAGGACATTTAAACGGAGGAAAAAGGTACCAGTTAGACTCATGGGTTAGACTTTAAGACGTGTTACCATGATTACATTTTTGTGAATAATTTTTTTCTAGAGACAACTATATATATATATATATATAGATTCGGAAAGCTGCTTGAATATCTTCATATTTATTTATTTATTTTCATTCATTAATTAAGAGGGGAAATGTTTGATTCATTTGATGATTCCAAAAGTGGGTCTCTCATTATATTAAAACAATAAGCAATGATTCTTCACGTTGAAGGTTTTGCCTTCATTGTGGATCTTAATCATGTTAATTGCTTGTTTGAGTAGGTCATACTAAAAAAATGATTTTAAATAAATTCCTTTAAGCAAATTAATTTATTATTGAAGATGTGTATGCACGATTATTTTTATATGTTGTTAATTATAGATATTTAATTAAAATGTATCTTCAACATTTCAAGAAGAACTAACTTGTATTGGATGTAAACTTGACTATTTTTCGCAACACAATTTTATAAAAGAAATATTTATTATTCTAATCATTAAATTATAATTATTTAATACTTTTAGGACAAATTAATTTGGTGATCAATATAAGAATATATGTAAAAAAAAGTAAGGTAAGAGTAGAAAAGGATAAATGATTTATCCTATTCAACATTTGGTGTGCATAAAATAATTTAGTGAATAATAATAAAAATGACTTCAATATTTTTTTTTTGTCTTTTATGAATAATCGAATTTTACATTTGGTACCTATTTAAAACAATTCGTTGTTGGTCTATACTAAAATAGAAAAAAAATGCTTTTGCTCCCTGTATTAGGTTGGTTTGTTTAAATGCTTGTTAAATTTTAGAAAAGAATTTGTGGTAGTATCTAAAATTGTCGGTATGCATTTAGAATTCCAAATTAGAATTTTCTGGTGGTTCATAAACCACCAAAAACAATAAAAAAAATCCAAAGGAAGAAGAATGGCAGTCAAATTGTATTAAAAAAATTTAAAAAAATAATCCAAAGGAAGAAGAATGGCAGTCAAATTGTATTTTAATCCCTCAGTTAGATTCAAAATCGTCTTGTCATTGTACTTGTTACTATGGTAGTCAAGATTATATTTTAACCTCTCTGAAAGATTCAAATTGCTAATGAGATTGGGATTGAAGTTGTAAAATCATGAAAATCGTGTTTTTTTAAAACTTTATGACAATTATATCTTTTAAAGGTTTTTTACTCAACTTTGTTTTTAACCTATTTTTCAAGTTAGAGAACCCAAATATGGTTCAACGTTGTTCAAAGTTGTTGCTTCGTTTTGTGCAATTATGAACCCTAACATCAAGTTGTTTTTTCTTCACGAAGAAACTACAACAATGAAAACTACTGATAAATGCCATTCTTCTTCATTTGTCTAAGCCAAGTATCACCCCCACTAGTGCAATTCGAAGTTCTATTCTTTGCACCAACTACCATATTGTCTCTATTCTATGTTCTGTTGTGGTAGAGTACAAGATCCAATGTGAATAAGTACAAAGGCGAAGCTCTCGAGTAGAGAGTAGGGATGGCAAGAGACATTGTGCAGCAATCTAACGCGGTTGTATCATGTGGCAGATCTGGCATGGTGATTGGTGATTGGTGATTGGTGAAAGTAATTGTGTCGACAAACTAATGAAGGTGAGAGAGTGTTGGTGATTGGTGATCGGTGATCGGTGATTTGGTGAAAGTAATGGTAATGTTAATAATGATATATTATGTGTCAAAAGTAATGATAACCATATCATAAAACAACAAATAGTGAATAGAAAGTATATCAAAAGGCGTACATAGCTGAATCCCTAAGCTACCCATATCAACAAAAAAACAAAAAGAAAAAAGAAGGTAAGACTCCGAGCAGTAATCTAAAAAACTGCATGTATAGCCGCATGTTGTACCATAACCCCAAATCTATCTAAGTGGATACCTTGAAAAGGTTCTCCTCGATCTTCGCATCCTCAACAGTTGCAAATGTCGCTCCCTAGTCGATAGTACGAGCTGGCGAAAGGAACCCGATCATAGTTATAGTGTCAAAAGGAGGGTATGCAAAGTTTGGAAGCACACTCCTCGGAGATTACAAACGAATTATTCGATGTTAAGATGTATGCTGAGATACGATGCTATTTGTATTAAGACGTTTTATTATTATGTAAAAGCAATTATTTCAGAAAAATTGAATGGTGGCTTGAGGAATTAATTGTAACTATGTGTTTAATGAGAAAGTTAAAGCTTTGTTTTGTTTTAAATTGAGACATTTGAAATTTTTGCATTCAGATGGTTTTATCATGACGTTTTGATTATACTAAGTTAATTTATTCAAAAACAAATTATTTAATAAAGTTGCACAATTGTATGCGTATATGTGAGCTCTAATTTAGGGCATTATAATATTGATTTTAGTCCTCCAAAAATAATTTCATTATATTTAGCTCCTAAAATTTTCAAATATCCCCTTTTTAGTCCTTTATTTAATTTTGTTAATTTATTTCTATTAAAATTTTACTACAATAGTTTTCTAACAGTAACATTTTTATTTCCAGCATTAGCATTTTGTGTGTTCTACAAAAATAGAGAAAATAATAGATTACAGCTCTATTATTCTCAAACAAGTCCATACAATTAAACTCATATATCACCTCTATTGTAGGTGAAACTTGATTCTAAGAATAATCATCAATAGTGCATTGACTACAACAATTGGAGTCTCAGTCACATTGTTTACAATATGTGGAGGTAGCTTAATTTAACAAAAAGAAAATAAGCATAATTAAATAAAGGACCTAAAAGGAGAATTTATAACAATTTGAGTCTCAGTCACATTGTTTACAATATGTGGAGGTAGCTTAATTTAACAAAAAGAAAATAAACATAGTTAAATAAAGGACTTAAAAGGAGAATTTCAAAAATTTTAGAGATTAAGTAAATAAAATTATTTTTAGAGGATTAAAATCAATATGGATCAATGTTTGGAGGACCCTACACCTAAGATAATACTCCTCTTTTAGATAAATTAACTCGAGTTAGAAACACCTATCCAAAATGACTTGCCATTATTATGCATGTACTTTGAGAGAAACATAACTCTTCAAAAATATTTTAAAGATAGCATGATTATCGAGAATGAAAACTTCCTAATGGCAACTAAGACTATGAAAATGTGTAAGTTGATTTGAATGAAAAGAGGCCTAAAGATAAATCCTTCCACATTCGTTGATCTGGCGAACCATAGACAAGGAATAAAGAACTCAAAACATTTAGCAACATAACAAACACCAAAAGACCTCTCCTCCACATCCATAACTAACACTATTATCACTGCATGTAGCATTCTTATCAATTGAAACATGGGATAAGTGAGGGAAGAAAGCTTCAGGATAGCATTAGTAATCCAAACATTGTGTAAAATCGAACCTACTCTATATTTTTTACCATTTGTATCTACATGAGGGTACTAGAGCAATCTTCTCTTTTTCGGTGTGGTGTGTCTTTGTCCTTTTTATGTGTAAAATAAGGTGCACAAAATAAAGCGCACCTTACGCAGTAGTAATAGTGAACTAAAAGTTTAAATATCGAATTCAAAGGACCAGTTGTGTTTCCAAATAATTAATTTTACAAAACTAAGCAATTAAGGGTTTAAATTAAATAAATGATAGTTGTGGAAATTACTCAATTTAATAAATAAGAATTGACATAGAATTGTTGATGTGAAACAATTATGATAAGCAGCCTAGAATTGTGATTTTGCATATACCCCATTTTTTCGCAATTCTAATTCTAACAAAACCCCAAATATTGTCAATTACCAGTATTTCCCTAATTCAATTACTAGCCTTTGATATAGGTCTAATAGTGCTCCTTGTGCTAAACCAATATTCAATTGATCATAGATATACTAATTTAGGTCAAGGGATAAAGTTCTTAAATCACATGGATAATTAAAAATCAAATTAATCCACCAGAAATTCTCATAACCAGATTGATCATGTATGTTACATATAAACAATCTCTTCCTAGGTCAATCAATTACACACAGATGATCATCGTCATGCAATAGATTACGATTCAAAGTGATCAATTTCAAATTAACAATAAAAAATAAAGAAGAGATTTAATTGATAGGAAAATATTGAGGGTTTCATTAAAATCAGAAAAGGGATAAAAGAGTATGGCTACATCGCAATCTCGAACTAGGGTGACTAGCTGGTCACGACCATGAAAAAACTAGAAATCCCAATAAAGAACACAAACATACCAAAAGAGAAGAAGACTTGGCTAGAATCAGTCCCAATTGTGACCTCTACGGTCCTCCTCAACTAAAAGACTCTCACACGACCCTCATCTCTATTAAAACTTTTAAAAACATAAATAGAACAAAAGACGCTAAAAAGAGAGACTTTCATTCCTTATTTATAATATTATGTGGAGGTCTTCCTTCTATCTTTGCTTAACTAAAGAGTTTTTTCTCTTAATCTTATCAATTAAAATTTAAATCTGGTAGGTGATTCTTGCAATCTTTAAGTGAAAGGTGATGCAGGCGGACCACAAGTATACATAATATTGCACATGTACAAAATTATTGCACGCATACAAAATTACCAAGACCGTGGTCTTTTGATAATTTGATTAGCTCCAAGAATTCATGATTTTTAGCTATTTTCCACATAAAGTCTCTTATGCACTTGTCTTTCACAAATTTATACCAAATTTTGAGTTTTGTCAAATAAAATATATCAAATGCATGAATATGATAAGAAAACTCACATCAAAATATAGTCAAATTCGGGTTTATCATCCTTCACTCTGTGAAATTCTTCTTCGATGTGGCAGGGGTGGGTACCTGCGAAAGCACTTCGACGCTCAAATTAGTACTTTCCCCAATATAGTAAATAGAAGTAATAAATGAGAATGAACAGCGTGTGCTACCTCAAAAATCTCACCCTTTATATTGATGTATTAATGGGCCCTGGGTCCATAGGCCTTACCTTTGGGGTTAAAGATAGTGCTAACTAGAGATGACAATAGGTCAGGTTGGACAAGAGTTGTGGCTTCCAGCTAGTGGAAATTTCTCACTTGTTACTTAACGGGTATCCGTTTGAAAATTACCTACGAATTTTTTATACCTGTGGGCATCCATGGATTCTTGAAACTAAAAAATAAAATAAAAAGGGTGAATCTTTTAAAAGACACTTTATCAAACAAACCCTTTATTTGCTATAAAATTTAAATATAAAATTATACTATTTTCAGATTTAGTGTGTGAAGATTTCTTGTCTTTAATGATGGGTAGGTCAAAGCTGTGGAGGTTATGGCCAGTGGAAAGAAGAGACTCGCTCACTCCCCTTTTTGAAGTTGTGGAGGTTGTAGGAGTTGTTGCTGAGTGTCATTGTTGGTTCTTAGACAAAGATGGAGGCCAGTGGGGTGCACTAATGTGCCAATTTGGTTGAAGAAGAAAGGAAGAAAGAGGCTGAAGGTTGAGACAACGTGAAAATTAGATTAGGAATATAAGGTTTCTTTCCTGACTAATATATGTATATATAAGGGTAATTTTGTAATGTAATGGGAAATAGGTACCCACCATATATATACTATGATACTCGTACCCTACATGTTAACCAGCGGGTAAACACACACACACACACACACACACACACACACACACACACACACACACACACACACACACACACACACACACACACACACACACACACACACACACACACACACACACACACACACACACACACACACACACACACACACACACACACACACACACACACACACACACACACACACACACACACACACACACACACACACTTGTGGTCCTACAAAGCTAATAGAATAAGTCCAATTTTATCTTTTTTTTTTAAAATTAAACAATCATTTTATCTAAAATCTACTAATAAATTAAAAAATTGAAATGAATAAGATTTAAAAATTTGACTTTTGGTTCATGTGATTCAAGCTAACGAGTTGAATTGAGTTGTTTGTGAGCTTTAACTAACTTGAGTTCGTTCAAGTTGGAAAAAAAAGGTTCATTTCGAAATCAAGTGGAGCTAAATATTAACGAGCCGAGCTAAACCGAGCTCGACTCATTTCCAACCCTATACTCGATCTAGGCCAATAGGATGTTCAACCTAGGTGGGTAGTCATGTGTGTGTTTCTTGGTCTTTGCCCATGGTGTGCTTAGGTCCTAACTGAAGGGGTATTTAGCCTAGGCTAGTTGGCAGCTCCGGCTAGAGGTGTTCAACTAGGGTATTCCTCAGCCATACCCTTAGTAGTGGTCCAACCTCTATGGGTACACCATTCTTAATACACATTTAGTAAATTAAAATTGTGGGATGTGTTTGCCACTCTCTAACAAATATAAATACCAAATTGAACTAGAAGTTGTCCATCCATGTTGTCTCTATGAATAGACCTCATATTATCATACTTATAAGGAAAAAGTGGATGTCAAATAGCCTTAAGATCTATAAGAAATTTCCACCCTTATTTAGCTAAAAATTATAGGTAGAAAAGTTTAGTTTGTTTAAACATTTTCAATATTTTAATTAGAAAAAATTATCCCAATAAATCCACATGATAATTTTTAACCTTTTAAAATATACAAGACCTTCTTTGACATTTCAAAATGATAGATCATATAAAGATAAACTATATAATACAAAATTTAGCTACAAAATATGACACCTAAAGAAAACTTTTGCCTTCCATGTTTCCAATGAAATAGAATTTTTATTTTTCATTTTTAAGAATTATGTTTTCCAAGAGTCATGTTTCTTGGGAATTATAATTTGTGGGAGTGTCACAAATATATTTGGTATGTGTAAAAATATTGAGAATGTTATCATGAAGAAAAAATGAACTTGATGTTTGTGAAGTATTTCAAAAAGGTTCCAAGTCCACATTGAGTAGTTTAGCCTCTCTTATATAGTATATATATCTATATGAGATGAGATGGATTAAACTAGCTATAAAGAGGCATAAGTCTCGCATGCATGAGATTAGGCCAAGTGGGCTCGATGTAGTGGAAATCGTTGATTTACCCCTTACACACATGTAAAAGAGATTGGTAAAATGTTTTAATAAATATTTGAATGCATGTGTTATACACTATAGGTTAAATGGATAATGCGTTGGTTAACCTATTTAGATGAAAAGTAGAAGCTTTTCTGGACAACATGGTTGTTAAGTCAACTAATGCTCGAGATCACTAGATTGGTTTAAACGAATTGTTTGAGATTATTAGACTTTTCAATTTGAAACTTAAATTCAAAGAAGTATTTGTTTGGTGTCCTAGTAGGAAACTTTTTTTGGGTTGATGCTCACCCAAAGGGGAATCGAGATTAACCCTAAAAAATGCTCACTCGTCTTAGATATGAGAAATGTGACTAGTGTGAAGGAGGTTCATGTGCTAACTAGCATAACAACTTAACTTGCTTAGTTTTTATCAACATCTTAAGACCAGACACAACCTTTATGTCAACGACTGAAGAAAAATGATGAGGTTGTGTGGCAAGAAGATTGGAGGAAGTTTTTTCTATAAATAGGGCAATGAGAGGCTCTGTTAGGGTTTTGTGCTATTAGGGTTTCCCACGTCAATTGCGTGCATCCATGGGAGAAACTTTCGTCCCATGGTGTACGGTGGTCCACATTCAATCATAGACGATAGGAAGGCAATGATTAGGTTCCTAAGAACTGAAAACCTAACCTACATGTGCATACTAATTCATAGCATCCTGTTCAACATGGTGATGCCCAGATTGGGGTCGCAAGACTATGTTAGTGATAAGGACATATTATGCATGTATAAGTTATGGTGGGAGAGAAGGTGAGTCTACCAGAAGTCATCTTCTATTATTGGACACAAGCCTTCAGAGATAGATTCCACCCCAAAGTGAAGAAGAACCTTGTCCCTTTTGAAATGCTATTCACTATGATCACGAAGAATACTGAAGTGGATGTGTCTGCTATGGAACCATCTAACGGAGCCTCGTAGCTTAAAGGGGTAACCTTAGTAAAGATGAGAATTGCTAATAATTTCCCAAAAAATGCTTAGAAGCATATTAAGAACAAGATCAAGAAGGAGCCTAAGGAGGAACCACTGTCAATGGTGGGTCAGACAATGGGTACTTAGGATCTTGAGTCTTGATCAACATCTCAACAGACACACGGGGAGCAAGCCCAACCTAAACCCAGCTAACCCACACCCAAAATACCCACAAAAAGAACCCCCCAACCTTTATTTGAACCCAAACCTTCAGACTAAGCCAAAGAAACAACCACCTTCTGACCCTAAACCCTAAGACCCTAGAACAACCCAAAAGATGAAGGCTCCAAACTCTAAGTCTGAACCTAAATCTTGACCAAAAACCAAAAGACCAACCATCAAAATCAAACACCCTTAACCATAACCTCAACCTACTTCTATTTCTCCTCTCAAGCCACAAGAATTTGTATTTGCGATTCTTGCAACCCCTCAGCCTAAGCCAGCTTCACCATCAAAGTGGGTGAAGCCGATTTGGGTGAAGTTCGAGAAGTCTAAGGTGGAAAGGCTAAAGAGGGTGAAGGTTATGTGTAGGAATTTCAAGAATCTCAAATTGGCTTCACCCACTTTGAGCAAAAAGGAAGTTGTTGCCTTGGAAAAGGCTAAGAAGAAGTCCTTATTTGAAACAAGAAAGAAGGCCAAGGTTGATAAATCCTTGGAGAAAAAGGAGGCATTCAACATGGATGATGTAACACCCTAAAATATCGCTAATTATAAATCGATGTTCAATTGTATTTATCGTATTATTTGATTATATGATTGACTTGAATGAGTTGAGGTATTGTGTGAATTAGTCATATGTGATTTTGTTGATGTGGATGTTGAGTTATGTGGAGTTTTATTGGCCTAAGTTGAAATTATGAGATTTCAAATTTCACCTAAACCTATTCCGATAAAACTGAGATCCTAGATTCGTTAACCATTAGATCATCTTCAAATTTTGAATTTAGATTCATGACACATGTATAGTCTGACCGTTGGGATTTTTGAAATAACAAATTTTCAACTCTCACTTAGCGTGAGAAGCGCGCTAAGCACAATTCCAACCCGAGCGAGAATTGTTGCACTTAGCGCAAGAGGAATTGTGCTCAGCAAGAATTTTCCCGCTTAGCACCAAAAGTGGACTCCCTCTTAGCGATATGAGCTCGCTAAGCGAGATATATAGATTATAAATACATTTTTCAGCATGAAAAACATGATTTTTCACTCTCCTCCTCTCCAAATGCCTACCCAAACCCTAACACCTTCTTCTCCACCACCCATGACCACCAGTGGCCACCACGAGCCGCTGTTGCTTGCCGCCAAACCACTGCACCAAGAGGAACGTTTTAATCAGAACGGAATCCTCAAAATCCACCTCAAGGATTCGGTTTAGACAAATCACTCAATCCTTTCTTTTGTAGCTTCTTTGAGGTAATCTTGACTTCTAAACCTTCCTCTTAGGTAGTTTGAGTTTATCTCAGCGTCTCTTGTCTTTTGGGAACTGTAATAGGGTGTTTTTACACTTCCTTTGAAAAACCCTTGAAAATGAGATGTTGTAAAAGTTATCTTTTTATAAAATTGATGTTATTTTCATGACCTTCATTGAACCCCGGTCACATTGGCGTGATCAAAATTTCAAAATGATGTCTCCTTTTAGTAGAATCTGAAACACCCCCTTAGCCCTTTATGTTTTGACAAGGGTAATTAACCCTGAATGTTGTCATTAACCTTGTTTCTGAAATTTATACTAAATTTCCTTCAATTTGGGATATAGAACCTTGTGTTTGGACTGACGAACGTAAACGAGAGAGGTCTCTGAACAACACAAAGAGGAACTGACATAGAACTCATGATAGGTGAGGGGAGTTTATTATAATTTACGACTTTTGATAACATAGTTGGGGTCAGGGAACCTAACTATGTGGATGTATGCTTGTCCTTGTTGCATGCTAGTTTTCAAGAAAAACAATGTTTTGACTAATGGGCTGCGATATGTCTGTTATTGATAAATGACATTATTGTTTTTATTAGACTTGTGTTGTTTGAAGACCTGAGGAGTGTGAATCTCAGGCATGAATTGAATATGTATGTATATGCGGAATGTGATTCACTGATGATATTGTTATTGATGATATTAACTGACATGAAATGATGTTGTTATTGATGATTATGTTGATATGAGATGATGTTGCTATTGATGATAATATTGATACAAAATGATGTTGTTATTGATGATTATGTTGATATGAGATGATGTTGTTATTTTTGATAATGTCATTGAGATAAGATGATGATGATGTTGAGAATGATGTTGAGATGAGATGATGTTGATGTTAAGAATGACATTGAGATGAGATGTTGAGAATGATATTGCGATGAGATGATGTTGATGTTAAGAATGACATTAAGATGAGACAATGTTGATGTTGATAATGACATTGAGATGAGATGTTGATGATGTTGAAAATGTCATTGTGATGATGTATGTTGTGTATGTACATGGGGGGTGTAGTGACCATGTTGGATATCCCTAGTAGGAGAAATAGAATGGTTAAAGAGTTTTAAGCATCTCTGGAGGGGGATGGCTTAAAATCTTTAATTATCCACGGTCAGTGCATTGTTGGTCCCCATGTTTCATACTTCATATTGCATGGAAATAGTATAAACTTTGTCAGTAAGTACTTGTAGTTTCTCGTGAGGAGGAATACTTGTACTTGGGGGCATGTCACTCGGTTTGGAACTCCCTTGAGACTTAGGCTGATCACCATGGAGGGGGGGCGGGGAGTTGCTTGTGCAAGACAGGGTGACCTCAACACTTACTGCCTAGTTTTCCAAAGTGAGAGTGTCGTGCGGACACGCTTACACTATTTCCTTGATGAGTGGTACCACATTGCATTTGAGAGTTGAGGTCAGGTGCATGCATCATACTGAGCATAATTTATTGGAATTATGGATGGATGATGACTACTTGTTGAGTGTATGTCATACCCTAATTTCGTCCGGGGATTATTATTTGATGATATACAACCTTTGATTGGCCGCTTCGAGATACTTGGCGTCCTTTGTTGGACAATATGTGAAGTCTCGAGACGTGCCGAAACTCAAAAGGAAGCAGGCTTATGCGATCCGTGAAAATTCCGTAAGGTGACGGAAATCGAAAGGAGGTGTTTTTCGCAATCCGTGAGTTTTCGTAACTTCTTCAAAAGCTAAAAAAGAGTAAATACATAATCCGTAAGGATTCGTAACCTTGCGGAAGGAAAATAAGTATCGTTACGAAATTTGTAAAGTTTCGTAACGTTACGGAAAAAGAATTACTAAAAAAGGTAAAGGGGGGGTGCATTTAGTAAAAAAGGGGATACAAATAGCAATTAGGCCCACTTGGGCCTTCCAGATTCTTCCTCCAGAAGGCTGTTGCTTCTGGAGAAAGCAACCTTGCTCGCCTGGGCAAGCTGGGTGGCAAGCTCCTCCCCTATTTTGCTATAAATAGGGGGAGGAATGAAGGGAGAAGGGGTTCAGCCTTCTTGGCACTTCTTATTCTCAAAATTGCTGAGGAAAATTGTTTCCGTGAAGAAAATCCAAGCCGAGGCACTTCCGTAACGTTTCTGTGAGTAATTATGCGAAGATTTTCAACCGTTCTTCGACATTCATCGTTCGTTCTTCATTTTCTTTAGTCTTCAACTGGTAAGTATCCCAAACCGAGCTTTTCAATTCATTCTATGTACCCGTGGTGGTCCACATTTTGTTTCATGTATTTTTATTCTCGTTTTCATTCGCTTTCTATACCCCATTTTGACGTGCTTCAGTCATTTATTTAAGTCATTTCTCACCTAATAAAAAAATAAAATAAATTTCCATCGATCATTTGAATTGTATCGTCCGTTAATTTCGGTTAAAATGAATTCCGACCGTTCGGTCGTGCCGTAACCACGTTGGAAATAAAAAAGAGGTAAAATAATAATATAATAATAAAAAAATATATCTTTTAGTAAAATGAAGCACAAAAACCAATCAGACGTTTTCTCTTTGGGATTTCTCATTCTTAATCGAATTGACTAATAACTAAAGCTAAACTAAGGCTAAAATCAATTCGCCAAGTCAAGCTCGTCCACAAAAAAAATCACTAAAAAAGGATTTGAAAGTTTTATCTCAGCTTTTTCTTACCAAGTTAAATGGATCATTTTTAAAGGCTCAACACCTTTAAGTGATCACCTTTCAAGTAAAAGAATCGTTTGATTCACCCTTAAGAAAGAACTACGTGGTCTGATTTCCTCTTTGATGGAGGGTACGCAGGAGCAAGAGCCCCGCTTTTGTCGACCTCAAAAAAATAAAAAGAAATTAAAGTTAAGATAACACAATTTCACAATTCTAAAAAATAGGCTGTTGTCCTTTGAGACAAACGTGAGAGGTGCTAATACCTTCCTCAAACGTAAATACAACTCCCGAACTTAGAATTTTCATTTCGACCGGTTTCCTTCGGTTTTCCCGACGTTTTACACAAATAAACGTTGGTGGCGACTCTGTGCATCTTTCCTCCTTTGGAAAGCGCACCCGTGAGCCTCGCCTTCGCTCGCCCGCAAAAGGGCACGTTGCGACAGTGTATATTGGACTAATGGATGTTTGTGTATGCTTATGGTATTTATTAATGTTTTCTTACTAATTATGGTTATTTGATTTTTGTATTAATTTCTTTTATAATAAACTCACCCTCTCAATTTTTGTACCGTGTGGTTGGTACCTGTGATGATCATGAACCTTTGTTCGTGGGAACAGAATGAGAATAGTAGAGTACGTGAAGTAATATTCTTTTATGGAGCCGCAAAGCCAACGTGATGACGTAGGGATTATTTTGGGAAAGAGTTGTGTTTTGTTAATCAACTCCTCCATAGCTAGTTCCATAATTCTTTTTTTTTTTAATTGAGGATGTAAATCACATATTTAATTATATGTATGAACTAATTTAGTTTCCATTATGTGAATGATGTGTACTGAGTTACTATATATATATATATATATATTCATTTAAGTAATGGTGCATTGTTTGGTGAATGTATATCGTGAAAAATTTACTTTCATTTTTCATGAGCAAAATTAACGGAGTTTTCAATTACAAATTGAAATTTTTGCGGTTTAGAGTGGTGATATCGTAGCGACGAAGCGAGTTGTTACAGATGAGGCTGCTATGACTTTTGTGGCAACTTTGTCTATTGGAGAGCACAAAAGGAAACTAGAAGAAGATTCAAGATTGGATGCCTTAGTTGGGAGGGTATCTGAAGAAATTCCAAAATTTGTCGTTCAGGAATCTCTAAAGACCTTATCTATTAAGGAAATGCAGAGAAAGGCTGTTGAGGAGGCCACCATGATGGATACAAATGGTGAGTCTGTGCTTGAAAAAGTGGTGCTTGAGTCTGTCATAGCTCACTTAGAAGATGAAGTAAGAAGAATTGAGATTTGAGAGATTGAAAAGGTGCAATCTACCACAAAGGATGAAGCTGTACTAATGCCTGTATCTGTTGCTGAAAGACAAGTAGAGATAGAAGCTACCATGGTTCCTGAAGACATGGATCATGAAAAGAATGATTCTTTTGAAGAGGATATGTTTAAGTTTGTCATTAAAGCATCTCTATGAGATTTAGAGGATGATATAGTTGAGACAAATCTTGGTGAAAATCGTCTCTATCTAAAACCAATGTCTATTGATGATGACCAACTGGTTAAAGTTGCACAATCTGAAGAAATGGATACAGACTCAGACAAATGGAAAAATTATATAGTGCTTTAGAGTTTGTATCCATGGAAGATATGGTTGATCATTTGGAGCAAAAGAAGATCATGATGGCCTTTGAGGAGCCTATTAGACTGATTGATCTCTTTGCTCAAATTGACAAATGTTTAATGAGGAAATATCAACAACAAGCCATTGAATGCATTCTTCCTTCAAGACCTTTTCCTCCATCTCCACAGATTACACCTATTAAGCCTCATGTTAATGTTAGATTTTATCCTAGCTTTAAAAATCATAGAGTCTTAGAGTGGCAAACTTGCAATAGAGTCTAGAACACGAAAAGTGATATTGGGTCTCACATTCTTCATCCAGAGATGCAATAAGTGGAGCATGACAAGCTTTATCTTACAAATCTCTGAAAGGAAGGTTTTCCAGGTATTGATCCCTTCAACTATCCATTTTAGGATACTTTTCCTGAAAAGGAAGAATGAGCACTTGGATTGTATGGAAAAAGACAACCAGTTCTCAAAGACTTCCCATCAGACACACTATTGCTCCCAATCTAAATAGTCTAATCTTTGAGCATAGGCCAACTAAAAGGAAGGTTTATCCCTCTGATGCCACCATATGGAGAGGCATGGAAGCAAAACTTTTTAAGATGTCCTTCTCCACTCCACTAGACCTCCAACAACTTCTTAGGTGATGTACTTGATGAATGTAGTTCTTCCTTAGGACAAAACAAGGATTGAAGAAATTTTTCTGCCAGAGGATATCACTTTGGAGGATCCTGAATATAGTCAAAGGTTTTCAGAATGGGAGAAAACTGACTATGAACCTGAACTGAGAATGAAGTTGTCATGCTAAGCATTTTCTTATGTGCAAGATATCAGGCCAATCCTAAGGAATCTCACTTAACAGCCGTTAAAAGGATCATTAAGTACCTTAAGGGCACAACCAATGTAGGTTTATGGTATCCCAAAGGCTCCTTAAATCTAACAGGCTTTTCAGATTTAGATTTTGCAAGATGCAAATTAGATAGAAAAAAGCACAAGTGGGACATGCCACATATTAGGAAGCTCTCTAGTGTCTTGGAATTGTAAGAAGATGCTTGTGTAGCACTTTCCATTGCAGAAGCTGAGTATATAGTAGTTGGAAGTTGTTGTGCTCAAAGTCTCTGGATGAAGCAACAACTTGAAGACTTTTGAGTAAACCTTGATCACATCCCTCTATAATGTGGCAACACAAGTGGATCAATCTAACTAAAAATCCTGTCATGCATTCTAGGACTAAACACATAGAAATAAGGCATCATTTTCTTAGAGATCATGTGCTAAAAGTGAAAAAAGATGATGGAACTCAATAAACCAAGAAGGGGGTGAATTGGTTTTCAAACAAAACTTTACCTTTAAAAACCAAAAATGCGAAAAAAAAAACTTTTCTAAATGGATCATATCACAAAATAAATATGAATCAAATGTAATCAATACTTAATCAATCCTTCCTTACACATGATCCTTCATTAACTTCCTTCCGTTCAAAATCATAAAACTTGAATCTTTTCAAACCTTGAATAAAACTTGAATGAGTTGATTAAACCTTGAATGAGTGAAAAATATGAATCAAGAGACAAAGACACAATCTTTTACATTTGTTCACTCTTTATCTCTAGAGAAGCTAATCCAGTTATCTAATCACAACCTGAATTATATTTCCACTATGCATCAAGAATCCTTACAAGCAATCACAAACAATCTACCATTCCTACCTCGAAAAAAGAGACTAAGGCATCCAACACTAGGACCCTTTATGAATATAAGCCTAACAAAACCCTACTCTTAGCCCAAACTAGAAAACCCTAATCTAGCATGTTGTAAGCAATTCATGCATAAACACAAGACCGTGTAAAAACCATACACATGACAAAAGACCAAGTAGAAGAGATACAACCTGACCAATCTTTCCACAAAAGCCTTGCTGGATTGAGACATTGATCTCCTTCTACTTAAAAGAAATAACTCACTTCCAAGAAAAGATCTTCCAAATCAAAAGATTAAGAAGTTATGAGTTATTATAAAGCTCTTTTCTCTCTATCTCTTGTTCACTGATGAAAGTATAAAATATTTCTCATTCTGAGGCTAAGAAGTAACTTTCGAGATGTATTAAGTATTCTCTAATGATCTCATGATATTTTGATGTGAAGACAAGCTGGTTATTTATAGAGAAAATGGTTATAATCGCATGTAATCGATTAAATCTATAAGGTAATCAATTATTTCAATGAAGTAACTGATTATATTATTTAAGTAATCGATTAAAGTGTCCATCCAACATCTGGAAAACCACTCAAGAACAATGTAATAGATTAAATGACCTAAGTAATCATTTAAAGTGTTCTTATTCACCTCTGAACAACTTAAACAAGAGAGAAGTAATCGATTAAAGCAAAGACTCCTGAAAAAATCAATCATTATCTTGAACAAAACTATAATCGATTCTACCTTGATTTAATTGATTACCATTGCTTGGTATGTGTTTTCAGTTTTGAAAACTTTTTGTTTTAATCAATTACCCCATGTTTTAATAGATTACCATTTTCATGTTTTTTGTGTTTTGGTTTAAAACTATTTGTTTTAATCGATTACCTGTCTGATTAATCGATTACATGCATGTAAGTATAAGTTTTTTTGTGGATTTTGTTCTATTTTAATCGATTACTTAACGTTTTAATTTGATTACCATGGCCTCATGGGGAGTTTTTCTGGCATATTTAATTGATTACGCTTGCGTTTTAATTGATTACTTATATCAGCTTTTGTTTTTATGTGAAAATGAGGACCAGTTTAATCGATTACTTGTGTTTTGTTGCATATAACCTGTTACATTTCTTCATCTTCACCTCACCAAAACCTCCATTACTCTAGCATTTACTCCCGCCACCTACCTCAACCAACCAGAATGTCACTATCTCTCTATAAAAGGAAACCCTAACTTCTTCTCAGTCACACCAACACCTCTTTTAATCACCCATTTCTAAAACCCAAACTTTCATCTACCTTCGAACACTCTGTTTCTCTTCTGCAGATGGCTAGCAACCCCTCCAGAGCTCAGAAGAAGGCCAAGTCCCTCCAAGAGAAATCAATAATAGTGCTCTCAGGTTGCTCTCAATAGGCTTGATACATGGTTCACAAACGAGAATAAGGAGAATGACTTCAAGATGCTATACACAGTGAAGAATATGAGAATACCCAAGTTTCTAGACTTGGAGTGGTTTTCTCAGCAAGGGTTTAACTTTCCTGATTTGCTAGAAGCACAGGGTTTGTCCAAGCTTGTTCAGATGAAAGGAACTTTCTACCTGGTGTTGGTGAAAGTTTTCTATACTTGTGTCTACGCTGATATGGAAGGTAATATGTTTTCTACTGTTAATGGTGTAGAAATGGTTATTGAAGCTGCAGTTAGGAAGGCAATAGCCAGACTAGACATAGGTGGAGTCTGCAAGTTTGAAGAATCTATTGATGGTTACAGTAAGATGCAAAATTATAGAGGTATGCTCCTTGACCTAGTAAGGAATTTGAGGAATCACCTAGGTGTATGTGGTTTAACTATTGAAGACAGAATGCTCATGTACCTCATAACATACATTCTCACACCAAGGTCCAGCAACCACGCACAGGTGACTGACAACGATTTATAGATTGTGTATGGTCTAAAATCTAGTATTCAACTAAATTGTGTACTTTTGATTGAAGTCATCATGTTGAAGAGCCATCGGTTAGTGGATTATGAGTTTTCGTATATTGTGTTAGCCTCTAGATTCATTGATTATTTTAATAATGATGTTTCTAATGAGATCGCAGACTTCACCAAAGCATCTAATTAGATAACCAAAAGGCATCTCAAGAAGCTAGGGATGAATTTTGTTGAACATGAATGGATCATGGTTGGAGAGCCACCAGTAGCAGCAAACATGGACTAGATGAAAGAAGCAGAAGATGAAGCTCGGCAAGAGCATACAAACCAATGGAGTCCTTTTGAGTCTCTTATGATTTCAAAGATGGATGCCATGCTTCACCTTCATCAAGAGCACTCAGTTGATGTTCACAACACCTTAGAAAACATCACCACTAAGCTAGAGAACATAGAAACTAGGCTAACCCTTAGTAACCTTCTTAACCCGGATGATGATGAAACATAATTATGTTCTTGTGCTTGGTTCTGCTATCTGTTGATATGTTTTTTTTATGTATTGTTCTATTTGTCTTTGTCTTATAATGATAGTTAAGTTTTTTCATGATCTATGATTAATGAATTGTAATGTTTCATGATTAATGAAATGATATCATTTTATTTCCCTTTAGTTTGTATGTTCTATTTTGTGTATAAGTTCAAACTTTTTGGCCTTGTTAATGCCAAAAGGGGGAGATGAACTGCATATTTGCGTAAGGGGAGATATGAACTACTACATATGTATTGGATATTTGCTTCCATTGTATTACATAAGCATTTGGGAGATGAACTAGCATACTGCACTGCATTATATTACATTAGCATCAGTAAAATTATATACTAAGATATATGATGATGGTGATGATATGAATTGATCTTTTCTTAAGTCTTAAGAATTTTCAGGATTGACGAACAAAAACAAGTCTCTAATCTCAAGACTCAAACCCTCCAAATGCACTCAATGTCATATTCAAGTTTGGCATCATCAAAGCCAAAAAGGGGGAGATTGTTAGAGATAGGGGGAGCAACGTGAGCAACATGAAGACTAAAGGTTAAAGCTTGGAGAAAAGCTTGAAGATGTTTTGTCTTTTACATGCCCAAATCCATTGAGAAGCATTTGTATTGATTGTTATATTGGATGTTGCATCTTAGTCCATATCATATCTTTTGTGCATCGTGCATCATCATGAGTAAGTATGAAGAAAATTTCTAAGTTAGAAAAGTTTCTTCAGAAGGCAAAACTTTCTGTTTTAATCGATTACACCCTTATCATAATCGATTACACAAGTTGTTTTAAGCTTACAGAGTTATGTCTTATATCGATTTAATCAATTGCAGCCTTCTCATAATCGATTACACAATTCTTTTTGAGACAATGACTATTTTATTCAAGAGTCTATGCTTTAATCGATTATCATGTGATATAATCGATTACATTGTTTTGGAGTTGTTTACAGGTTTTGGGAAGAACACTTTAATCTATTAAAAAGATAATCTAATCAATTACTTCATTGAATTAATCAATTACCTTGTAGATATATTCGATTACATGTAGTTATAATTGTTTTCTCTATAAATAACCGACTTGTGTTCTCTTAAAAAAATATAAAAAATAACACTATAAGCCTTTGAATGAGCTAAGATTATGTGCTGTTATTATTTAAAGGAAAAAGAGAAGAAAAGTGCTTTGAAGAAGTAACTCACACCTTCAAATCTTTTGATTATGAAGATCTTTTGTGATAAGTGAGTTATGTCACTTTCTTAAGTTCAAGAAGAACACCTCTTTAGTCAAGCAAGGTTTTGTAGAAATGATTGATCAGGTTGTGTCTATCTTTACTCTTGGTTTTCGTGTATGGTTTTACATATCTCTTTTTGTTTGTGCATGAATCGCTTAGGGCATGCTAGAATAGGTGTTTCTAGTTTGGGCTAAGAGTAGGGTTCTCTTAAGCTCTTATTCACAAATGACCCTAGTGTTGGGTGCCTAAGTCTCTTTTTGCAGGGTGGGAACTGTAAATTGGCTGTGATTGCTTGTAAAGATTCTTTATGCATAGTGAAAATCTAATTCTGGTTTTGGATTAGATAATTGGATTAGCTTCTCTAGTGATAGAGAGTGAACTAGTATAAAAAGGTTGTGTATTTCTTCTCTTGATCTGATCTTTATCTCTCATTCAAGTATTAATCAATTTTTCAAAAAGGTTCAAGATATATGTTTGTGAAAGAAAGAACTCTAATAAAGGATCTTGTGCAAAAGTGTAGATTGATTAAATATTGATTAAGTTCAATTTATGAAAAATTTTATGGTATGATCCATACAAAAGAAGTTTTTGCAACTCTGTTTTAAAAGTTCATTTTGTTTGAAAACCAATTCACCTCCCTATCCCCCTCTTGGTTTGTTGAGCACCATCATCTTTTTCAAGAGGCAGGTTTAGGAACTAAGTCCTACACTTCATTCCTTTTAAACTGATTTAGCTTTTCATGCATAGCCATCAACCAGTGTTCATTGTACAAGGCTTCATCTATGTTTCTTGGTTCAATCTGAGAAACAAAAGCCATGTTATTGCATAAAATCCTGAGTCTAGAGCGAGTAGAAACTCCCTTTGATATTTCTCCAATAATGTTGTCCAATGAGGGGTCTTTTTGTAACGCCCTGAAATTTCGATAATTGAAAATAGATGTTTGATGTTTTTCTTGTGTTATTTGATTACTTGATTAATTTGGATGAGTTAAGGTATTGTGTGAATTAGCCATGTGCGATTTGCTTGATGTGGATGTTGAGTTACGTTGACTTTTATTGATTTAGGTTGAAATTATGAGATTTCAAGTTTTACCTAAACCTGTTTCACTAAAAGCACAATCCTAGATTTGTTAACCATTGGATCGCCTTCAAATTTGAACTGTAGGCCTCAGACCCAATTATGCACATTCTAACCTTTGGGATTTATAGTATACATCTTTAGTATGAGATAAGATATTTTCACCGAAGCAGTAAAATTTGTTGGAACAGAATTTGCCCAGGCGAATTTGAGTTGGATCAGCTCGCCCATGCTAGCCAAATTTCACTTGGGTAAGTCTTGCAGGTTACAAATACCTCCAACAACATAAAACAACCATTTTCACCTCCATCTCTTCCCCAAAACCCTCCCTCAACACCCCCAACCTCCTCCTCCACCGCCATTGACCATTGGTGACCGCCACGAGCTGCCTTTGCTTGCCATCGGACCACCGCATGGAGAAGAACAGTTCAATCAGAGTGGAATCTTCAAAACTTAACTTAAGAATTCGGTAGAGAACAAATGCTCCAATCCTTCCTTCGCGGTTTCTTCGAGGTAACCGTGATTTTTAATCCTTTTCCTTGTTAGTTTGAGCCTATCTTTGCATCTCTTCTAACTTGGGTACCATTATTTGTTGTTTTACACTTCCTCTGAAAAACCCTTGAAAAAGAGACATTGTAAAAGTTGCCTTTTTTATAAAATAGACTTTGCTTTTGTAACATTTGATGAACCTTGATCACAGTGGCGTGATCAGAATTTCAAAATGACCTCTCTTTGATATGGATCTCAAAACACCCCTTTAACCCCTTTTTGAATTGAATGGGTATTTGACCCCAAAAGTTAATATTAACCTTGTCTTTGAAATCTATACTGAATTATCTTTGATTTGGTATATAAAGCTCTGCGTTTGGACGTGAACCTAAGAGATCTTAGAAGAACGCCGCAAGGAACTAACAGAGAGATATAGATAGGTGAGGGGAGTTTATTGTTTGTTTACAACTTTTGATACCATAGTTAGGGTTAGGGAACCCAATTATGGGGATGTATGTTTATCCCTGTGCATGCTAGTTTTCAAGAAAAACTGTGTTTTTAACTAATGGGATGTGATATATTTGTTATTGATGTGCATGCTGGTTTTCAAGAAAAACGATGTTTTTAACTAATGGGATGTGATATATTTGTTATTGATGATTGAAATATTCAATGATGTTGTTGTTGTACTGATTGGAATTTTTGGGGAAAATATTAATTATAGAGGGGACTCTGCCCAAAATTTTATATTTGTTCTTCTATTTACTTCTTTATTAGATTTTAAGTGGGCAGAAGACTTTGTTTTAAATACCATAGTTCTCCTCTTTAATTTAGAATTTTCCTAAAAAATATGAGTCTCGTGATATTATGGATTGTTGTTGTATGAGGTTTATTTTGCTTGAAGACCTGAGGAATGTGAATCCCGAGCATGAATTTATATGTATGTCTATGGAATGTGATTGCTTGTGATGTTGATGATGATGTTGATGTTGATAATGATACTAAGATGAGATGGTGTTGATGTTGATAATGACATTGAGATGAGATGATGTTGATGTTGATGATGTATGCTGTGTATGTACATGGGGGGTGTGATGACCATGTTGGATATCCCTAGAGGGGGAAATAGAGTGTTTTAAAGAGTTTTAAGCATCCCTGAAGAAAGAAGGGGATGACTAAGAATCTTTAACTATCCATGGCCAGTGCATTGATGATGCTCATGTTTCATACTTCATATAGCATGGAAATAGTACAAAATTTGTCAGTAAGTACTCATTGTTTTTCATGAGGAAAAATAGTTGTACTTGGGGGCATGTCACTCGATTTGGAACTTCCTTGAGACTCAGGTTGATCACCATGGAGGGTAGTTGCCTGTGCACGACAGGGTGATATCGACACTTGCTGCCTAGTTTTCCTAAGTGAGAGCGTCATGTGGACACGCTTAGGCTATTTCTTGATAAATGGTACCACATTGCATTTTAGAGTTGAGTCAGGTACATGCTTCATTCTGAGCATAATTGATTTAAATTATGGAAAAGTTGATGACTAGTTTGTTAAGTGTACGTTGAACAGATGGGTTATTGAGAATGATTGTGGTTATTGTTATTCTATTCTTGTTAATCATTGTCTTTTGGTGTTTGTTGATCTTTTATAATAAACTCACCTTTGCAATTTTCGTACCGTGTGATTGGTGCCTATGATGATCTCAAACTTTCGTTCGTGGGAGCAAATGAGCAGTAGTAGGTGACTTGGAGGGAAGTCTTTTGTTGGAGCCGCCAAGCCGACCTGATAACATTGGAATTTATTTTAGGGAGAGTTGTGTTTTGTTATGAACTCTTCCTTAGTTGGTTCCTTGACTCTTTTTGATTGGGCATGTAAGTCCCAAGTTTAGATATATGTAAAAACTGAATTATGTTCTGACATTTGAAAGATGTGTAGTGGTGTAATATATATATATATATATATATATATATATATATATATATATATATATATATATATATGTATGTATGTATGTATGTATGTATTTGTTCACGTGTTTGTGTGTTGTTTGATGAATGTACATTGGGAAAAATTTACCATCATTTTCATAATCAAATTAATGGAGCTTTCACTTAAAAATTGAAATGTCACATTTTATAGTAAGTGATATCGTAGCGACGAGGCGGGTCGTTACACTTTTTGAGTTCTCCATTCTCTAGGGAGGTCCTTGGGAGGTGTGGTTGAGATTTCTTTGCTTTGTTCTAGTTCTTCAACTTTGGTTTCATTTTTAGGAGCAGAATCCTTATCCTGAAATCCTGCATCTTCATCTTTCAAAGAGTTATCTTGAACAATAGAATTAGTTTTATCACACACAACATGAACATATTCTTCCGCACATAAAGTTCTCATATTGAACACTCTATATGCTTTACTTTGCAATGAGTAACCAAGAAAAATAGCCTCATCGGCTTTGGCATCAAATTTTCCAAGAGATTCTTTACCATTGTTTAAAGCAAAACATTTACAACTAAAGACCTTAGGTGAGATATATTTGCTTTTCTTCCTTTGTAAAGTTCATAAGGGGGTTTCCTTAGAATCGATCTTATAAGTACCTTGTTTAAAGTATAGCAAATAGTACTTACAACATCAGCCCAAAAGCACTTTGCTAACTTTGATTCATTTAGAAGAGTTCTAGGTCCTTCTTCAAGGGATCTATTTTTCCTCCCCACAACATCATTTTGTTGAGGTGTTCTTGGGGAGCAAATGTTGTGGTGAATTTCATTTTCTTCACAAAAATTTTCAAAATACTCATTTTGAAATTCACCTCCATGATCACTTCTAATTGAAACAATGTTAAGACCTTTCTCATTTTGAATGACCTTGGTTTCAAAAACAAAGTCCAAGTGAACCTTGAATAATCATCTACAATTACTAAGCCATAGTAATTACCATCCAAACTCAAAGTTCTTAAAGGACCAAATAAATCAATGTGAAGTAATTCAAGGGGTTTTGAAGTAGAAACAACGTTTTTACTTTGAAAAGAATTTTTAACTTGTTTCCTTTTATGACAAGCTTCACACAATTTATTTTTCTCAAACTTGAGTTTCGGAATACCAATTACTAATTCCTTTTTAACTAGATGATTGAGAGGATGCATATTTATATGTGCAGCCCTACGATGCCATAACCAAGAATCACCCATCTTACTTACCAAACAACTAAGTTCATGAAATAATGCATGTTCAATATTCAACAAGTAGATATTACCTATCCTTTTACCTATGTCAAAAACCTCACCAGAAATAGCTTCACAAATGAGACAAAAATTCTTGTTGAATTAAATTTTGATGCCTTTGTCAAATAGTTGACTAATGCTTAAGAGATTGGGCTTTAGTCCATTAACAAATAGGAAATTTTTTATTTGTGTCTTGTACTGATTTCCAATTTTTCCTTCTCCCATAATTCTTCCCTTATTGTTGTCTCCAAAAGTGACATATCCTTCTTCCTTTGACATAAGGTTAGTAAGTTTGGACTTGTCACCCATCATGTGCCTAGAGCAGCCACTATCCAAGTACCATAGTGAGTCCCTTGCTTTTAGGCACACCTACAAGACAAAATCAATTAGAGAGAGGTGGTACCAAATTTAGGTTAGATCCAATGGGGTTAACTTTCACAATTAAATCTTTAGGAATCTAGACACATTTGGCTATAGGAATGTCAAATCTCTTAACATATCATTGTCATACCCTAATTTCGTCCGGGGACAATTGTTTGTCGACATGCAGATTTTTTCCGGTCACGTTGAGCTGCTTAAAGCCAATTGTCACGCGATCCATAAGATTTCGTGATGTTTCAGAAGGAAATAAACCAAACACTCAAAATGGGGGTGAACTAATCAATTTAGGGGGTGTTCTTCAGCCCTGGGCCCATCTAGGCCCATCAAGAAGCTTCTACATGAAGCAACCAGCTCGCCTGGGCAAGCCTGTTACTTCAGGCTTAAGCCACCAGCTCGCCTAGGAGAGCTGGGCGGCAAGCTCCTCCCCTATTTTGGCTATAAAAGGGCATGGAAGGCTGAAGGAAGGGGTTCAACACCCTGGGCAAGCATATTTCACTTAAGGCGCTTTTGTAACGTTTCCGTGACAAATTCTTTGAACGTTCTTCACCGTTCTTCATCGTTCTTCGTTCTTCTTCCGCTTAGTGCTTGCTTTTAAGGATTTGAATTTGATTTATGGACCCTTAGGGGTCCCCTATATTGTTTTGTGCATCTTCATCTCCTTCTTCGATCATCAGTGATCTTTTTCTTTGTTTAAAGTGAGTTTTGACCGATTGTTCATAACGTAATCTCGCTTAATCACCGTTTTAATAAAATTCAACCGATCGTTTGTGCTGTAATCTCTCTTAATCACGGTTTAAATAAGTTTCAACCGATCGTTTGCGTCGTAAACTCTTTCCATCAATGTAAAATAAGTTTTAACCGGTCAATAATGTTGCAAGTTATCTTTAAAAAATTATTGAAGATTAATGAGCCAAAACCAAAGAAAACCAACTCATAAAAAAAATCAAGAGATCGTTTCAAGGTTCAACACCTTAACGATTTTCTCCTTTCAAAAAATCAAGAGAACGTTCAAGGTCCAACGCCTTAATGATTCTCGCCTGTCATATTTGAGAAGATCGTTTCAAGGTCCATAGCCTTGACGACTCTCTCCTCTTTTCAAAAATCAAAAGATCATTTCAAGGTCCAACGCCTTAAAACGACTTTTGTTCGGTTAAAACCAATCTTTCAGAAAAGATAAAAACAACTTAACCAACGTTCAGTTCTCAAAGAACTACGTAGGTCTGATTTCCTCATCGCAATTGAAGAATACGTAGGAGCGAGGGAAACACCCTTGTCAACTCCAAAAAAGTAAAAAACATAAAAATCCCCAAAAAAGAAAAAAAATAAAAAGCCAAAAAAGGTAAAAAAAATATAAAAAGGGAAAATAAATTAAATTGAAGTCATGATTCACACACTTGATTAGAGGCTGCCGTCCCTTGGGACGAGCGCGTGGGGTGCTAATACCTTCCCTATGCATAAACAATTCTCGAACCCTCATTTTCAAAATACGCAGACTTTTGACCTCTTCCATTTTAGTTTTTCCAATGTTTTCCTTGAATAAACGTTGGTGGCGACTCCACGCATTTTCCATTGATGGAAGACACACCTTCGGGTCCCGCCTCGCGCCCCTGTCGGAGGGCAGGTTGCGACAATCATTTATAAGATGTATGTCCTTTTCTCATGTGATGTGCCATCATTTTCTTCTATTTTCTAAACCCTTTTTGCACCATTTTAATTACTGATTGGTCTTAATTGTCAATTAATTAGGCAGTTTTATTATTTGGGCTCATTTAGCTAATTTGATGTTTTTAATCTAATTTCAGGAATTAATGAAACATTGGGCTTAATCCGGATTTTGGTTGTGGACTTGAAGAGGGCAAATAAAGCAGCGCTTACCTTAGGAAATTTCGCAATTTTATTTTATGTGGTTCAGTGTTTATTTCGTTTTGGGCCAGAGTATTGTAATAGGGCCCAGTGACTTTGAGTGACTCTTTTTAAATAGCAGCCTTAGGATTCGTGCAAGGCTATTCTGTTATGCCATTCATTATTCAGAGCTTTGTTTAGGGTTTTACGTTTTTCTGCTGGGATGCTACTGTTCACGTAATGCAATTTTCCATTTCCTGCTTCTAATTTCAATTCCGTTCTTGTTTCTTCTTCTACTTTCATTTACGTTTCTGTTTTCATTTTCGTTTCTGTCTCATTTATGTTTTTGTTTATTTACGTTTCTGCTTCATGTTTCATTTTACATTTTCTGTTTCAATCTATGGAAGGCTAAATATTTTGGTGTTGTTTCCTTTTGAGGATGAAGCCCAACTCTCTTTGAGGTTTCGTTTATAATGTGGTTCCCTGGTAGTTTTTCCTTCACTAGTTAACCCAAATTCGTGAACATTAATCAGTGCACGCTTCGTGTTCGATTAATTGCCTCTGAGCCTAACTTGCGTTCATGCTTAATGGACAAAGGGCTAACTGGTGTATTTGGTGCCTAATCACGTATTGACAACCCTAAGTTGATTTTCGCTTAGTAAATTGAAATAGGGTTGGATTAAGTGGTTAACTGTTAGGGACGAATTCTCCATAACCCAGGATAAGAGAATGGCTTCTGAATCAGAGGAAACAACCCATTTTTAATATTATTAGTTTCTTATTCCAGTTTACTTGTTCTGCTCCTTAAATCACAAACAAACAACCCCCCCCCCCCAATCGTTACTGTTACTGCAAGTATATTATGAACATTTGGTTTATCATTGCTCGTTGGGAAACGACCTAGGATCACTTCCAAGTTACTGCATTTTCATGTTTATTTGATTCGGGTACGGCCTCGATCATCATTCAATAGTGACATGTATTTGCATTGAGCTTAGAATGCACTATGTTCTTCTTTTTGGAGACTTTGTTTGGGTTCACCCCTTTGGAGGATGCAAACTTATTTTTCTTAGAAAAGGTAGTTTGCTTGTTATTCCCCAAACCAGTCTTATCGGTAGTATGCTTTTGCACACTGAGCAAGCGACTAAGATCACTCTTTCCTTTGTTCAATTTTCTAAAAAGATCTTTAAGATACGAAAGCTCAGTTTGCTAATCTTGTATGGTCTCATTTTGATTCATTCTAAATAGTTCATATTCATGTGTGAGAGTGTTTATTCTAGATCTCTTAACATCAGTTGTGCCTTTATGTGCAACTTGCAATGTATCCCACCTTTCTTCTGCATTTTTTTAGCTTGAAACTCTAAAAATTCTCATCCATGGCTAATGCAAAAGTAACTATATTCTTGGCTTTTAAATTACATTGAACCCTGCTTCTTTCATCTTCATCCCATTGTTCTCTAGGTTTTTCTATAGTTGCATTTCCCACTACCATTGTAGGAATGAAGGGACCAATTTCATTGACTTCCCATATATTTAAATCTATGGCTTCTATAAAGATCACCATACAGGTTTTTCAATAGTGATAACCTTCACCATTGAAAATAAGTGGCCTATTAATAGAATTTTCCTCAGGAAATGGAAAGTTAGATGAGGCCATAATTATTCTTGAAGTTTTTAAACTTTAGACAAGAATCCTGCTCTGATACCACTTGTTGGACAAGCGACCTTAATAACTTAGGAGGGGGTGAATTAAGTTTTAAAATTTTCCCACTAACAAATTTTAACCCCCTTTTAAATGATATATGATAGGTTCAGAATGTAGAATAAGAAAAAGAAATCAATTTAATAATTTTCTTTTAAATGCACAAGACAAAGTAAACTGCAATTAAAATAACTGAGATAAGGGAAGAGAGAAATGCAAACTCGATTTATATGAGTTCAGTCACTCCTCGTGCCTACGTCCAATCCTCAAGCAGCACACTTAAGATTTTCCACTATCTCTATAAATCCTTTTCAGTTTTTGAACACACCTTGGGATCCCTCACCCTTGTGTTCAAGATTCTCACAAGCCAAGAGACAAACAGTCTCTTGATTACAACTAAGTATATGAGATGTGCAGAAAGATTCTCTCCTTTAGAGTAGATGATACAAATTGAAGTTCCTAGAAGAATTCTCTATAGATTTGCAAGTGTTTGGCCAATAATTTTTTAGAGAGAATTTGGCAATTAAATTATTTAAAAAACTCTCTCTTACTTTTCGAAGTCACACACATACACACACACACACACACATATAGGCCCATTGTTCCTTTTCAAAATATTTTTGAAGAGATGTGTCTTTTCAAAAAGATTTTCTGAAATTTTTGCACTGGTAATTGATTACAAGATTCTGGTAATTGATTACACAATTATAATTTGAAGGGTCATGACTTTTCAAAGTATTTTTTGAAGTGTCGTTAATCGTAATGGATTACAAACATTTGGTAATTGATTACAAGATTTAAAATTTAAATTTCAACACCCTTTTCGAAAAGCCCATTTTCAATCTTTCTCTGGTAATCAATTACAATACTTGGTAATCAATTACCAGTGCCTTGAGCTGTTGAAAATAATTGTTGAGGCCAAAACTTATCAACTAGTGTGAGATTTTTTTAACAAATAAACTAAGGCCTTATCTTTTTCTTCATCTTATTTGCTTGACCTTGAACTAATCTTGAAGCAGTCTTTATTATCTTAGCCTTGAATGTTTCTTGAAGCAATCGTGTTTGCTAATACTTTGGCATCATCAAAAACTTGTATGCATACATTCACATTCTTCCCCTTTTTGATGATGACAATCATTATCAAGTATATTCTTTTGGCATCATCAAAAACTGCATGATTCACATTCTCCCCTTTTTTGATGATGACAACCATCTATAGGTAAGGAGTAAAAAGAATATCTATTTGTGTCGTTCACTCCTCCTTGATTTTGCAATGATTGCTTATATGAAAAAGTTGGAAGATTTCATATATATATATATATATATATATATATATATATATATATATATATATATATATATAAATTTTTCAAAAAATAGATAACTCCCCTTACTATCTTATCTATCTCTCCCCCGTTGTCAACATCAAAAACAAATCACGAGCAGAGAGAAGAAATACATTTCAGCAATTTATAATGAATTAATAGAGTAGAGCATACCAAATCGTGCCGAGTACCAATCATGAATATGAGTATCTTATAAAGTATCTGTTATATCATCAAGTATATTCTTTCTTGGCCTAATAGAGTTAGTCTCATCAAAAGCAACACGTATTGCTTCTTCAATAGTCATAGTTCTTTCATTAAATATTCTAAAAGCTTTACTATTTCAAAGAATAACCAAGGAATATACCTTCATCCGACTTTGCATCAAAGAGTCATTCATTCATATAATCATATCTTTGATTTAGGTACCCAAATTTTCTTGGGTCCTTGAATGTTAGTTTTGACTAAAGATCCTTTTGGAACCCATACCATTTTTCCAATAGTACTACCATTCTTCCTAATATAACATGTTGATGTACTATGAGTTTTCTTACCACAGTAAAAGCATGTTAAGAAGGGAGAACTAGTCATTTGCGTGGAGGCAAAGAAATTTGCATACATCTTATGTTGATTTTCAGGATTATATCCTAATCCGACTTTATAAAAAACACATCTTTGTTTGCCTAATATAATATCTAAATTAATTTTACCAAGAGTAAACTTGGCAAGAGAAATTTTTAAATCTACAATTTCTTCTTTAAATTTATCACAACATTCACATGAATGAGATGCTTTAGTGTTTTCTTGTATTAAGTATTTTGTAGAAAATTGGTTTCTATCTACTGATTTTGATGTTTTAACTTCAAATTTAAGATTTTCTAACTCTAAATTTAATTTCAAAATTTCCTTTTCTAAACTTGAAATGGTTTTCTTAGAATATGAAACTAATTTGGCAAGTTTGATAGATTCTTTATGCAAATGATTGAATGCATCTTGGAGTTTATCAAAAGAAATAGATAACTCATAGTTAGAAGATGTTACCTCTTCTTCACTTTCATAATTTTTGGCCATGAGGCTTAGATTTACGATTTCGTTTTATGAATCACTTGATGAATCCATGTCATTATCTTCCCAAGTGATATATGATTTCTTTTCTTTCTTATCTTTGAAAGTTTTCTTGTCGAATTTTTCCATTCTTCTTTTAAAGATAGGACAATCAAATCTCAGGTGCCTAGGTTGATCGCATTCATAGAATTTTGAAACTAAGGAGGAATCTTCTTCTTTCTTCTTTGAATTGAAGTTTGATCTTCTTAGATTTCCTTTGTTCCTCAAGAATTTATTGAATCTCTTTACAAAGAGACTAAAATCATCATCTTCTTCTAAGTTCTTTTCATTTGAGTCTTCTTTGTCATTTTCCTCGTGAATAGAAGAAAATGAGGCTTTGAGTACAATTCCTTTCTTCTTTTTGTCATTCTCTTCATGTTGATGGAGTCTCATAAGTTTCATTTCATGTTCTTGAAGTTTCCCAAAGAGAGTGGCAAGAGACATGCTGGTCAAATCTTTTGATTCCGCAATTGCTGTTACTTTTGGTTGCCATTGCCTGCTTAAAAATCTTAACACTTTGTTAATGAGATCTTCATTGGGAAATACTTTTCCTAATGACGCAAGATGATTAACTATATGTGTAAATCTCTTTTGCATATCTTGTATGGTCTCATTTTGATTCATTCTAAATAGTTCATATTCATGTGTGAGAGTGTTTATTCTAGATCTCTTAACATCAGTTGTGCCTTCATGTGTAACTTGTAATGTATCCCACATTTCTTTTGCATTTTAACAGTTTGAAACTCTAAAATACTCATCCATGCCTAATGCTGAAGTAAATATATTCTTGGCTTTTAAATTATATTGAACCCTTCTTCTTTCATCTTCATCCCATTGTTCTCTAGGTTTTTCTATAATTGCATTTCTCACTACCATTGTAGGAATGAAGGGACCAATTTCAATGGCTTCCTATATATTTAAATCTATGGCTTCTATAAAGATCTGCATACGGGTTTTCCAATAGCGATAACCCTCACCATTGAAAACAAGAGGCCTATTAATAGAATTTCCCTCAGGAAATGGAAAGTTAGATGAGACCATAATTATTCTTGAAGTTTTAAACTTTAGACAAGAATCCTGCTTTGATACCACTTGTTGGACAAGCGGCCTCAATAACTTATGAGGGGAGGGGTGAATTAAGTTTTAAAATTTTCCAAAATATGTTCCTTTATCAATTCATGCATTCATCCAAGTCCATTTTGGGTGTTTGGGAAAATTTTCACAGCATTCACCCTTCAGGGGTATACACATTTTTTCAACAAAACCCTTTGTTTTTGATCGGTGAATCTTTTTCTAAGAAAAGCTGGAAGTTATTTCTTTTCAAAAGCGTGTCAGCCTTTTAGTTAACCAAAGCATTTATTATTATTATTATTTTATTATCATATATATATATATATATATATATATATATATATATATATATATATATATATATATATATATATATATTTTCTTTTCTGAAAAGTCGTGCGAACGAATGTACACACGGCATACCTACGTCAAATCATCAAGTAAACGGAAACAATGCAATGATAAGTTGCAATGAAACAAGACAGTGACAAAACAACTGAGAGCCATAATGCTAGATCGCAGTGGAAACAGAAACAATAACTAAAAGCAGTAACGTTAGATCGCAACAAAAAACAAATAACTGACAGCAGTAATGTAAATCACAAAAAGTGCGGCAACCTTGGTCATGTGGCTCAGCTCCCTCCCAAGAAACCGATCAGGTCAGCCATATCCTCGTCCATACGGGGTTCATCCGTCTTACCAGGGGATTCTGCAGGCTCCTCCCATGCCTGGGCCTCGGGCCAGTCTCCAGGCCATGCGACCTCAGCCCCAAACTGCTCTGGGGTAGGGCATACGAAAGGGGCGGAACCCTGCCCCTACTGACTGAGGTTGAACCGGTAGAGACACTCATGTATCTGCACCTGTCCTCGATGGTTGGCCGCCTGTTGGCGAACCAAATGCTGTAGATACCGCTCCACGCTCAGTGGCCCAGCCGGATTGGCCTGCCGAGGTGGTGGCGGTGCGCCCGCGGCCTGATGTGCATCACCCTACGCCTGCCTAGGCCTGCAGTACTTCTCGATGAAGGCTTGGTTGATCGACGGTCGAATTACCTTGCTGGGGGCGACCTGCACTCCGTAGAACTGGCAGAGGCCCGTGATCAAAGTCGGAAACCCTAGGGCCCTATTGGACTTCTCCGGGTCCAATGGGTGCCTAGTAGGTGCCATTCCTGCAAACAAATAAATGGCATCAGCAATCACCTGGGCCACGTGAATGCTCATCTGTGTCAGGATGGCACACACCAACTGGCACTTAGGCAGAGGGAGGTCGGAGTTGTGAGCAGCAGTGTCATCCATATCTGGGTCAAGGTAGTTATACTAGTGCGCATGATCTGCACCCGCCTCCCCGCAGCGACCCGGGTGAAATCCTGCCCCGGTATGCACAACAGCTGGGCGATGGCTTCCTCATCGAAACTGTCTGCCCGGTTCCTCCTCTAGCTGAATTCACACTGCTGGTCTTCCTCCAAAATCAGCGGGTCACCCAAGAACTGGCTGATAGCATCTGCATCAAAGGGGATCCAGTGACCCCTCACCCATGAGCGCATGTCCTGAACCCCCTCCTCAGTGGGCCAGGCATTGACATAAAATTCTATGACTATCTCCGGGTCAAACTTAGCCATAGGGGTCACTAGCCGTGCCCAATGCCTGGGATCTATCTCTCCCTGGAAGTCAGGGTACGCGTCTTCCCTGAGCTGGACACGTCTCTCCCTGTGGAATGACCATCCCTTGATGGCCTCGAAGCGCTGCTGGTGCTTGGCATTCTGGAACCGGTGACTATCAAATTCTGAGGCGGTACTGGAGCCTTCTCCAGTGGCGTCCCTTCTAGACCTCGTCGTCGAATCTGTACCATTTTCAAATGCAACAAGGAAATAAACATGCGAATGAATGAGAATGGGTAGAGGAGTAGGAACAGATGAAGAAAGATCTTTATATTAAATTCAAGAACAAAAGACATAATGCCTTAACAAAAGGAAACCCTAAAGTCTAGGCTCAGCTGTAGTGTTTTAAAGCTACGAAAGGTTACATTATGCTTGTCGCGTAAACATCTGGGTGTTCCTCCACCCGCCAATTTCCTAGTTGGAAACTGGGAGGGCATGGCTGTACCAAATCCGATTTCCTCGAGGAGTCCTCATCGTATATCACGGTGACTTGTCCTTCGCGTCTTAAACCCGCACTTACGAAGCTTCTACAGATGTGGCACGACGGAGCCTTTTTGGCTCGCTGTCCTGACCACGGGCCTTGGCCTTTGTTGTTCTTTTCCGAGATGTTTTTCCTTATGTCAGCCTGCGTAGGTTTATAGCCTAACCCAAACTTCCCGTGATTTCCTCTAGTACTTACCAGGCCGGTTCTGCCGCCGTTGTTCTTGCCCAAACCCTTCCGGGCTCGTAGTCGTGCCCCAACATCACCCAGGCCACCATCATTGTCGTATCAAACAGGTGGGGCTTCCTAGGGAAGGAATCTACAGAGGCGATGCTCACTACCTCAAAAGATTGGAAAGTTTTTTCCAATGACTCTTCCGCGGCTTCCACGTATGGCATAGAGGAAGGACAACTTACCAGGACATCTTCCTCACTTGATACTATGACCAAATGTCCTTCCACTACAAACTTCAACTTTTGGTGGAGTGTGGAGGGGACGACTCCCATTGAGTGGATCCATGGACGTCCCAAAAGACAGTTGTAGGCCGGATTGATATCCATCACTTGGAATGTAACTTAGCAAGTATGAAGCTCTATCTGTACTGGGAGGTCGATCTCTCCCTTTACCTCTCGGCGGCTGCCATCGAAGGCACGGACCACCATGGAACTCGGCCTTAGATGGAAGGCGTTAAAAGACAATTTCTCCAACGTGCTCTTGGGCATCACGTTCAGGCTTGAGCCGTTGTCGATGAGTACTTTGGCCATAACATGTTCCATGCATTTGACTAACACATGTAAAGCCTTGTTATGTCCCCTCCCCTCGGCGGGGATTTCCTCTTCAGCGAAGGTGAGATAATTATTGGCTATGATGTTATTGACGATCCCCCCAAAGCCTTCTACAGAGATGTCTTGGGCTACATGAGCTTCATTCAAGATTTTTACCAGCAAAGCTCGGTGAGGCTCCGAGCTCATGAGCACCTCTAAAAGGGATACTCTAGCTGGGGTTTTGTTGAGTTGTTCAATGACTTTGAACTCACTTTGTTGGATAATGCGGAGGAACTCACCGGCCTCCTCGAGTGATACCTCTTTCTTGCCACAGCCCCATCTTCCCTCGGAAAAATCCTTCGTTGGAACATCCTCGTTCGGCGCGGGGATCACCTTGACATTTTGTCCTTCGGTCATCTTTGCTTTCCCTTTAAAGTTCACGGACTGTATCGGCAGGCTAGGGGGTGCGAATACACGACCGCTGCGGGTTATGCCACTTAGCCCAGTGATATTGGTCACTTTGGCCGATAGTAAACTAATATTGGTAGCTTCTTCCTTCCTTCCGCCCGGAGGGGCATACCTCCACGGCACTGCGTGGCTATTCTCGTAAGGAAACGACATAGGCCTAGCACCTGATACTGCCGAGGGGTGTTGAGGTCTTTGGGGAGCTGTGTCCCTGGAGAAGTGTATTACCAAGGGTTTAGGCTTTATAGGGCCTTCCTTATCTGCCGACTACATGTACACATGTTGTTCCTCCTCCCCCTCATTGCTGACCTCAAGCCGACCTTGGTCTATCATTTGTTGCAATAGATCTCCTACGGTTGAACATGTTTCCATATCATGCAACATGCCTGGATGCATTAAACATGAATCCTCGTTGTGCTCACCGTAGGGAATCACGCCCGCCTTTTGCAAGGCTTTGTAGATAAACCTTCTGGAGGTCGTTACGTCCTTCAAAAGTTTGGGCCCCTGCGACCTACTTACCTCGATGGAATTAACAGCTCCTCCTCTATGATTGCCAAGAGGGTTTGTCTTTATGTTGGGCCCGTCCTCTTGAAACGTCAACCATCCGGCTTCTATCAAACTCTGGACCTTGTTCTTCAAGGCGAAGCACTACTCGACTGAGTGGCCTGGGGCTCCCCCATGGTATGCGCAGGTTGCACTAGGGTTATACCACTTTGGGAATGGAGGCTGGGGGATCTTTCCCGGAATCACCACGGCCAATTGGTTGGCGATGAGAGATGGTAAGAGATCCCCATACGTCATTGGGATCGGGGCGAAAATCTGAGCTTGCCTTGGAGAGAAGTTCCTTGCCGTGTTGGGGCCCGTGCCAAAGTGGACATTGTTGGCTGGATGAGACCGGGTTGGAGCCGGAGCCTGAGGAGTCCCCCCATGTAGGGGCGTGGGCACCCTCGGTTGGGCGAGCACTGTGTCGGCTGATCCCCCGACGTGAGCCGAAAAACTCGGATGATGTTGTGCATATTGGTGGGTACCGTGGGGGGTTTGCGGCGGCTTGGGCCATGCAGATGTTGAAGTGATGGTATGGGCATCTCCCTCTTTCTTCTTTGCCCCAACTATTCCAATCCTCCTACCGCTGGCACCTACCGGGGAGACGTAATCAAACTTTCCCCTCTTCAAACCCACCTCGATCCTTTCTCCGGTGAAAACCAAGTCTGTGAAGCTAGAGGGCATGTAGCCTACTAACTTCTCATAGTAAAATACAGGCAAGGTATCCACCATCATAGTAACCATTTCCCTCTCGACCATGGGAGGGGCTACATGCGCTGCTAGGTCCCTGTGATGCTGAGTGTATTCTTTAAAAGACTCATGTTCCCGTTTAACCATGTTTTGCAACTCAGTCCGGTCGGGAGCCATGTCAGAGTTGTACTGATACTGCCTAAGGAAGGAAGTAATCAGATCCTTCCAAGTGCGGATGCGGGAAGCCTCTAGATTAGTGTACCAAATGACTATTGCCCCAGCCAAGCTATCTTGAAAGAAATGCATTAATAACTTCTCGTCCTTGGAATATGCACCCATCTTACGACAGTACATCTTTAGGTGATTCTTAGGACAAGTCATCCCTTTGTACCTATCGAAGTCAGGTACCTTGAACTTCGGAGGGATGACGACGTCCGTCACCAAGCAAAGGTCGATCATGTCTACGAATGGATAATCGCCGAATCCTTCAACAGCCCTCAATCTCTCTTCGATGAGGTCAAGTTTCCCCTTTCCTTCTGCTGCCAGGGGTGGCCCTCCCACGGACATAAATATTGGCTGCGTTGGGTGGCGTCAAGGTTCTCGCATGATGTTGGGTTGAGGTGATGCATTGGGCGTCGGCCCCTTAGTGGGAAATGGGGAGTAAGAGTCGACGTCTCCCTAAGCGTGCTCTTGAGGATTCTCGTGGACCCCATCGGGATGTCGAGGAGGCTCCCCTTCGAGGATGAGGGGAGGAACATGACCCACGTCATCATGTACAGCTGGTGGTGTGTAATTAGGTGGTAAATCGTAGGGGTAAGTTCCTCGGTTGTACCCCGGATGGGGGTTGCTGACGTGCCCCGGCGTGTTTCTCTTTCGTCCCACCACATTTGGAATAGGGTGGTGTGCAGCAGTCGGGAAAGTCGGGTCTGCCTCGGCAGCCGAACTAACAGCGGTGGTGGTGGCCGCGTTACTCTCCATAAGTTGTTTCATTCCTAGCATGACATCCATCATGGAAGCCATTTGTTCTTTCAAAGCCGACATGTCGGCTTTCATCTGTTCCTGTACTTCCTCTAGGTCACCCATCGTCCTAGATTTGGATCTGGTGCAATAGGGATGCCTTGGGGCGCGCTTAGTTATGGCATCGGTCCTAAAAAAGACCAACTGTGAGGAGTAGGTAATGAGGAATGAACGTATGCTAGATAAAATGTGGGAGTGATTTGATTCGCACTGATTTTTTGGAGTAAAATCACGGGATAAACTCATTTTATTCAGAAAGTTATAACTAGTCAAGATCTGAGTGACAATACAAACTTCCTAGCGGTTCCTAATTATATGGGCCATTAAGTCTATCATATGCTGACAATAGATGAGGAGCCCGTGGATCTCCTCGGGGGCGGAGTAGGCGTCTGTCATTGCTTTGGCCTTGGCCAGCAATCGGGGAAGTTCTTGACTCCCATTCAAAGTAAGAGCAAACCGGTCCATCCACATCGTTGCTTCTTGATGTAACGAGTCAATCACCCTTCCTCTAGCCCCCTTTTCTGTGTACGCCTGGGCGTATTCGTCTGCCACTTTGTGCTCGTGGGCGGTGGCTAAATTTAATTCTTCTTGGTACTTGCTGATGATGGCTAACATGTTTGTTTCGGTTTCGCATAACCACTGAGACAAACTCCTCTTTAACCTTAGGCAAGTCTTCAATTCATCATTCAGAATCAAACCAACTACTCGCGACTGGTCCCTTTCTTCTCTTTGTAGCTTAAGCTCGCTGTTATTGCCCCACAGAGCCCCTCGAAATTTGTTTCGGCCATGTTCTTCCCTACGGGCCCTCTTGGTCTCTTGCTCCAAGGCCTTGGTGGTGGCTATATTGACGTCTCTCAGTTCGGCATTCTCTTTTCGGACCCTAACAGCTGTTGACTTGAACTTTTCTTTGACTGTCTAAGCTTTCTTAAGCTCTGTCTTGAGGGCCTGTACCTCTTCGTCTTCTTCCGGAGCTTCATCCTCCATCTACCTAGTGGTCCTCAAACTCACCAGATCTTGTGCGTAGGCTTTCAACCACCTATAGTAACCGCCGATGGGCCCGTTGCTACTTCCCCTAAGTTCCTTGTCCTTCCTTTGCGACATTTCCCATGCCTTGTGGACCCTCTGAAGCATCCCCGCGTTGGTGCTATTGAAATCTCGTGTAATAAAAGGTGTGAGGCCTTCCTCTGATGGTGCCCCTCTCATAGGGTAACCAAGTTATCTTATGGCGAGGACGAGATTGTAATTGATGCAACCCCTCATCCCCATCAAGGGAACATTTGGGAATTTCCCGCACAAAATAAGAATCCCGGTTCTTCCTTCCTTCTATCAGGGGAACCAATTGACAGACACTCCTTTACTTGCTAAAAGTCGGTCCCAGTTTGCCTCTTTTTTTCTCGACGCATGAGCGGTGGCCTTCTAGCGAGAAAGCGTGTCTCATCTCTTGGCGAAAGAAGTGTGAAGCCAACCATACGTAGAGAGCCGGTGTACAACAAATGATCCTTGCATTGTTCTTCTCACATCTTCGGTCGAATGTGTCATATAGATCGGCTAAGATAGCGACAATCGGGCTTTCCTTGCGGTCATAAAAGGCAAGAAAAGCATCAATCGCTGCCCGGTCCACCAACCCATCCACATTTGGAAAGAAGACCACCTCGAAGATCAAAAGTGCTAGGATGTCCATGAACGGGGCCCATTCATCTTGACTTGCCAAGACTCTCGCCTTTGCTTCCAAACATTTCCTTGGTACCCCAACCACCCCATTTTTGACTTGCTTCCCACGGTCCAATTCATGTGTCGAGATTTTAACTATTTTAGAAATTCTAGCTAAGGAGAGATAGAATCCCGAGAAGAGATATGGTTTCCTTCCTCCCAAAGGGCATCCCAGGATCTCTTCAAACTCTTCCACCGTGGGTGTTAACTGGAAGTCCCCAAAGGTGAAGCACCTCAAAGGCTGGTCATAATATTGGGTGAGGGAGGCAATGGCCTCCATGGAGACCACTACCATGGTTAGGTCCCAGATCTTACCATAAGCTTTGCAAAAGGCTTGTCGCTGGAGCTGACCCATCAACTGTCCTAACTCTTTCAGACTGGCGACTCCTAGGCTCTTGATCTTGACTTGATAGAACCTCTTTTTAAACGAAGGCGCCTGACTTGATCCCATGTTTTACTAAAGTGGAATAAAAACCAGTGCAAATCAAGACTCTGACCTCTATCACAGGTGGAATGGATGAATGCATAAAGAAAATGCATATGGCACAGATGCATTTACGGATACAAGAGCCCGGGAGATTATCTCTTTCTTAAATACAAACATTCGGGTAGCATAGCGCCTGATGCATGCATTTAAGAAGGCGACATGGACCTTCCGTCTTCTCGTGACAAAGTGAGGGGATCAAGAGGCAACCCGTGCATGATACCATGATGTAGATGCGAAGAAGTAAGGGTAACAAGGAGATGCACACAGCATGGCAATATCCTTAAATAATCACACAGCGAAGGTATACATGACAGTTAAGTTATATGCATGGTAGTGTTTAAAAGGCACGCAGCGTGTTCGCTTTGTGCCCCTATTTTAGGGACCTAAACGGGAGGAGCTAAAAGGCCCTTTTTAGTGATAATTCCCAAGGTGGTCATATCTCTCTTGATGATTTCAAAAGGTATCATCCCCTTCAACAAACATATTGCGGCAGTAGGGACTACCAGCAACAATATGTTATCAAAGAGAAAAACTCTAGATGAGGGTTCACTGTTATCAAGCAAGTCGGAGACCCAGCATGACCACAGATTTACCTGCACTCCTTATGTTCCCATGGACTCGGGTATAGGGCCCCTTTTCAACTCACCGTGTGTGAAAAAAAGGTGTTGGTGTTGTGTGCATCAAATGAATACATATTTATCTCATGCATACATTTAAAACACACTCAAAGCATCGAAGAAGTTTATACAAGAACATAAAGGAAAGGGAAAACCGGTGAAAGGGAAAACACAATTTTTGCACAAAAAATTAACAGGCTTAACTCTCTAAAAATAGTCCTCAGTGGAGTTGCCAACTGTCGCAACCTACCCTTCGGCGGGAGGGTGACGCGGGACTCACGGGTGCGTCTTCCAAGGGAGGAAAATGTGCGGAGTCGCCACCAATGTTTATTCGAGGGAAACGTCGGAAAAACCAGAAAGATGTGATCTACGAACTTTAAGTGTGAAAGGTTCGGGAGTTGTTTTTATGCACTGGAAAGATGTGATCTACGAACTTTAAGATGTGATCTTCGATTTGTTTTATTTTCCCTTTTTACATTTTTATGTCTTAAAACGGTCTTTAGTGATTTTTGCTGAAAAAAAGCTTGATTTGTGAGTTGATTTTAGCCTTAGTTTCACTTTGGTTATTGGTCAATTCATTCAAGGAAACTTCCAAAGAAAAACGTCTGATTGCTTTTTTTGATTATTTTATTAAAAGATATTTTGATTATTTTATTATTATTTTTCCCTTTTTTTGGATTAACCGAGGTTACGGCGTGAATGATCGGTTGAATTTTATTTTAATAGTAATTAAACGAGACTACAACTCAAATGATCGGTGAAACTTCATTTTATTATTTATTTGGTGAGAAAACGGCTTAAATAAATAGTTAAAGCATGTTAAAAGGGGGTACGGAAAACAAATAAAACGAAAATAAAAGTACACGAAACAAATGGGGACCACTAAGGGTGCATAGAATGAATTGAAAGATTCGATTTCGGGAACTTACCGGTTGAAGACCGGAGAATGATGAAGAACGATGAAGAATCTTCACGAAATCGCTCACGGAAGCGTCTCGAAAGCGTTACGAAAGCGCCTCGGCTTGGATTTTTTTCACGGAAAAAATTTTCCTCACTAATTTCGAGAGAATCCTTAAATACCAGAAGGGTTGAACAATTTACTCTGCCCTTTTCCCCTATTTATAGGAGAAAAGAGGAAGGTGGTTGCCGCCCAGCTCGCCCAAGCGAGCAGGGTTGCTTCCACAAGAAGGCACGGCCTTCTGTTGGAACCTTTTGGAAGGCCCAAGTGGGACTGGTTACTATTTGCACCCCCCTTTTTACTAAATACACCCCCTTTGGTGTTTTTTTTGTGATGATTCCTTTTCGAAACGTTACGAAACTTTACAGATTACGTAATGACATCCATTTTCTTTCCAGAATGTTGTGAAACTTTACGGACCATGCAACCATGCTCTTTTTGACTCCTGGAATTTTGCGGAACTTCACAGATTGCGCAACAATGCTTGTTTTTTCCTTCTTGAATGTTGCGAAACTTTACAAATTATATCACGATGGGTGTTAAACATTTTGAGTCGGTCAAGAGAAGGTCGCATGCCAACAAATAATGGTCCCCGGACAAAATTAGGGTACGACAAGATGTACAAAAAGATTTCTCTCCTTTAGAGTAGATGATACAAATTGAAGTTCCTAGAAGAATTCTCAATAGATATGCAATTGTTTGGCCAATAGTTTTTTAGAGAGAATTTGACAATTAAGTTATTTGAAAAACTCTCTCTTACTTTTCGAAGTCAAACACACACACACACACACACACACACACACACACACACACACACACATATATATATAGGCTCATTGTGCCTTTTCAAAATAGTTTTAAAGAGATGTATCTTTTCAAAAAGATTTTCTAAAATTTTCTCACTAGTAATTGATTACATAGTTATATTTTGAAGGATCATGACTTTTCAAAGTATTTTTTGAAGTGTCATTACTAGTAATCGATTACAGACATTTGGTAATCAATTACAAGATTTAAAATTCAAATTTCAAAATCCTTTTTGAAAAGCCCATTTGCAATCTTTCTCTAGTAATCGATTACAATACCTGGTAATCAATTACCAATGCCTTGTGCTGTTGAAAATAATTGTTAAGGCCAAAACTTATCAACCAGTGTGAGATTCTTTTAACAAATAAACTAAGGCCTTATCTTTTTCTTGATGTTGTTTGCTTGACCTTGCACTAATCTTGAAGCAATCTATGTTTGCTTAACCTTGAATATTTCTTGAAGCAATCGTGTTTGCTTATACTTTGGCATCATCAAAAACCTGTATACATACATTCATAGCTAAGTCCTTGGATTCCTTGATCGTTGTGATCTTTGGTTCCCAAGTTCATGTAAGACAGTTGAAGATTTTGATGTTCAGCTCATCATCTTCAAACGTTTTTCCAAGACCAAGAAGGTGATTCACAATATGGGTGAATCTTGTTTGAAGTTGTGAAATGGTTTCTTCATTCGGAAAGCTTCACATTCGGATACAAGAGTGTGCTTTCTTGCTCTCCTTACATCCACAATGCCTTTATGAGTGACTTCAAGCATTTTCCATATTTCCTTTGTACTTTTGCACCTTGCAGTATGAAAGAATTCATCAGAAGATAAACCAGAAGTTAAAAATGTTTTTAGCTTGTTGATCATCTTGCACTTTTCTTTTATCATCATCTTTCATCTCATCTCATTCTTTAGGTACCAATTTACCATTTACTTCTTTAGTTGGTATAAATGGACCTTTAACAATAACATTTCATGCACCGGGATCAATTGACTGAATAAAGATTTCCATTCTCTTTTGCCAAAAAGAAAAATGTTCTCCCTCAAAACAATGGAGGTCGATTTAAAGATGCACCCTCTTTGAAAGTGATTTTTTTATAGTCCATTTTAGAAAAACTATTATCTTTAGTAACTTACAAGATGTAGCTCTAATACCAATTGAAAAAGATGATGGAACTCAAAAACCAAGAGGGGGGGTGAATTAGTTTCTAACTTAATTTAGACTTTAAAAAAATAGTTAAAAAAAACTTATTTTCCAAGGATCGTATCATAAACTTTTGATAAACCAATATTTAATCAATCAACCTTAACACAAAATCTTTATTTTAAAGTTCTTTCTTAAAAAGACAATTTCTTTAACCTTCAGTAATTGATCAAGACTAGAATGAGAAAGAAAGATAAGATCAAGAGAAGATGTACAACAATTTTTATATTGGTTCACTCTATTTCTAGAGAAACTAATCCAGTTATCTAATCCAATCCGAATTAGATTTTCACTATGCATATAGAATTCTTACGAGCAATCTGAGTTCCTACCCTAGAAAAAGAGACTAGGGTACCCAACCCTAAAGTCCTTTGTGAATAAGAGCCTAAGAGAAACCTACCCTTAGCTCAAACTAGAAAACTTATTCTAGCATGCCTTCAGAAATTCATGCATATACTATCAATGTATAAACTACACGAAAAGCAGAGTCAAAGAAAGACATAACTTGATCAATCATATGCAAGAACCTTGGTTGAATGAATGAGTACCTTCTTGAACTCAAAAGAAATCCATAACTCACTTTTTACAATGTGATCTTCATAAACAAAGTTTAGAAGTTATGAGTCACATTGTTTCTAAGCACTTTATCTTCTATCTTTGTTTTGCTTATTTCAGCTCGCAATATTTGCACTTTTTTCACGTTCTCTCATAAGTGCGAACACAAAGTGGTTATTTATAGAGAAAACAGTTATAACCGTCTGTAATCGATTAAATATACAATGTAATCAATTATTTCAAAGAAGTAATCGATTATATTATCATTTCAATCGATTAAAGTGTTCTTCCCAAATCTGGAAAATTTTCAAGAACAATGTAATCGATTAGACTCTTGATGTAATCGATTAAAGTATTTTTTATCACTTATGGGAACACTTTTAAGAACAAAGTAATTGATTATGATCACTTGGTAATCAATTAAAGTAGAGACTCCTAAAAAACCAATCATTGTCTTAACTGAACTGTGTAATCAATTACGACAACTGGTAATCGTTTAAAACGATACGAAAATTTTTTATGCAAGCTACAAACACTTGTGTAATCGATTGTAGTTAACTTGTAATTGATTAAAACAAAGAGTTTTATGCACTAAAGAAATTAGAAACTTTCTTCTTACACCTACATGATGATTCATGATGCATATATGAAAGGATAGAACTAAGATGTAACACACAATACAATAATCAATACAAATGTCACTCATGTGAGGTAGGCATATAAAAGACAAAACTTCTTCAAGATTCAAGGCTTAGTCTTCATGTTGCTCCCCCTATCTCTAACACTTTTCTCTCTCCTTGGCCGGTGGGTTCAACACAAAAAGGGGGGAAGGGTTTGCTTTCTCTTTTCAGAGGGAGAGTTAGGTTTAGAGGGGGCCTCACATGTGGGTCCCCTAGGTTTTTCTGTCTCTTTTTCCTATTCAAACTAACTAAACTTAGGGACTTAAGTTCTCAACTAGTTCCTAATTAATTCCAACTTCTCAATTAATTCTATAGTGATACGTTCATTTATTAATCTCTTTTATTAATCTTGACCAAAAATAATTAAAGTGAATGAAAAATTAATTTCCCTCCTCCTTAATTATTGTAAACTTCCATCAGTCAGTCTAAATCTTTCTAATTAGCATAAAAGCCTTTCATTACTAAACTATCATTTATGATGGATCTCCGTATTTTGACTTTCTAAACTATAGTTGACTTTTGTTGACTGATGGTTTGACTAAGGCTTCTCTGTATTTAAACCACGGATCCCTAGACTTAGGACATAAATCCAGGTCACCTGACTGTTTAATGATGATTCTATCTCTTATATGCATGATTTCACTAAGAATAATGCGACTACATTACATATCAATCAAGCACAAACAGTTTTTACACAACTTCCCAATCTAAGAAAATTGGGATGTTACAATATGGACATAGAAAATTCACATGATTCCAAGGTTATAGGGATTAGCATGATACAATTGGGAAATTAAGTTAATACATGGTGGCAGTGGGTTTTTCAAGAATAAAGCAAAAGAATTTTCAATTGAATTTTACTTTTGCTTGGAGCCAATCTTTTTACTTTTATCATTTCCTAATCTTGCATGCATTAGTATACTTCTTCTTTTTTAACTTTTATGATTGCTACATGTCAATTGTTGCTTTGTTAGTATATTATTTTGTTTGGATACAAATGTCATTGTTTATGTACGTATGTGTATTATATCATTTTATATTGTTAATTGATGACTATAATGTTAGAGTTGTCATGGCATGACTCTAAAAATTATTATTATGTTGGAATTGGAAATTTTATGGTTAATTTAATCTTTAGGGTAATGTGTTGTGATGAAAAATCATGTGATCCGAGTCTATGTGAGGCAAGGACCACCATGTTACGATAATGTGAAATTTTCATGGATGCCATATATGTCTCATGCATCATATCTTGCGTTTTTTAGGGATGTTGTTGAGCTAAATGGGGAGGGCATGAATGAGTTGAATTATGGCTCTATCCATGGGGGTTATTCAATTTGGAATCTTCATGTGGCTCATGCCGATCCCATGAGTTAAAGTATCCTTGCAAGATAGGGTAACTCTAATGCATCACCGGCAATCTCATCTCAGTGAGAGTGTGTTGTCAAGTTTCCCATGTTGAGGAAATATGGCAATTGCATGTTCTCGTGGACTTTTTTCAAAACTATTTTATTGGTACCACATGCACATAGAGTCTTAATTGGAATTTGCATCATAATCCATATGTGTCCAAGAGAATGTAAATGATTGCGTGACTATGGTACAAGTGTTTCCCAATGTGATGATCAATTGTTTTTAATTGTTTTTAATACATACTCTACTATATTTGGTGAGATGTATCTCACTCCCCTATTTTTCCATGTTATTTGTGTTTGGATTGATTGCCATTTGAGATTTAGTATCATGTCGAGGCTGATTCTTGAGGAGGGACTTCAACTTTAATTTAGATTTTTTTTTTATTTTATGTTTCCTTATGGGTTGTAATGTTCTCATAGGCTATGACATCGAGGCTAGACTTATTTTTATTTTCTCTTTGTATTTATGTTTTAAATTATAATAATTTAGTCATGGATTTTAAATGGCCTTTGGAGTGCTAATACGTTAAAATTATTAATACCTATAAATGCACAGGCTGTGTAAGGATTAAAGTTTTGTGATACCTTTTATTTTATAACAAAGTTTTTCTTTTAAAATCTTAAATATTATATTTCACTTGCTTTATTTTTATATATAAATTTATTTAGGTAATGGGTGACACATTGGTAGGATACTGTGGTGCAGACTATTCATGAGACAAAGTTAAACGAAAAAGCACTAGTGGTGGATACCACTATATTAGACCATGTCTGATATCTTGGGCAAGTAAAAAGCATAACTCCATTGCTTTATCTACAACAGAAGCTGGATATGTTTCTACTGCAAGTTGTTGCTCACAGCTACTATGGGTAAAGTATTAATTAGAAGATTTCTCTAGTTTTGAAAACAATATACCAATATATTGTGACAACACTAGAGCAATCAATTTGTCTAAAAACACCCATACAACATTAAAAGGCTAGGCATATTGAGATAAGATATCATTTCATTCATGATTGTGTGCAAAAGGATATTTTTGACATAAAGTTTGTAGACACAGATCACCAATGGATTGATATCTCCAATAAACCTTTGTCTAAAGATTGTTTCTTCTATATTAGGGAACATTTAAATATGGTTAGTCTATCAAATTAATGATACATTGTTATTATTCTCATACGATCATATCATCTTATATACTTTCATTAACCTGTTTGGACTAATGGAGGCTCAAATGTACAGACAGAAGCACAAAAATGTTCTCAAAGATTGTAATTGAAAGGTTTTTCTTAAACGATGTGCACCACCCTTTTCACCATGACTAAAAAATTGTTTTCAAAAAGTTATTAAAAAGATTTAAACCATTATTGTTCATTTCTTTCTTTGTGTTTTCAAAAACATTTAAAAGACAAGGGTGGGTACCAGAGAGAATTGTTTGAATCTTTGAACTCCCATAACTCTTTATGCTTTTCCGTTTGCATTTTAGAAGTCAAAATTCAAAAATCTCATCTTTTCACTAAAAAAGTTTCAATCCTTGTGAACAATGGCACCCAAGAGGAACAATGTTGTTGTGTTTCTAGCAATCAACAATGAAAAGGATGCCAAGTATACTTTTCCAAAAGACTATTTCATCGTTGGATGTTGGGTGAACTTTCAAGGGTTGGAAGACGAGGGTTTTCTTGTCAAAGGGCTCATTAATCATGTTGGTTGGACACCCTTCCTGGAAAAGTTCAGCTCCTAGCATTATGGTCACTATGCCATATTCTGGGGAACTACACATCAAGACAGAGTTAGTATCAGAGGCACCACCAAGGGAAAGGAAGTGATCATCTCTCCAGCAACCATCGTTGTTGCATCTGACTGCGTAGAGGAGGGTTTGGTGTTTAACAAGAACTAAGAGAAGTAGATAACCCAAAAAAACCATGGATATCATGCTCTACGGTGGTCCACACCCTGTCACAAATGATAGAAAATAGATGATTAGCTTCCTAAGAACTGCAAACCTAACCTACATGTGCAAACTCATTCATAACTTCTTGTTCAACATGACGATGCCCAGACTGGGGTCATGAAACTATGTAAGTGACAGGGATAGGTTTTGCATGCATAAGGTTATGGTAGGGGAAAAAATGAATTTGTCTAAAGTCATCTTCTATTACTAGATGCAAGCCTCCAAAGAAAGATTTAACCCTAAAGTGAAGAAGAATCTTGTGCCTTTTGGGATGTTATTCACCAGATCATCAAGAACACTAGAGTGGATGTGTTTGTTATGGAACCATCTACTGGAGCCTCATAGCTTAAAGAGGTAACCTTCATGAAAATAGTAATTGTTGATAATTTTGCAAAATATGCTCAGAAACATATTAAGAAAAAGGCAAAGAAAGAACCCAAGAAGGAACAATTTGTGGTTGGTCAGACGATCGACACTCAAGATCAACCGGTTGATCTTAAGTCTAGATCTGCATCTTAACAGATACATAGGGAGCAAGCCCAATCTAACCCCAACCAACCCGGACCCAAAGTACCCACAAAAAGAAAAGACCCACCTTCATTTGAACCCAAACCTTCAGACTAAGCCAAAAGGCAAAAGAAACAGCCAACCTTAGATCGTAGAATAACCCAAAAGAGGAAGGCACCGGACTCTAAGTTTGAACTTGAATCATGACCAACAACCAAAAGAACAACCATCAAAATCAAACACCCACAACCTCAACCTCAACCTACACTTCCCTCACCACCCAAACCACAAGAATTTGCATCTCAGATTGTTATATCTCCTAAACCCCAATCAACCTTACTTCTAAAGGACCAAGAATCTAATATTGAGATTCTTGAGACTCTTACTCCCTAACCTTCACCCTTTCTAGCTCTCCCACCTCAGTTACCACCTCATCCACTCCCTTATCCAAACCTAAACCTACTTTATCTCCCATTCGCAAAAAGGAAGTAGTAGCCTTTGTTAAGGCTAAGAAGAAGTCTTTGGCTGAAGCACGCTAGAAAGCCATGATAGATGAGCCTCTTGAAAGAAAGAAGGTTTTTGAGTTGGAAGAAGGTGTCCTTGCAAAAAGGAAGATTGTTGTCTTAGCAAGTTATCTAAAGAACTTTTAGACGAAGTTATGGAATCTCTTAAGACAATGTCTATTGCAGAAGTTCAGAGGCAGAGTACTGAAAAGGATACCATGATGGACATAAACAGTGAGCTAGTGCCTGAAGTTGTTCTTGTTCAGTTAATATAGGAACATTCTTAACAAGAGATGAATAGAGCTGAGATTAATGAATTGGAAAGAGTTCAATATGCAACAGAACATGCAACTAAGATCTTGTTTCTAGATGTTGCTCAAAGACAAGTAGAGATGGAAGTTGCCATTGTTCCTAATGACATGGATCCTACAAAGAAGAAATCTTTTGTGAAGGCCTAGCTTTAGTTTCTTATTAAAGTATCTCTTAAAGAAACAGATGACATTGTTGAAATATGCCCTAGAACTGCACATGTTCGACCAAGGCCAATGTTTGATGCTAATGAACAACTTCTTAATATACAATGGATGCTGACAAACTCAGATGCTTAAAGGAAATATATGGAGCACCAAAATCTGTCTCCATAGAGGTCATGATTGAGCGTCTAGAGAAAAGGAAAATAATGGTGTTAACAGAAGAGCCTATCAAAGTGACAACTTTTTAATAGGCTTGATAAAATACTAATGAGGCCAGAAGAACAACGAGTGATATAGTGGATCTTACCATCAAGATCACCTGTTAAGAAGCAACCAGACATTATTGTGCATCCCAATCTTCACACCAGACTATATCATGGTTTCAAAGGATACAAAACTATGGAATGGCAGACTAGCAACAAAGTCTAGAAGGAGCAAAATAGAGTTGGCTCTCACATTCTTCATTCAAAAATGCAAGAGGTAAAGCTTGATAAGCTTAGTCTTTTGGATGTATGGAAACAAGGCTTTCTTGGGATAAATTCCTTCAATTATCCCTACAACTACACTAGGCAAGTACATCTTAATGAAGAAGTTGATGTTTTAGGATGTTATGAGACAAGAGAACTAGTTTTAAAGAGTTTCCCATCAGGAAGACTGTTGCTCCCAACCCCAATGTGTAGAAGCAAAGCTTCATGAAGAATCAAGATTGATTCAAAGATGTTTTGATGATAACAAAGATGATGACAAAGGTGATGACAAAAAGCTCAAAGGTCAATCAAAGAATGAGTTGAAGATGTTCAAGATAGAATCAAGAACACTTCAAGATTCAAGAGGAAAGTTGATTTCAAGAATCAAGAATAAAGATTCAAGGATCAAGCTTCCAAGAATCAAGATCAAGATTCAAGAATCAAGAGAAGACTCAATCAAGATAAGTATTAAAAAGTTTTTTCAAAAACTGAGTAGCACATGAATTTTTCTCAAAACCTTTTACCAAAGAGTTTTTACTCTCTGGTAATCGATTACCAAATTATTGTAATCGATTACCAGTAGCAAAATGGATTTGAAAAAGTTTTCAATTGAATTTACAACGTTCCAATTGATTTCAAAAAGCTATAATCGATTACAATGTTTTGGTAATCGATTACCAGTGCCTTTGAACGTTGAAATCCAAATTCAAATATGAAGAGTCACATCCTTTCACATAAAAGCTTTGTGTAATCGATTACACTGATTTGGTAATCGATTACCACTGATTGTTTCTGAATAAATCAAAAGATGTAACTCTTCAAATGGTTTTTGACTTTTTCAAATTGGTTTTAAGTTTTTCTAAAAGTCATAACTCTTCTAAATGGTTCTCTTGACTAGACATTAAGAGTCTATAAAAGCAAGGCTTTGTTTTGCATTTTCAATCAATCTTTCTAACAATCCAATCAATCTATTACAATCCTTTACAAGCCTTGAATCTCTTTGAACTTCTTCTTCTTCTTTGTGCCAAAAGCTTTCCAAAGTTTTCTGGTTTTCTAAATCTTGAAAACTTGTGCTATTCATTCTTTTCATCTCTTCTCCCTTAGCCAAAAATAATTCGCCAAGGACTAACCGCCTAAATTCTTTTTGTGTCTCTCTTCTCCCTTTTCCAAAAGAACAAAGGACTAACTACCTGAATTCTTTTGTGTCTCCCTTCTCCCTTGTCAAAGAATTCAAAACGACACAGTCTGAGAATTCTTTTGATTCTTCCCTTTCCCTTATACAAAAGCTTTCAAAGGACTAACCGCCTGAGAATTCTTTTGTATCCCCACTCACAAAGTATCAAAGGTTTAACCGCCTGAGATCTTTGTCTTAACACATTGGAGGGTACATCCTTTGTGGTTCAAGTAGAGGGTACATCTACTTGGGTTGTTGACTGAGAACAAGAGAGGGTACATCTCTTGTGGATCAGTTCTAGTGGAGGGTACATCCATTAGGTTCAAAGAGAACACGGGAGGGTACATCCCTTGTGGATCTTTGCTTGTAAAAGTATTTTTACAAGGTTGAAAAGAAATCTCAAGGACCGCAAGTTGCTTGGGGACTGGATGTAGGCATGGGTTGTTGCCGAACCAGTATAAAAACTCTTGTGTGTTTGTCTCCTTCTTCCCTACTCTTTTACTTTTCACTGTGCATTTTAATTTCTGCTTTTACTTTCTGTTAAGTTTCTCTTCTACTCCTTATTCTCTTAACAACTTAGTAAAAGCCTTAGAAGAGTAATTTTTAATTAGTAAAGGTTTAGGAATAATTAATTCAACCCCCCTTCTTAATTATTCTGAGGCCACTTGATCCAACACAACGATCTTATATTCGAGCATAGCCCAACATAAAAAATGGTATATCCTCCTGGTGCCATTGTCTAGAAAAATAGAGATGTTGAACCATTTGAGATGCCCTTTTCTCTATTCCCTTGGATCTTCAACAATTGATGGGTCTAATTTGTCCCATCAATGTTGTTCTTCCTTGGGGTTGCACCATGTCTAGAAAGACTTTTCGAACCGAGGACATCATTCTGGAAGCACCTAAGGATAGTCCAAACTTCCAAGACTAGGAGAAATCAGACTATGGTCCTAAGCTTAGATTGAGGTTGTTTGCCTACAAGGAATAGATCAAGACAAGCTTTAATTAGAAGGATCCAAAGGCTCAACACCCATCTGTCTTTTATGCTTGGGTTGCAATTTTCTTGTTTAGCCACTTCAAAGACCTAGTTTCAAATAGAAGTTGATAAGCCTATTTTGTTTCTAAAGGCTAACCGCTACCAAGACAAGGAGCTACTAATTGAGGAAGATGAAGATGCTCCACCGACCAGATATGTCAAGGCTTATCCTAGAAGACTTTTCAAACATGAGCTTGAGGCTTTGAAGCAAAAGATTTAGCTTACAAGTCTGGATTGGTATGCCATGAATAGGTTCTACAGACTAAAGGATCATTGCTCTAGTTTGGAACTTGATGAGAAGCCTCCTGCAAATTCAGTTCATTGTGAGATGGGGCATTGTTATTAAGACTTTGACCATACATGCTTCATTTAAGAAAATCCTTTCAACATGGTTTGCCTATGGACAAGGGAGTTCTCTACTGTATTTGAACACACATTCTCCTTTATGGTGTTCTTGCCATACTCCAGATTCACTTTAACTCATCATGTACAACCTATCATTGAAGAATTGGATTTTCATGTTGAAGCTGAAATTGCTCCTATTGCCATGGTTGTTGAAGTGTATGATCCTCCACCCTCAAAGGAGTATGTCCATTTGGTAGAGGCTGAGCTGTAAAAGACAAAAGGAAGCACTTGCTCAAGCTTTGGAAGATCGTGTTCATGCTGACAAAAAGGGCTAAAAATTGGTTTCTTATTAAGGACTACTTTTACAAAGAGATCATTGGATGGAAGCCTCTGAGAACCCTTATGCCTCCAGGAAGTCTTATGTTTCCTATTAATCTCTCATCAGACTTTGATGATTTTGTTAATAAGTTTATGATGAAACTTGATGACGAAGCTGCCAACCAAAAGTGGGAGAAAAGTAAAAGCTTAATCTAACAATATCATTTGAAGAAAATCCAAAGTCTGAAGAAAGCATCGATTCGGGGGAGCTTTATGTTTAAAGTCATAATCATTTCTACCCTGAAGCATTTTATTTTGTACTTAAAACAAATCTTTTTTATGTGAAAACTCGTAAAATAATAAAATAAGATGTTTTTTGTTATCTTTTGAAACTTTACCTCAAAGCCTTATGATGTTTTATGCTTTGATTATGATATATATTAATTGCATCTTATTAGACTAACGGTTTAATGCACAATCTTATAAGTTTGCCTTCAACTATTTAATTTGTGTTTGTTTGGCATAATAAAAAAGGGGGAGATTGTTAAGTCAAAAGACATTTGCATCTTAAGATGAATCAAATACATAGGTTAAAAGCTACATCTTAGGAGATATTAGAACATGCTTCATGAATCTGCGTTTGAACTAATAGATAATAATTAGCTTAAGTCATGATCTGATACTACATTTAAGAAATGACATTTAAGACTTCATTTAATACTCTGTGTCTAAGATCTATTTTACAAAGACATACTCCTAGGATCTATTGAATCCTATGAAGAATAAATGAAGTTCAAGATCTGAAAGTTATCAATCTTCATCAAAAGACATGCTCTGTTGTGCAAATCTTCTTTGATGCAAAAAGAAGGGGTTTTTGGCATAAGTGTTCAACATAATAGCTAAGAAGTGGTTTTCCAACAAGAAAAAATACGCACATTTAATGCAAGCATTAAATGTTCCAATGTCCACATTCTTCAGACACAAGCTAAAGTGAAGAAATTCATCTATTTAGAGATAATGGACACTTGATTAAGAAGGCTTATAAATACCAAAAAATTTTAAGACAGAAATAACCAGCCTACACACTCATTCAAATTCTTTTTGTAAAAATCTCCCTGTATATTCTTGTAAATTCTTGTAAAGCTCTTAAAACACCTTGAACACCTTAAGAGAAAAGATTAAGTGATGAGATTGTATATCCATCTATAAGACGATTGAGTGTTAGTCAATGTGCAAACTGTTAGACAAGTGGCCTTAGATATCTTAAGAAGGGGGGGGGGGTTGAATTAAGATATTCCAAACTACTTCCCCAATTAAAAATCTATTTCACTTTTTATTCAAGTTATAAATTCCCTTAATAATGAACTTCTTAAATATTTATTCAAATAAAACAATTTGAATATGAATATAAAACAATAATAAACAAAGGAGATTAAGGGAAGAGAAAGTGCAAACTCAGATTTATACTGGTTCGGCCACACCCTTGTGCCTACGTCCAGTCCCCAAGCAACCCGCTTGAGAGTTCCACTATCTTGTAAATTCCTTTTACAAGTTCTAAACACACAAGGACAATCCTTCCTTTATGTTTAGAATTCCTTTACAACAAGAGACCCACGGTCTCTTAATCCCTTAGAGAATGAGGAGAAGAAGAAGAATGAATCTCTCTAGAAAGAGATAGATTTTACAGATTGAGCACTCAAATAATTCCTTAATGAATTGCAATTGAATTGGCCAAGGAATTCTTAAGAGGATAAAATGATTTTTGCTCTTTGAGAGGATAAACACTTGTTGTTCTGAAAAACTCTAAGCAAATTCGTGTTATAAGTCACATATATATAGACCAATGGTAGTCATGAATAAAGCCTTTGAAAAGTTGTGACTCTTAGAAATATTTTTCTGAAAATCCTGTCTGGTAATCGATTACAGGAATTGTGTAATCGATTACAGCTTTTTAAAATTTGAATTAAAACCTTTATTAACTGCTGGTAATCGATTACCAAAATTGTGTAATCGATTACACAGTCTAAAATTTCGAATTCAAATTTTAGTAGCTGTTATAAAACATATTTGGCCACTGGTAATCGATTACATCCTCTGGTAATCGATTACTGGTAATCGATTACCAGAGAATAAATTCTTTGAAAAACACTTTTTAATTTAAATTACTTGGCCAAACCTTTGCTAATTCAATTAGGAATTCCCTTCCTAATATACTAGTGATCATCTTGATGTTGTGACTTGTAATCTTGAAGTATTGTCATGAATATAATCTTGAAAAGCCCATTTGCATCAATTGCATCATATCATTATGATCATCATCAAAACACCAAAGGCAATTGCATCTACAATCTCCCCCTTTTTGATGATGACAATACAATACCTGAAATCAAGATTCAAGCAAGCAACAAACAATTGTATATAGATAAAATGTGCGTTTACTCCCCCTATATTTCGGAATTTATGATCACTTGATTTCTAAGGTTGTTAAGCTTTTTCTACAACCTTTTCTCCCCCTTTGGCAACATCAAAAAGCCAAAGAACTCGGGAATCAACACAGATATAACAATGGAGTAGAAAGATATAACAATGGAGTATAAGGCATAAACATCCAAATTCACAAACAAGAAATAATCAACCAGAATCCAAATAACTCAAAACGTCAACAACCACATAATGTCAAAGCAGAAAAGGCTGAAATCTAAATAACCGCAAGATAAATAAATAAAGTACTTATCGTAATAATTTAAACTCTAAGAAGCTAAACAGCCAAAATACATGGCTTATAAAAGACATATAATCAGAAACTAAAGTCTAAGAAGACGGAGGTGGTGGTGGAAGATCGAAACTCTGACGAATGTATCCGACATCCTCTTCAAGCTATGTGAGGCGAATGTCCATACCGGCAAAGCGTGTATCTAATGAGTTGAAGCGGTCACCAACATACGAACGAAGACCCCGTAATTCGGAGAGGACTTCATTCATGAGTGCGGAATCTTCGCGTGGAGGAGGAGGTGAAGGAGTACGTTCATCTTGAGGAGGAAGTGCATCCTTCTTCAGCCATTGACCATTCCGATCTTTACGGTACCCAAAGGAGGTCACTGCCCCAGCACCAATTGCAAAGGAACGCTTGACTTGAACAAAGGGTTCATCATCAAGCGGAATTTGAAAATGATGCAAAAACAGAGTAATCAAATGTGGATAAGGGAGAGGTGCATTAGCCCGTAATGCCTTATGCATTCGATACCAAAACAAATGGGCCCAGTCAATTTGACGACCGGTAAGAAAAGCACACATAAGAATCAAATCCTCCTCAGAGGCTTGTGCTAAATTTGAAGACCGAGGAAGCAAAATCCAAACAATTATATAGTGCATGATGCGATTATCAATTGTTAATGACCCGGCCAGCAATCTACTGCTCATTTCAGCTTGATCATTGCAGGCCATGCGACGAGCATCATGACTCGAATAATCAAATTTCCAGTCATCAACAATGGTGCCCTCAAAAGGTGCCCCTTGACTGGGTAAATGAGTCAAAGAAAAGAACAGTGACTGATCAATTACCATAGAAATACCATGCACCTCAGAAATAATAATGCCATCCTGAATTTTTAAATTGCAGTAGAAGACCTTTACAAGTTCAGGATAATATGGCAATTTTAATGACATGAAATCAACAAGACCAGAATTTTGAAACACTTGATAGCAATCAAACGTTTCATCATTAAAGAATTCTACGTCTAGGTACTTAGGGTCTAAGATTATTCTAGAAGAAAATTGAGAAAGGTACCGTAGACGCTGATCATCGGATGAAAACAATGTTGATGATCTTGGAGATGACAAAGAAGGATGAATAGGTGTTGTGGGTGCTCCGGATGGGCCATGGCGGCGATGGGCAGCAGCAGCGGTGGAGGATGATCCCTTTCTCTTCTTCGATGGCTCTGCCATTTGATGAAGTTTTTGTGGATTTTGATCGGTGGAAGTGAAAGAGGAGTGAAAAAGAGGAAGATTGGGCTTTACGGGACGTGATTTGGTGAAGAATTGAGTGAGATTCGAAGATTTGAAGTTTTAGGTATGGAGGAAACGTGGAGGAGGCTTTGGCTGCGCAGCAGCTCTGATTTCGTGAGTATTTATAGAAGAGGACGTATTGTAATCGATTACAGGGATTGGTAATCGATTACAGGACCAATAAGCCTACTGGTAATCGATTACAGGATGTTGTAATCGATTACAGGCTGCCTGTTCATGTGTAATCGATTACACTGGATGGTAATCGATTACCAGAGCCTATCCTAAGCTAGTTTCTTAAGAGAATATCTATGTTTATGCTAAAAACACATCCAATATGATTAATTATCACTACTAATGCACTTAATTCAATCATTCAATTATTATATACACAAGAAATCATAAATTCTATCATAATAACAAGAATTCAAACAAGATCAAACAAAATAATCTACAAACAATAAATAAGAGTAAATCAATCAATCAATCAACCAATCAATCCCTATTTTTCTAAATCTCTTACATCTAAGAGGCCTAATTCTCTTCTAATAGAGAAGAACACTTCCTTGGGGAGAGGTTTTGTGAAAATATCAGCAAGTTGATTCTTAGTATCAACAAACTCTAATACGCAATCTCCCTTTAGGACATGATCTCTAAGAAAGTGGTGTCTAATCTCTATATGTTTAGTTCTAGAGTGTTGAACTGGGTTTTTGGATAGATTTATGGCACTAGTATTATCACACTTAATAGGTATGCGATCAAGAATGATGCCATAGTCAGATAATTGTTGCTTCATCCATAAAATCTGTGCACAACAACTACCGGCAGAGATATACTCCGCTTCAGCAGTACATAAAGCAACACTATTTTGTTTCTTACTATGCCATGAGACAAGAGTCGATCCAATGAATTGACAAGTTCCACTTGTACTTTTTCTATCAGTTTTAGATCCGGCAAAATCAGAATCAGAATATCCTATTAAGTTACATGTTGAATTCTTAGGATACCATAATCCTAAATTGATTGTTCCTAATAGATATCTCATGATTCTCTTTACTGCACTTAAATGTGATTGTTTGGGGTTGGATTGAAACCTAGCACACATACATGCACTAAACATAATATCAGGTCTACTAGCAGATAAATAAAGAAGAGATCCGATCATACCTCGATATTGTTTTATGTCTATAGACTGACCAGATTCATCTTTATCTAAGTAACAACTAGTGCTCATCGGTGTAGACATGTGTTTTGCACTATCCATCCCAAATCTTTTGATCAATTCCTTGCAGTACTTGGATTGATTGATGAATATACCTTCTTGAGTTTGCTTGATTTGTAATCCCAGAAAGTACTTTAGTTCTCCCATCATTGACATTTCAAATTCACTTTGCATATCAAGGGAAAACTCCTTGCACAATGAATCATTAGTGGATCCAAAAATTATATCATCAACATATATTTGAACCAACAAAATATCATTATGCTTTCTCTTTATGAACAATGTGGTATCCACTTTACCTCTAGAGAATTCTTTTTCTAGAAGAAAATTGCTTAAGCGTTCATACCACGCCCTAGGGGCTTGTTTCAAACCATAAAGAGCCTTTTGTAATTTATAAACATGGTTTGGTTTATCAGGAATTTCAAAACCAGGGGGTTGTTCAACATATACCTCTTCTTGAATTAAACCATTTAGAAAGGCACTCTTAGCATCCATTTGATAAAGTTTAAAATCCATTATGGATGCATATGCCAAAAGCATTCTAATGGCTTCTAATCTTGCAACAGGAGCATATGTTTCTTCATAATCTATTCCTTCTTCTTGATTATACCCTTTTGCTACTAACCTGGCTTTATTTCTAATAATTATACCATGTTCATCTAATTTATTTCTAAAAACCCATTTTGTTCCTATGACAGGATAATTTTCAGGTTTTTTTCTAATAATTTCCACACATTGTTTCTTTCAAATTGGTTCAATTCTTCTTGCATGGCAATGATCCAGTTATCATCTACTATGGCTTCTTTTATATTTTTAGGTTCAATCATAGATACAAAAGCCATATTATTGCATAAATCTTTAAGAGAATGTCTAGTTGTTACCCCTTTTGAGATATCACCAATAATGTTGTCGAGGGGAGGATCTCTTGAAGCTTTCCATTCTCTTGGAAGTTCATAATTGGATTTGACTTCTTCTGGAGGATCTTCATTGTTTCCTTTATCATTTCCTTTGGAATCTTGTTCATGAATATTCATATGTTCTAAAGAATCTGCAATATCATCTAGCATATTCTTTCTTGACAAGATAGCATTAGATTCATCAAAGGTAACATGAATGGATTCCTCGATATTCATAGTTCTTTTATTATATATCCTATATGCTTTTCTTTGTAATGAATATCCAAGAAAAATACCTTCATCAGATTTTGCATCAAATTTTCCTAGATTATCTTTTCCATTATTGAGCACAAAGCATTTGCAACCAAAAACATGTAGATGAGAAATATTAGGTTTTCTACCATTAAATAACTCATATGGGGTTTTCTTTAAAATAGGTCTTATTAAGGCCCTATTCATGATGTAACATGCAGTATTGACCGCTTCAGCCCAAAAATACTTTGGAAGAGAAGTATCATTTAATAAAGTTCTAGCAATTTCTTCCAATGACCTATTTTTCCTCTCAACAACTCCATTTTGTTGAGGGGTTCTAGGTGCAGAAAAATTGTGTTCAATACCATGTTCATCACAGAATAATCCAAAATCTTTGTTTTCAAATTCACCCCCATGATCACTTCTAATGGATGCAATCTTAAGATTTTTCTTGTTTTGTATGACTTTAGCTAGTTTTCTAAATGCTTGGAATGAATCACTTTTATGTGTAATAAATAATGTCCAAGTATATCTAGAGAAATCATCAACTATAACTAGAGCATAGTAATTTCCTCCAAAAGTCATGGTTCTAGATGGACCAAATAAATCCATATGCAATAATTGTAAGGATTGAGTGGTTGAAACAACATTTTTAGGTTTGAATGAGACTCTTGTTTGTTTGCCCTTTTGACATGCATCACATAGTTTATCTTTTTCAAATTTCAATTTAGGCAAACCAACTACTAAATCTTTTGAAATTAATTTATTTAAGTGATCCATGTTTATGTGAGCAATTCTTTTATGCCATAACCATGGATCATCATGTTTGCTAAGAAAGCAATGATTGTTTTCTAGTTTTATGCTTAAGTCTATCATGTAAACATTATTGACTCTATGTCCTACATGCTTTATATTAATGTCATGCTTATGTTCTATAAGACATTTCTGAGAATCAAATGATACTAGATAGCCTTTGTCGCATAATTGACTAACACTAAGCAGGCTGTGCTTAAGGCCTTCAACAAGTAGAACATTTTCAATGGAGTTTGAAGAATTTGTACCTATTTTACCCACTCCAAGGATTCTACCTTTGTTGTTGTCACCATATGTTACATGCCCGCTTTTCTTTGGAGAGATGTGTGTAAAATTTGATGCATCTCCAGTCATATGTTTTGAGCATCCGCTATCTATGTACCACTTCTTTCTCAAAGATACCTACATAATCAAGTTTTTGACTTAGGTACCCAAACTTTATTGGGTCCTTGCATGTTAGTATAAACTGAGGATCTTTTTGGAACCCATATCATTTTAATGTTACTGTAATTTTTCTTGAAGTAGCAAGTTGATATGCCATGTCCTCTTCTTCCACAGTAAAAACAAGTGATAGAATTAGAATTACATTTTTGTGTGGAAGTGGAAAAGTTTTTATGAAACTTTTGTTGTTTTTCAGATTTATATCCTAGTCCATTTTTATTAGACACATATCTTTGTTTACTTAATATAACATCTAAATTATTTTTACTATATGAAAATTTTGCAAGTGAATTTTTCAACTCTTTAATTTCTTTTACATATTTATCACAACAACTACAAGAATCTGATATTTTCTTGTCAGAAATAATGGAGATATTAACTTTTTCATTTGTTTTAGAAATTGAGACTTCATTTCTAAGATCTAATTCTTTGTTTAATTTCGAAATTTCATTTTCTAAATTTGAAATTGTTTTCTTTGAAGATGAAACTAATTTTGCAAGTTTAATTGACTCTTTATGCAGATCAGCAAATGCATCTTGCAATTCAACAAAAGAAATAGATAAGTTATTTGAAGATGTTACCTCTTCATCACTTTCGTAAATTTTAGCCATAAGGCAGAGATTTATCTCTTCATTTTCTGAATCTTCAGAAGATTCCATATCATTTTCATCCCATGTGATGTATGCTTTCTTCAGTTTCTTTTCACTATGATTTTTCTTTTCAGATTTTTCCATCTTTTTCTTGAAGATGGGACAATCAACCCTCAGATGTCCAGGTTGATTGCATTCAAAGCATTTTAGAGTAGAGGATGAATTTTCTGTCCTTCTCTTTGATTTAAAATTGGGTCGCCTCTGATTTCCTCTTACTTTAAGAAACTTGTTGAATCTTCTTACAAAAAGACTTAGATCATCATCATCATCTGGATCATTATCCTGATCACTTTCTTCTTGAATTGAGGATGATGCTTTAAGAGCAATTCCTTTCTTTTTCTTGTCATTTTCTTCATGTTGATGTAATCTCAATAGTTCCATCTCGTGTTCCTGCAACTTTCCAAATAAAGTGGCAAGGGACATATTAGACAAATCTCTTGACTCAGTAATGGCCGTTACTTTGGGTTGCCATTCCCTACTTAAACATCTTAACACCTTGTTTATGAGATCCTCATTTTGAAATTCTTTGCCTAAGGCTGCTAGATGATTTACTATATGTGTAAATCTCTTTTGCATGCTTTGAATATTTTCATTTGCATTCATTCTAAATAATTCATACTCATGAGTTAGTGCATTTATCCTAGATCTTTTAACATCTGTAGTTCCTTCATGTGTTAATCGAAGAGTGTCCCGCATTTCCTTAGCACTCTTACAATTTGAAACCCTGAAATATTCATCCATTCCCAGGGCAGATGTTATTATGTTTTTGGCTTTTAAGTTGTATTGTACTCGTTTTCTATCCTCTTCAAACCATCTATCTCTAGGTTTTTCTATAGTTATGCTTTCACTTGATGAACTACCATCTATTGAAACTCTTTCTACTGTGGTGGGTATATAAGGCCCTATTTCTATGGCTTCCCAAATATTTAGATCTATTGCCTCAATAAAAATTTGCATTCGGGTTTTCCAGTAGTGGTAACCCTCTCCATTAAAGATTGGAGGTCTATTGATAGAATTCCCTTCTGGAAATAAGGAATTTGCTGAGGCCATCTTTTTCTTGAAGCTTCTAAACTTTATACAAGAATGAAGCTCTGATACCACTTGTTAGACAAGTGGCCTCAGATATCTTAAGAAGGGGGGGTTGAATTAAGATATTCCAAACTACTTCCCCAATTAAAAATCTATTTCACTTTTTATTCAAGTTATAAATTCCCTTAATAATGAACTTCTTAAATATTGATTCAAATAAAACAATTTGAATATGAATATAAAACAATAATAAACAAAGGAGATTAAGGGAAGAGAAAGTGCAAACTCAGATTTATACTGGTTCGGCCACACCCTTGTGCCTACGTCCAGTCCCCAAGCAACCCGCTTGAGAGTTCCACTATCTTGTAAATTCCTTTTACAAGTTCTAAACACACAAGGACAATCCTTCCTTTATGTTTAGAATTCCTTTACAACAAGAGACCCACGGTCTCTTAATCCCTTAGAGAATGAGGAGAAGAAGAAGAATGAATCTCTCTAGAAAGAGATAGATTTTACAGATTGAGCACTCAAATAATTCCTTAATGAATTGCAATTGAATTGGCCAAGGAATTCTTAAGAGGATAAAATGATTTTTGCTCTTTGAGAGGATAAACACTTGTTGTTCTGAAAAACTCTAAGCAAATTCGTGTTATAAGTCACATATATATAGACCAATGGTAGTCATGAATAAAGCCTTTGAAAAGTTGTGACTCTTAGAAATATTTTTCTGAAAATCCTGTCTGGTAATCGATTACAGGAATTGTGTAATCGATTACAGCTTTTTAAAATTTGAATTAAAACCTTTATTAACTGCTGGTAATCGATTACCAAAATTGTGTAATCGATTACACAGTCTAAAATTTCGAATTCAAATTTTAGTAGCTGTTATAAAACATATTTGGCCACTGGTAATCGATTACATCCTCTGGTATTCGATTACCAGAGAATAAATTCTTTGAAAAACACTTTTTAATTTAAATTACTTGGCCAAACCTTTGCTAATTCAATTAGGAATTCCCTTCCTAATATACTAGTGATCATCTTGATGTTGTGACTTGTAATCTTGAAGTATTGTCTTGAATTTAATCTTGAAAAGCCCATTTGCATCAATTGCATCATATCATTATGATCATCATCAAAACACCAAAGGCAATTGCATCTACACAAACAAACAACAAATCTTGTGATTTGTATTGAAGTCGGTAGTGGCTTGGTAGGACAAAGAATACTAGTTGTAACAAGCTTGGTGTAGAGCTTGAGTTGTAGAACTAGAAGGGGTAGTGAAAAATACTTAGAACTTGTTAAATTTAGTAGAACTTGGTGGTTTATCAAGAACTAGACATAGTCTCGGTGGTTAAGATGAACCAGTATAACTTTTTGTGTCTCACAAGTTTTCATTTTTCTTTTGCTTTAAATTGACCTAGGGTTCAAATTTGATTTTGTTTTTGGAAACGTTATCTATCTTATGAAATCGTGTCTATCGTGTAAATTGTTTTATGAAAATTTGTTATATACTTTTTGTCAAACTTCTCATCAGACGATAACGTTGTTTTGTTTTAAGAAGGATTTAAAATTGATAAAATCACAATTCAATCCCTTTTCTTGTGATATTTTTCTTTGTAAATAGCTAAGAAGATGCCTTTGAATTGGTTGACTTGCTTCACTCGTTATTTGGGAAGTATGCCCCTTAAGAATTTCAATAGGCGTGTCTTGATTTGTCATTATTCCTTGCTCGTCTTCTCTTTCAAATGAATCTGAATCAACCAACTTATTTCCTATATGAGACACAGCTAACTGATCTAATAGATCCAACATTATGTCTTTGTCTTGTCTATAGATCACAAACTGCTAAAGTTGAGGGACCGATCAATGTTTCAATCTCAAAGCCTTTTGTAGTCAAGTTATAGGCCTTCCATGATCCTTCTTCATATGACTTAGGAACTTGTATTGGCTTCATATAAGGGGAATAATAAATAGCTTCAGCCAAATGTACCTCCACTTCAAATGGACTTTTATAAGCTTGCACCATTTCTATCTAATCTCCATTCAAAAACATCAATAACTGATGAAGAGTTGATGGGACACTTACTCCCATGGATCCAATTGCGTCTCAATAGTAAGGTATACGTTGGTTTAGCATCCACCATAAAGAACATTGCTTTTTTTATTTTGGTCCCAACTATAATATGAGCTACTAACACACCCAAAGCATGAGTGCCACCGCCAGTAAAGTTAATCATTTTCATGTTGGTTGTTGTTAAATCTTCCACTATTTTGCCAAGTTTCTTTAGAATATTAATGAACATCACGTTGAACATAGCTCCACCATCTACAATCACTCGACTTAATATGAGCTCTGATATATATAAATCTTCCACTATTTTTCCAAGTTAGTCATTAATGTGAGCTCTAATATATATAATGGCTTCAAATGTTTCCCCTTTTCTTCTATGGGCTTTTCGAATATTATTATTTTCCCTTGATGATCTGGGTCCACAATCAATGATACCCATTCTGCCTCTTCAACAAACACATCCTCACCAAGTTGATCTGGATGTTTTGCATAAGCCTAGAATTCATTTGGTATAAGGCTGACTATATCAACTTTTATTGATAGAAAGTCGAACTTTTCTCCCAACATAGAATCCAATAATGAATCCTCGAAATGTTGGTATATGACTAGATCAATCAATTATGTCAAAATGAATTGTTTTGTCTGTCGACACAATTCTTCTTCCTTATCCTCTTGATACACTTTACTAAGCTCTTCCCCTATTTGTTGTTTTTCATTAACATAAGCCTAGAACACTTTCTTCCAAAATTAAAGTCTTTTGTAAAGTCTCCATTACCTTAGAAGAAAATACATTATCGAAACCTTTATCATTTACTTCAACTATCAAAGACAAGGCTGTTTTATCTTATCGATTGCCTTCTTCCTTTGAAATCTCTTTTTCTACGTTCTAGTAAATGTTTGGTATCAGCTTTTCCTTCTGCTTATTAACTTTCCATTCTCCTTCTTTGACACTAGCAAAAGGTATGATCATTCAGCCACTTAGATGGTCACCATTTTTCACAGTAATCTTCAAAGTTCTCATGTCGTTTTCAACTTTAAATTCTGTCATTCATTTACCTTCGTCAGGAATAGGTTTGTCATTAATGATCGGCATCCTTGCCCTAGGGCTAAACCTAGTTGACACAAGCATTTGATTGAACTATGCCCTTTGACCATCTCATGCCGTGCCCAAACTGGCTATGGCACTAATATTTTGACCTCCCTAGCTACCAAAACACATTGGTCCTAGGTTGGTCAGTTGATCCTTGTGTTTGTTTTTCTTTCTAAAGCCAAATAGGTCGTTCTTTTTTCCTATTAGGGCTACACGAAACCATGTTGATATCAATGCTTGGGAATGGATTAGTATTGACAGCCATCTCCACAATGCTCTTGTCGACTAGCTTAAATCTTCCTTCTTTGAGAGATCTCTAAATAGCCTACCAAAATACCAAACAGTTGGCAGTGTTTTGACTGAGATATGCCATTTGTAATATTTTTTTTATCATTTATCTCATCGGTTGAAGCAATTTTGTGCCCATCGATCAACCATATTTGTTGATCTTTGAGAAAATAATCAAAGATTTGAGCTTCTTTCAAAATATCAAATGCATACATGAATTTACCATTGGAAGTACTGGAGTTTTTGGTCTTGGCAGCCTTCAACGTTGGACAAGAGTAAGGTTTTCCCCTAATGATTTCAACTACTCTGATCTTAACTTCTTTTGGAATCGCAACACCATCATACAAATCAGTATTCATAAGTGATACCAAATGCGGACCTCATCCCTTACTTGCTTGTTTTTGTTCCTTGTCTCTAAAAAAATGCTTTATTTTAGTAGCCCTCGAAGCTAGTTGATTCATATCATTACATTCTTAAGCCACCAACTTTTCTCTCAACCAAGAATGCAAATTACTCATGGCAATAGCCATATATTTGGCTTTAGGAAATTATACCGAATATCGTCTAGTCATGGCTTTGAATCTCTCTAAGAATTCCACTGCTTATTCAATGATATTAAGATCTGGCTGAGGTCTATATGATTGGTTGTGAAAGAACTTCTCCATATCAGCCTAATTCAGCACTGAATTTGGTGACAGTGTGGAATATCGAGTTCTAAGGTAGACTTGCCATCTTATGACATTGGTTTTGGCATACCTCTCCACATTGGGTCATGAATCGCCCCACATGTTCTAAGTTACACTTTCCATTTTCTATAAAAAAAAAAAAAAGTAGTGAAATCAAGTGCCATATATCCTTTGGGCAAAGAAATCATTTTGTCAACCCGCTCAAATATGGTTTCCTATACACAGGACCCTCCATTAGTTTCAGTTGTATCTCAAAGTACTTCCTTATGGTTTTAGCTATTAATCTAGGATCGATCAACCGGGGTTCCCTTATCAACTGACTAGACCTGCGCACCCTTCCATAAGGACTTCCTGCCGATAAATGGTTCTAGGTTGCATCACCATATTGGCAGTCGACACACTTAGTTTCTCTAATGGTGGCATGTCAATATGTCATGTGGCACTAGGCAGCCTCCTCGCTAAGTTAACCTACATAGTAAAAGGATTATTTTGAATCATGTGATAGGCAAACAAACCATGCCCCCCATGCATGGGGTTGTTTACATTCAATGGCACATTAAACGAAGGTACGAAAATTAAATGCGGTACTTGTACATGATTTAGTTGGATTGATGCAACTAATCCTACCAAAGGCATGACCATTTGAATGTTGGGCATATGTGCCATATTCAGCTAACATGTTGCTACCAACAGAGCCTGAATTGGTCCACCTTGTCCCAAAGGAAATGGTACTACCTGAATTAGACTGGTTTGGCATGGGAGACACTTGGTCCTCTGGATTTCCAAAGGTCTCCGGGGGCGCATCAGACACCACGCGACGTGTGGTGCTCTTCCAGCCGCTGGACCTTACCTCCAACTGAGTCGTTTCCAGGGTGGGCCAACTGATACACAAAAATGATAACACTTTCTGAGGCCTTTGCCAATGTCTTCGGACTCCCTAACGTAGTCATCTGTCGTCACATCTTGGTTCAGGGATTTTAACTTGATTCCCTTTCATACTACACGCACAGAGCGCTATCAGACAGGCTTCCCCATCCCTTAGGATCGACTAACCCATTTGCAAGTGTCGCCCACATGGAACATTTCCCCTCTTTGGCCTTCAAAGTTCTCATTTGAATATTTGCTACTACCACCAAGTTCTGCATTGACGATCGCTTCGCCCGGGCTCGCACCCTGGGTTTTGCAGCAACCGCCACGCTATCCTACTCACGACACTTGGTCCTTGCCTTGACAGTCGAGTATAGGTCACGCTTTAGCGCCATCCATTTTCAAGGCTAGTTGATTCGGCAGGTGACTTGTTACACACTCCTTAGGGAATTTCGACTTCCATGACCACCATCTTGCTATCTTAATCAACCAACACCCTTTGTGGGGTCTAGGTTAGCGTGTAGTTAGGCACCATAACCCAACTTCAAGTTCATCCCACATCACCAGTTCTGCTTACCAAAAATGGCCAACTTGGAGCTCTCGATTTTATGGTGTGACTCAACAAAGCAGCCGCACCGTCCTACCCATTTAAAGTTTGAAAATAGGTTTAAGGCATTGCACCCTTGATGCCTCTAAACATTAGCTTTACCCTATAGAACTCGCCCGTAAGCTCTAACTTTCTTGAGGGAACTTCGGAGGGAACTAGCTACTAGATGGTTTGATTAGTCTTTCACCAATATACACAAGTTAGACGAACAATTTGAATATCACCTCCACCAGAGTTTCCTCTGGCTTCACCCCGCTCAGACATAGTCCACCATCTTTTGGGTCCCAATATGTATACTCTCACTCAAACCCTTCATAGAAGATCAAGGTTGATCAGTCGTGCAACCCACAAGGGGATCCCACCAATCAGCTTCCTTCCGCATTATGGGTTTACTCGCCCATTGACTCGCATGCATGTTAGACTCCTTGGTCTGTGTTTTAAGACGGGCTGAATGGCAAGCCCACAGGGCAATGCCAGGAATGCATAGGTGCTGGGGCATGCTAAGTGTGCGCGCTGCCATCTACAATCATGATGATGACGTCTCTATGTGCATATCAATAGCCCGAGCTTGAGCCACCATCTCAATCTGTGTTGGTCAATGTTATGAGTCAATCGGCAGACCGACTCTCACCGTTCCACATTCAATCAGGACACATTGTCGATCCTCATCCGTTTTCTTCTCAAAAATTTTCAAGCACTCTTTGACTCTCTTTCCAAATTCGATTATTCCATGCTTGCTAGAATAGAAGGACTCACTCCACTAATTTGCATCATCCCTATCATTGGGATCTGCTGAGCTTCTCCATTTTGTCCTATTCATGTGTTTGGATGAATACTTTATCCTTGCGTGAAAGATGTAGTAGAACTCCCCCTCGCTCTAGACAAACATTGATCTAACTCATTTGCATTATGATATTCATTGTGTACCATGGGCTTAGCAATATCAACAAGTTGTTTGGAGACTTGGTACATTATATCATGGATGCCCAAATCAATATGTTCCTTAATGAATGACACAGTCATTACAACAGGTGTATCTGTTGCCACCATTGTGGTATCAATAGTAGACAAAGCCACAGAAATGGACGTTAGCTTTGTCGAATGGACTATGTTGTCGGCATTAACAACATTAGCATACCTAAAGTCATTCCTTCATTTATCTTTTTGCTACATGTTTTCTTCTATTGTGGCTTCATATCTCTCATAATCATACTAGAGCATAATTATATAAGTCGGTGCAACTCGACTCTAACTTCGAATTGACCTATCAATTCACTTACTCTAGTCTCATTGAGCATGCCAATTTTGTTGTCGCGTGAAATCAAACCGAAGATATTAACTTAAAGCTTCAATACGATTTCAAAATAATGTTCAAGCGATTGCTGTTAGAAAGGGATCTACTTTCTAACAATGGATTCCCAAGTCACTCTAAAAAGCACTTGGTGTAGGTGAAGTAGTTAACCTAGAAACTAACTAGAAAATGGTAAAAGGAAAAAACGGTAAAGAAATTCAAAAAGAACTCGAAATAACAAATGGCTGGTAAGTTGCCAAAAGATAATAAGTGGGAATAAGATAAATTGATTTTAATTCAAGTTGAAGGTCCTTTTTCAGCTACAATTTCAAATATTTATAGACTAACAAACTAATCCACATAAATTGGGATCTTATCACTAAAACAGAGTTTCACCTACTATTCTTCCTTGCTCCTAAAGTCTAGAAATCATATATTTTCTAACCCCTCCACTTAACTTTGACTCGTCAATCCCTATCTTGAGCTACTAACCATCTTTTCTTAATCTATTGGGCTTCCATTAATCTAAAGGTCCAATACTTATTCTGAAATCAACCTTCAATATCAAAACCTCATATGTCTTCGACAACCAATCGATTCCTCAAAAGGATCCCTTATCCATTAATTGTATTTAAATTTTGTTAAGTTACCGAATTTTTAAATTTTGTTACCAACACTAATTAATTACATTTAATGAGATTTTTCATCTCAATCATTTTTTTTCGTTTGCATAATTCATATCTAAGATCTTATTTGAGTAATCAAAGTTTAGTTTCACTATCATCATAATGATAAATAGTGTACCGAAATATAGCCTTAAAGCGACTATTTTTATGTCCGAATAAAAAAGAAAAGTATTTTTATGTAGTCTAATCAAAATTGGGATTTATATTTAATTTGGCCAATTGGCCTGGTAAGAACGAGGCAGTTCTACAGTTTCAAATATCAAATATAAATACATAAAAAGTACGAAATTACATATACACACGACTCATTAGTCATTGGCCATTGCCTTTGCACAGTTAACTAATAAGCGCGCGAACTACAATGGCTTCCATGAATTTATTCACCACCATTTTCCTTGTCACCGACGCCCGGAATCCGGCCATCTATTTTCCCCGGCGGTGGCGGCCCAACACTGTCCCTTTTGCCGCCTCTTCGCCGGCTTCTCCTCCCGAAATAGAGCTCGAGTTCGTCGGGGTATCATCTAACTAATCTTATTCCTACCTATGAAATTTAAGTTATACATCTCACATTTGTGCTTGTACTTTGTTCCTAATGTAGCATACAAATTCAGTTAGTTAATTGAAGTGGGGAATGAATGAAAAATGTGAAATTGTTGTTTGTTGTTGCAAGCCGAAAGCGGGAAGTGAGGGGTCGTACCCGTGGAGAAAGCGAAAGCAATAAGTGGAGAGAAGTTGTTGAGGAACATCATGTTGGATAACAAGATCGAGCTGTATGCCACCTACGTACGTCTCATACCACATGCTTTCAATCAACCACAACCACTAACATCTTTTGCACCACATTCTCAACTATGTACTAGTTTTTTTTTCTTATTTATTTAATATTTATTATAGATGCCAAGAAGTATTTTTTTTATTAAAAATATGAAAGTTATTTAACGTTTATATTTTTTAAGTAATTGAAAACAGAGTAAATAATTTATGCGCCGATAATGTAAAAAAAAAATATTATTATTCAATCATAAATTATTATGTATAATAAATTTATTTAATTTATAATAGTTACATCAAAAGTTATATTTATAATAATTTATAACTAGTTATAGTATAAAAATAATTACACTCAAAATACATAAAAATTAAACTCTTTAAAGCATATTGAATGTTTTAATATGCATTCTTAAAAGGTTTAAGCTTTTTCAATTTCCAACAAGCATATAGATTAATGGGTTAATTGGTGTCAGATTAAATTTAATGAAGTTTTTCGTGTTGTTTTCTAATTCGTATTTGAATCCTATGTACCATTTAAGTTTTGTCTTCCTTAAAATTCTAATGAATCAGATCTTTTACTCTGTTTTTATTAAGTTTAAAATGTGTCTCTATTTTTTTAAAACAAATGAAGTAAATTTTATATAAATTTCAGTTTTGACTTTTGATTGTTATTATAGATCATGTTTTCTAAATAGAGTAACTTTAGTCAACCCATTATAATATAATTGAGTATTAAAATTACATTTTAAAAAAAGACTAAATTATTAATTTGGTTCCTCTGTTTATTTAATTAGTTTAAAATAGTCCCTTTATTATTAAAAACTCCAACTTTGTATGAATTAAAATCAAATTTTGATATAGTTACAAGGATACGTACATGTTTAAATCATATTTATGTAGTAGTTGGAACTAATTTTAACTGCTTCAAGAACAGGGGAAGCTGATGAACTGCGGGGGAGGTGGTAGCTGCGGAACATGCATAGTAGAGGTAAGGAATTGTGTTAGTAGAGGTAAGGAATTGTGTTGTTCTCATGTTAACATGTCCATATGCATCGTAAGATGTTTGTTTGAAAATATCTTCTAACAAGTGCTTTAAACAATGTGTTAAGAATCTGACAAACAAAATACTTTAATTCTTATATAAATGGATTCTTGAAAGAAAAATCTTTAGAACGATACTCATTTTAAAAATTCAATTAATTCATTAAACATATTGTGTGTAATGTTGGCTCATTCATAAATCATTTGATTGAAAATGAACTATCTCAACTCTATACAGTGTTATGAACTATCTCAACTCTATACAGTGTTCTAACTTCTAAACACACCCAAGTATAGTTGGTCTTTGTCAATCAATAGGCATAACATATTGAGGTATGAATCTTGGATCTCGAGTTCTTCACAAGACATAATATAGTTCTAGTGTTTTTTACAAAGTAAATACAATCATCAATCTCTAATTGCACGTACATGTTGATTCTTTTGTTGCAGATTCTTGAAGGAAAGGATCTTTTAAATGAAAGAACAAACACTGAATTCAGATATCTTAAGAAGGCATGCTCCCTCTCCCTCTCACACTGGCACACACAAGGAACACTTTGTTCATGTCATGACTCAATTTTAACTGGTTTAATTCAAGTTGAACTGAATAATAATGGAATGGATGACATAACTGATTCACAATCACGGTTTAGCTGATTGGAAATTTTAACTGGTCCTTCTTACTTTTTGAGGGTGATATGATGGTAAGTTTTGAAATTTTCTGATCTTCTAAGCTTTAGCCATTTTAAACAGAAACCCGAATCTTGGAGGCTGGCTTGTCAAACTATTGTCGGAAACAAAGAAAACTCTGGCAAGGTATCTTTCAAAATCATAGTAGGTGTTCTGTGTGTAGCAAGAGTGGTGTCACGAGTGTAAGAGCACAGCATATACCATGATCATGATCTACTTTTATTTAATCGGATTGGATGCCAATTCACTACAACTACCATTAACATATCTTTTCCTATATGAAGTCAATAATGGGACCCTCAATGATGAAGACAATTATAGCATGTAGAAAGTATATTTGCATTTACTTGTCTCTTTCACCTTAAAATCGATGAAATTTTGTGAGTAGGGAATCTTTTTCTATTTGTTTAGATGTCTCAAAGAATGAGGCATAAAAATATTGAGAGCTCAAGTAATGATAATTACTTTCAAAATTAAGTTTGGTTTTTCTCATGTGCAATAGATCTAGTGGATTAACATATTTGCTATGATGACCTTTTAGGTTGTTGTTCAAAGGATTCCTCAGTGGAAGAAGTAATAGACCATGCTAAGCAGGACCTCTGGATTCTTAGAAAGAAGAGCTTCATATGTTCCTCCTCAATTTAACACAGTTTGAAGCAACACTACAAATCACTGATGCTTTCATCATAAATATATGGAAACTTTTGCTTTGGTTCTTAATGTAATCACGCAGATATCTGTATTGTATAATTTTCCTTCATGATTTGTAATGCTTGCCACTTGGTTTCAATTCTTTAGGTTAGGATACAAATCTTTGGCGAATAATAGCATGTGTGCTTTATCCAAAACCAGCCAATGTGCAGAATATGTGAAAAGAGTACATAAAGGACAAAACAACAAGCAATGCAATTTTGAACTTGTTTACATACTTCGTCAATGCATGATACATTGTGAACTAAGCTCTATTAGAGTGCAAATGACTCATTATCTTTGATGTGCAATTCCCAAAAAATGATGTCATCTTTTTCTTCAAACAAATTGATGAGGGACTTCCTTCACCACAGCAGCTCTCTCATGGCTAGATAGTAAGCTAAATCTGTTTAGAAAATTTCTGTTCTTATTTCTCCTTATATCTTTTTTCTTTTTTTACTTAATTGAAATTTCAATATCCTGCATAAATAGATAGTATTTGAAAATTCCCTTTATAGGTTATAGTACAATACTCCAAATTAGTCCCAAATAAAAGATCAATTTCCCATCCAATTAATTCCTTACTGATTTAGTGGAAATTCATGATCCTTCAAAGATGATTTTGTCCATTTTTAGTCCTACCACTAATATTCTTTGTTAACATGAACAAAGATATAAGGTTGGTTGATTGGTTAAGAAGGAGGAAAAAAGAAAAAGGTCGCAGATTTGATTATTCTTGCTATCAAAAACTAACAAACTAATAATTAATATTTGTCAAAAAAAAAAACAAACAAACAAACATAAACAAAGTAGATGGGACAGTATCACTGTCTTCACTTGATATTGCTCCATCAGCCATAAACCTGTGACATCCAGAATGCCTTGCTATGTATATCTCATAATTGGCATCCCTGTTTATGCCATCAAACTGATATGTTTTCATGGGGAGGAAATTTCGGCCATGGCAAGTTATTGCAGAACTTGTGTTTGTGATTCGTGATTTGAGAATTAAATCACCTCACTCCCTTCTCTTTATTTCTCGTATATATGTATGCGGTATGACCTCACTATACAAACAATTGATAGGGATGACAAGTATTTCAGTCTTGAGAAGAGTTTCACTTCAATTCTTCCAAGAAGGAAATTGGACCCATATATTTTTATAATTAAGTTTGGTTTTTATAATTACTAAATGATATTGTAGTTACATATGTATAAAAGAAAAGTATTCTTACGGATTTCGTAATTCACTTATAAATACTAAACATATATTTTTATACTATTTACGATATAAGAGTAAGTTTAGTAAATATGATAAAGCATTATAAAAAAAAAGGTAAATATGATCAAGGGTGCTACACCATGAGTAGGTATTTTTACTATCAAATGTCATATTGTGATGAGAAAATAAAAATAAATAAAAAATGTGAAGATGGGTAGATACGAAAATAGAAAGTTTATGACCTCTCTCAATAAATTTCTCTCTAATGACAAAAGTTAAAAAGAAAACCTAAGATCCACCAATATTTTTTGTTTTTCTCAACTTTCTCCTAAGCCAATTGAGCAACCAAGCATTTTGCTTCCCCTTCCACCTTTCTCCCTTCACTTTCTTCTCAGATTAATTCCTATAACATAGTGTGTATATTCTTTATGATGTTCCATCTAAGGCCACTTGCATGACACTCAAATTCATTTCGACAGAATGCGGTAGGACTACAATGATACGCATGACACAATTAATAAATTTTTTGAAACACTAAATGAAAAATTATACAATAATTTATATAATATTATATTTTGCGTTTATCTCTTCTCCATCCTATCATTTATTATATTTAAAATTTAAATTTATCTTTCTTTTCTCTCTTTCTATCTCTTAGTTTTATATTTTGTTGTATAATTTCTCTACAAATATATATATATATATATATATATATATATATATATATATATATATATATATATATATAATTTTTAAAAAATTTGACAGAACATGGAGCTTACAAAATTATATTGGAGCTGAATTAAGTTCCACAAGTACACAAAAAAATACTCACAAGAGTATGATTTACCACCAATAATTTTAATTTTAGTGCTTAATTTTATGAATTATAGAAAACTTAAAAAGAAATCATGCAATGTATCCACACTTGTTACAATGAATAAAATAATTTTAAAAAGTTGTTTATCAAAGTGTATATATATATATATATATATATATATATATATTATTAAAAAGTTAAGAAAAAAGTTTAAACAAAGAAGGTAGTTTGCTTTATGCTTTTTGCATGTCATCTGAACCGGTCGAAAATGATATTACGAGTTTGTAATTAAACTTAATAATTTATTGTGTTTGGTTACTTATTCTTTGGAAATAGGTACAATAAATATATAAATATTAAGAATTGGTTTCATGTTGTTATTATTCGTGACATTTTCAAGAAAGGATGTGAAAAAATAATCTGATTTTTTTATCAAAATTGAGTAATTTTTTAATTAATGTCCAAAATGGGTAAATTAAAAAAAATACAAAAATGGATAAGTTTTCTGTTGACAGTTTCATGTAAACATGTTTCAAAACAGACAAACATTCCATTCTAGGTAACACAACTGTGTTAAAACAAAATAAAAAACACTGGAAAAGAGAAATAGTGTTTTGGAACACTAGTTCTTGACTATGGACCCAATGTTTGTTTTTTCTTTCTCTCATTAATACAAGGACTTCTATTAAAAAATAGGAAGACTTCTATAAATTTGCACCATATATGGCGTTGTACCTATCTGGCTAACCCCAAAATCATGCATGTGACAAAGAAGAAGAAAAATGTCACATGAACAAAATGATAGAGGAAAATTGAAAAGTGAAGGTTGTCATCAGGTCTAAAATGGGAATATTGTCTTATGATTATCAATTAATCGGAATTTAAGAAGATAGAATGAGAATATCATTTAACTAAAAAAAGTGTTGGAACCAAAGACATGAATAATAAGATCCTAAGAGTAGCATAGTTTTGACTTTTGACTGTAACAAAAGTTACTACTAACTTTGATGGAATAATGAAGTTTATTGAGTTATACAAACTGAACTTGCATCCCATGAAGTGATAGGTATATTTGTTCTAACACGTTATCACAATATGGTCCAGGAATTCCAAAGCACAATTGACTTGCATCCAATGTCTTTTATAGAAAACTTGCATCCAACATTTTATATATCATAAACAAGTTTTTCTATCATCCAAAACAAACATGCCTAAAGCTCTCTTTTATATAACATTCTCTTTGTTTCAAGTTTATATTCGTATGCTCTTATCTTCTTTTTCTATCAACCAGGCGGGGTAGTTATGTTGTTTTTCACATATGCTGTTATTTTTAAATGCCTCTATTTAATGAAAAACATGATATTTTGAGTATAATTCTAACTCCTAATCAAGAGCAAGACAATTGTTGAGCCACATTACTAAGAGAGTAAAAAAAAAAAAAGAATGGTAAAAAAACAAGTTTAATTTCTCACTGTTGGGCAGCACTTGTTTTTGGGAAACCATCTTCTCTCAAAATGGAAGGAATGTGAAGCTTGTCTACATTCATTTGTTAAGTGCCTAGATAAGCAGGTCTGAGAACAGATGTTACAAGAAGTGAACAAACTTTCTTTCTCTCCTTGTGCTATGAACCTATCATTCTTTGGACAAAACTTATCAAACTTAAATAGTTGATCCTTTCTTATTTATAAGATCATATTGGTTTTTTTTTCTTTCAAAATTAACATGGAAGAATCCTTGTTTGTAATCATAATTGGTTAGTGGAACCATTCGTGTTGAAGGAGAATTGGGCGTAGTTTAAATTAACTTAACCCATGTATAACTTGTGTTCTTTTTTGCTTATGTTTCCCCTCCCATTTTTACTTAGTTTATCTTGTTAAAAACATAGTTTTGCAAAAGGTTTTCTCAAAATCATATACAGATTATTCAACCCTCCTTCTAATGTGTTTCTTGTTTTTTCAAGAGAAAACATTGAGGATAAAGTAAAGAGGAAAAATAGATATACTCCTTTTATGTCATTTAAGGTTGTTATGTAAAAATCAAGAAAGACAATAAATTTTCTTGATTCTAATAAAATAGTCATACAATTTTCATTTTTTTGTCCCTTTTTCTTCTCACTTCACAATAAATGCATGTGAAAATAATTAAATATTATAAAACAAGTAAGAGTATAATTAATAAAAGAGTAATTAATGTGATCTTGAACTTTGTAAATGACAAACAAATAAAAACAAAAAAAATAAAAAATCCAACAATTAAAAAGAAACAAAAGGAGTAATAGAGAAGGGAGATCAATGGAATTCATTAAGATTGAGTTTCACACAACAACAATCAATAAATTTATTGCTATTATCTCTGATTTTAAGGGTCATAGGTTTCAATCACCAATAGTCACATACTTGTTTTGTGGATAATTAAGACTAAGATAGGTAGAGAACTTGACGAGTCCAAACTGGTTTATTAAAAAGGTCAAACTTAAGTTTTTTTTTTTTTGAAATGTTTGTTTAAATAAAAAGCCAAGGTTTAAAAAACACCATATTAAACCTAACATGCTGAATTATTTACATACATATACTATAAATAATACATTATGTTATAGTATACATAATTATATATAATACATATACATATATTACACAAAATAATACAAAAATTGTCACTACTAGAAAATAAATTTTTAACATCGGTTTTTGTGAACATTTAACATTGATTTTAAACCGATATTGAAACTAACATCGTTAAAATTATCATTTTTAACACTATTTGTTGAAGTCCACTATACAACATTGGTTCTCCCCAAAACCGATGTGGTATAGTAGGAAATAGACCAAAAAATGCAAAAATAACATCAATTCTAAAAAAACCGATGTTGTAAGTACTATATAACATCAATTTTGGTGAAAACCGATGTTGTCTAATACTTACAAAATTGGTTTCTCCATAACCAATGTTGTTTTTGCTACTATACAACATCAGTTCTGATCAAAACTGATGTCGTATCATGCATTATAGCATCGAGTTTACCAAAACTAATGTTTTTTTTTCATTTTTTTTAAATATTTTATCTATTTTGTTAATACTACCCAAACCTGCAAATTGAAAATAGAACCAATCCATGCAGTATAATATATTATATTCAAATTATTATTGATTAAATACTATTAAATAAAGAACTTTGAAAGTAATGAAACAATAATCTTAATACATAAAATCATCTATAACCTAAGCTAAACATAAGTCTAAGAATTATAAAATTTCTTAAACACTACTTAGTGCTTCATTTTTAACTCTTAGTAAGCATTTTGCCCACTCAATGCAAATTGCATTTATTCTCTCTGGTTCCAAGGGGTCTTAGATCAGTAAAAAATTTCATGATATAATAAAACATAACTTAATCAGTGTAAATAATAACAACTATAACAAATGAAATTAGTTATGAAGTAAGCAATTATCATTTTCCAATTATCCTTGAAACCTCATAGGACTATGGTTGTTGATGGATTGACAAGTACATCAATTCGTCCCAAGTAGTAAAGTTAAAACAGAAGTCTGAGTATCGTATCCACAAGGACTTTGTTTGTACTTAGGTAGATGAATATTTAATTAAGAAAAAGATTTGGAAAAGGTAATAGAAAGTAGTAAAATAAATTGCTAAAAATTAAATCAAACAAGAAAAAGAATTAAGCATGAATTAATTAAGGATGAAAAAGATTAGAAAATCCAATATTATTGTAGAAGAAAATTCAAAAGATGAGAATGTTGAGAACTTAGCCTACCAGAGCTACCCCTTCATGTAACGTTAATGATTTTTATTTATTTATAATTATTCCAATTTATCCATGCATCTACTAATATACTCTAACTTTGGTCCCCCGCATAAAAGAGCTTAATTTATCTATTTTCTCTCCTAAATCTATTTGCAGAGATAAAATAGTAAATTGCATTAAGAATAGAGTTGTATAACAGGCTAAACAAAAATCAACCTATCCCTAGCAATGACTTTATTTAGATATTATTTCCCAGTTCTATTAGAAAATAATGTTTTCCAATGCTACCCCTAAAACTTACCATGCAAAATAATATTCATAAATAGATAGAAAGAGAAATTACATCAAGAGTAGTTGGCTGCCAAATTCCCAACAAAGGGGGTTTAGCCTCTCATTGTCATGAAAACTTTACAATTGCAAGAGGGAATTATTTAGTAAAGGGGGAAAAGATAAGAAAGGGAATGAAGGGAAGGAATGACTCCTAATGCTTGTTTCTCCTTCTTCTAGCCTTTGTCTTCCACAAGGAATTGTATTCTATTGGAATCTGTGTGTCCCTTTCTTCTTCTTTTATAGGTGTAGATTAGCGAGCTTCTTGCACTAAGCTTGACCTTACTTTTCTTAATTAGTCATGTTTTCCTTAATTATTCTTCTTTCCTTAATTAGTCATGCTTTCCTCAATTAGTCTTCTTTCCTTAATTAGTCATGTTTTCCTCAATTAGATTGTTTTCCTTAATTAGCTCTGTTCTCCTTAATTAACTCATTTTCCTAGGCTTTATTTTACTCACTAAGTATCATAATTCATCACTTTTAATATTCTCTGCACAAAAACTTAAATGATGTTAATATAACAATTATTTGCTAAAAAAAGGAAAAATTAGGAGAGAAAAATTACAAATTCCTATATAATTTAACCCCAAAATATACTCATAATTAGCATTTATCAATGTTTGACATCCAATGCATGATGTAACACCCACACTTGGTGTTTCCTCTTTGCTTATTACACTAAATTCAATCAGATGTTCAAAGTTATCCCAAAATTAGTGTACAAAGTAATAAAAATGTCATTTTGAAGAGATCGAGCATTGTTTAAATGACTTAATTTAACTCAAATCCATTTAGCAGTTGCCTTGGATTTACTTCCATGTTTGTCGTTGAATCCCTTCAAAACACTAGTTAAGAGAAACACGCATGTATATTGTACAATTAAAATATTAATGTCATGTACTAATCATAAAGTAAATGTGTTACAAGCTAAAATTGACCTGTTAATCATTCCTTTCAAGTACTTGTAGCGCTTACTCTGCAAGAAACAGAACTAGGCAACAACATTGTCCTTAGGACATATAACCAATAGTTGTCAATGTCCACAACACTAAGAACATTAAGTTATTATAATGCATGCATTATTTAAATTAATTTGTTCAGTTTTATTTACCCATTCAAATAGACTCCTAGGTAGACGTCTCTCTGTGAATTTTTCATCCATTTCTTAATATAATCCTAGATTCAAACTACGATTGCCCAGATCTTTGTATGGATTGTGGCTCAAAGAATCCATACACAGAAGCATTCCCTGATCGCAGACTTAACTCATTCATATGCCTATTTTTTGTTGAAATAAAGTAAACTATGCATCAATTTAAAACAATCAATTAGGTAATGGATTGTAATTTAAATTTACTTACTGTTAGACTATTAGCAAGTGAACCAATATCGTCGCAAGTTCTAGATTTTACACAAGAGATCGTCTCAACAAGGACTTGAGTTACTCAATTCCTCCGGATAAAAGTTAACATTTCAATAGTTATGTATAAATTTAATCGAAATATCATAGGTTTAACGAAAATAATGAAAGTAACAAAATAACAAAAATAATGAAATTAGTGTGACGAAAATACGTAAAATTACGGAAACAATTAAAATAGATTAAATAAATTCAAGAAAGACGTAGGATTGGATTTTATCAGTCGTACCCTCAATATCTTAATAAGATTAACATATATGAATCATTTTCTAACATCATGGATGCACACATTAAATTATCCTGAACCGATCCCTCGCATTCGAGAATCCTAAGAATATTTACTGAATATTGATCCCTTGCATATAAAGTAAATATCCCAACATTACAATCATAAATTCATTTTATTTGCAACCAAAACGTTATGCTATATTCCTAGCAATGTAATGTAAAGAGAATTCATTCAGTTCAAATTCTAAGAGTACTTTCCAATCAAACTTAAATCCAATTTCATGAAACTAGTGATCAAATAGAATTAAGCATTACGAACATAATGAAATCACCAATAATGAGTAGAAGAGATTCATATGTGTGTGTGTGTGTGTGTGTGTGTGTGAAATATCAAAAAAGATACATAAAGGTACGAAGATTACATCCAATCCTTTGGAGAAACTAGTTAATCAGTGTGTAGAGCACAACATCAATAGAAGAAATGATGAAGGATGCAATCCACGGTCATGAATCAGCAGCTCAACACCACTTCCTTTCTCCTTTAGCTCCCATGGTTGTGTGTTTCTTCCTCCTGGTTCTTCACTGGATTGCATAGCTATTTACAAAAAATGAGACAAGAGGTGCCGGACCAACTCACTCAAGCGAGCTACACTCGCCTAGGCGAGTTGGTTGCTTAATGCTAAAGGTACTCACTTGCCCAAGTGAGCTAAACTTGCCTGAGTGAGTTGCTTGCTCAAGTTTGAAGAAACTTCACTAGCCCAGGCGAGTTGGTTGCTAGCCTAGGCGAATGATACTCTGAAATAATGCAGAAATTACCTTTTTGCCCTTCAGTCTTGGCTTGGTTTCTAGATCCAACAAACAACCTCCAAAACATAAGAAATGCATGAATGGATCTTTCATATTTAAAAAAGCATTAATAAATGTACAATACATAAAAACAACTAGATTTAAGGAAAGTTTATAAGAAAATTATTACAATCAAAAGGTAATAGCTAACATTTTAATCCCAAAAATAACTAAAATATGGCACTTATCAACTCCCCCTAATCTAGAATCTTGGTTTTCCTCAAGCAAAGTATAGAAAACTAGAAATAACAGTAGTATAAGTATAATATAAATATGCTTAAAAAAATTATGAACATGCTTTGTAAAGAATCAACCTCCAAATTGATCAAAACAACATTTTTCAAAAAAACAACCATGAGAAATGAAAACACAAATATGAAATTCACAAAACCTACTAAGATTAAGATCAATTCACATTTTGTTTCTAAAGAACATAAGAGAAAACACCTGATTCACACAAATAGAGGAAAACCTCTCAAAGGTGTATAATTCTCACACATGCTAGTGTTTCATCTCAATTCCAATCACTGATATGTCATAAATCAATTTTGCAAATCATTTCTATTAAATCAAAGATAAAGTGCATAATCATCATGGATCATTAGGGCTTTTAGGGTTGGGCCTCGCTTGAAGGAAATCTTGGATTTTATGGATATTCAAACATACCTTGAGCATAGGAGAGCAACATAAAACAAGCTAGCATTTCAGAAGAATCATCACTTCCTATCCCTTCCCTTTTCAACCAAGTTATCACTACTTCCTATTCCAAAATCCCAACTCATAAAATTAACAACAACTTTGTATAGTTTATGCTAAAATGTACATAATTCAAACATTTGTTTATTCACAAAGAACTTGTTTCCCTTTTCTTTTTCTTTTCTTCTTTACTTTTATTTCTTTTCTATTCTTCCTTTTCTATTAAATATTTAATGTACCTTAATACCCACATTTAAAAATAGAGTATTTCCATCACATTACCCACCAAATGATAGAAATCGCCAACCAAACATCTTTGTTCTCCTAACCTAAGGTAAGGTACGAAACTTTTATCCTTGGTTAGTGTTGCAACAAAATATGAAGTGTTTGGCTCAAAAGGCTTGCAAATGGTAAAACAATATACATTGGGATAGTGGCTTAAAATGTAAAGAAAGAAAGAATTCCTAAATCGTATCCATGAATCATATGTTATGACAATTAGAAATTCATGCAAAATCAACTATAGAACATATCAATGAGGACCCTCAATGTAAAATTTGTGGTTGAACACAGTCACTAAAGCTTAAGGCATGTTTCCATGTTTAAATCAAATTAGTGTTTTGAAAACTGTTGTTTATCAAATCCATGCAAAAACATTTGAATTCATTTTGTTATCTGGGAAAGCCATTCATTGTTTTTCATTCTCAATGTTTCCAAAAATCACTTAGCTGTTTTCTGATCCCATCAAAAGCAAGTTTCAAAAACATTGGTTGCTGATTCTTTCCAAAGCATGTTATGCCCAAGATTTTTTTTTATATAATCTACAACTAACAGAACAAAATATATCAAAGCACGCGTAAATCAGTCAAAAACACAAACTCGCGTAAGTTTTCAAGAAAAAATCCATAAAAGTAAATAAAGTAATAAAGTAATGAAGTTTAATACAAATATATAAATAAACATAAAGAAAGACAAGTTCACAAATTTTTTACAATCATGGCTTAGGAGCTCAATCTCCTCTAATGAAATTGTCAATAGGATCTTCCATATCTTCATCCTTCTCTGCTCTTTCTCCTCTTGAAAAATAGGTCTGTCTCCAGGCCATGCAATGATAACTCTAACATAATAGATTATGAATTCAAAAACATAATTCGCAAATAAAGACTCAAGTAAAGTTCAGAAATATAAGACATAAGATTAAAGTAACACAAATTAAGACAAAATTTAGAAACATTGGGTTGCCTCCCAAAATGGCTTCTTTAACATCTTTTAAGTTGGATGTCATTGTTATGGCTCAGGTTCCATTGTTTCATCATTCATAATTCTTATCTTTTTGTAAGAAAATCCTTCACGAATTTATCATATGTTGTCATTTGCTCCAATGCCTCAAAAAAAGGAATGTCAATCTGCAGTCGTTTGAAAATGTCTAAGAAACACTTGAATTGTTTTTCCTTATTTTTCTTTGATGGAGCATGCGGATAAGAAAGATGCTTAACTGGTGAATGGTTTACTACAACTTTACCTTGGTTAGTGGCTTGTTTCTTTGATTTCTACTTCTCTTCTTCACTTACCACTTTCTCTTCCACTTTTTCACTAGTCATCACTTCATCATTTTTCTCTTTTTCATTTTCAACTCCTTCTTTATTCTTTTTCTCACCATTATCCTTCAAAGCAACCACAGTCCCCCACCTCATTATAATTGAATTACATTGTTCCTTTGGGTTAACCTGTGTGTTTGCTAAGAAAGATCCACTTTCATGCTCAGAGAGTTGTGTTGCAAATTATCCAACCTAAAATTCAAGATTTTTAATGGAATCCTCAGTTTTCTGCTGGTTTATGATGGACATATGCATAAACTTAGTTAAAGTATCTTCCTTCTTTGACATTTTATCCGACTGAGCTTGTTGTTATTGTTGTTGTTGTGGAGCCCTATTTGAAGGACCTACATAAGAATTGTTAGAAGGACCTACAAAAGAAGTCAGTGGGACTAGAGTATGTATTATTATTTTGTGGCCTCCAACCATAAGGCTGATTTGAACATGAGCTACCTCTGTAGTCTTGGTAGTTCCCTTGGAAGCTTTGTTGAGGTATGGCTTGATTCTGCAGATAATAGGCCTTCTCTTCCTGTTGGCAATCACCAAGTGCTGAACAATGGCCATTTTGATGGTCACCACCACAAAAGTCACATCTCAGAACTTGTTGAACTTAATGAGCTTGGTGTGTTTTCTGTGATCCACCTTGTTGAAATTGTTGAGGAAGTTGGCCTATCTGTTTTGTTAAGGCCTTTATTTGTTGAGTCAAGAGTTTTTTTGAGCCAAAATTGCATTCTGAGTATCCAGCTCCATCATACCTTTTCTTTGAATCAGAGCCCTATCATGGTGACTCTGATAATCACTGGCTGCAATGGAGTCAATGATTACAATTGCTTCCTTCGAGCTCTTAGACATCATAGTACCTCCAACTGAGGCATCAAGAATCATCTTTGTTTGAGGTTTCAAACCACTGTAGAAAATATGTAGTTGTGCAGCATCATTAAAACTATGGTTTGGGCACCTCCGCAACAAAGACTTGAATCTCTCCTATGTTTCACAAAGATGTTCATCAAACCCTTGGGAAAAAGTAGCGATGGCTGGTTTTGCACTGATGAATTTGGACGGAGGAAAGAACCTTGCAATGAATTTTTCCTCCACCTCTTCCTAAGTGTTGAGGCTTTTGTTTGGATGTGATTGGATCCATGTCTTTGCCTTACCTACCAAGGAGAATGGGAAAGCTCCGAGGTAGACAACTTTAACATCTTTGTCAAAAGCTCCTGTGGTACTGCACAACTCCATGAAGGTAGACAAATGTGTGTATGGATCCTCATGATTCATTCCAGCAAAAGGGTGTGAACCAATAAAAAATGTTGGCTTTAGCTCCACACCCTTCATGCTGAAAGGAGGAATGACTATGTTGTTGTAATTTTTTGGTCGTTGTTGATAAGCATAGTCACCAAGAGTCCTCCTTGGTGGTTTATTTCCTTCTCCTCCTCTTCATGCCATACTATCAATTACAAGTCGCTTTTTCTGGAGAAAGAGAAACAATAGAAGAAGATTCACTCGATGGCTTAGTGGTTGCTTATTTCTTTTTCTTCTTGTTCTTCCTTTTAGTCTTGGTAATTTTAGGATCAAATAGTGATCTATCTGCAGGAAATTTACCTCGCATAAAGGAAAAAGAACACACTACAATATACCATAAGCACCAAGGTTAGTGAAAATAAAATATAACAAGAGAGAATTTATACAAAATCAGGATTAAAGAAATCAATACAAAAGTAAAGAAATATAGCCTATCTAACTGAAAATTTAAATCCGAAAGAATTGGGTGGGCAACTCAAGTCCCCGGCAACGATGCCAGAAACTTGTTAGACTATGGGCAAGGGTACCAATGTCGTTGTAGGTTACAAATTTTTTAAAAGAGATCGTCTCCACAGAGACTTGAGTTACTCAATTCCTTAGGATAAAAGTAAACAGTTCAATAGTTATGTATAAATTTAATCGAAATATCATGTTTCAATGAAAATAACGAAATATCATAAATAACGAAAATACCAAAATTAGTGCATCGGAAATACGTAAAATTATGGAAACACTTAAAATACATTAAATTAATTTAAGAAAGACGTAGGATTGGATTTCATCGGTCATGCCCTCATTATCCTAATAAGATTAAGATATATGAATCATTTTCTAACATCATTGATGCACACATTAAATTAGCCTGAATCGATCCCTCACATTCGAGAATCCTAAGAATATTTACTAAATATCGATCACTCGCATATGAAGTAAATATCCCAACAATGCAATCATAATCTCATTTTTTTTTTGCAATCAAAATGTCATGCTCTATTCCTAGCAACATAACGTAAAGAGTAAATTCATTCAGTTCAAATTCTAAGAGTACTTTCCAGTCAAACATAAAATCCAATTTCATGAAACTAGTGATCAAATAGAATCAAGCATTACGAACATAATGAAATCACCAATAATGAGTAGAAGAGATTCATGTGTGTGTGTGTGTGTGTGTGTGTGTGTGTATAATATCAAATGAAATACATAAGGGTATGAAGATTACATCCAATCCTTTGGAGAAACTAGTTGATCATTGTGTAGAGCACAACATCAACAGAAGAAATGATGAAGAAAGTGATCCACGACCACAAATCGGCAGCTCAACGCCACTTCCTTTCTCTTTTCCATCACCTAGCTGCATGCTTCTTCCTCCTGGTTCTTCACTGCTCTCTTTTCTCTGGTTTGCATGTCTATTTATGGAAAATGAGACGAGAGGGGTCAGACTAACTCACCCAAGTGAGAGGCACTCGCCCAGGCGAGTTGGTTGCTTAATGCTGAAGGTACTCACTCGCCCAGGCGAGTTGGTTGCTAGCCTGGGTGAATGGTACTCAGAAATAATGCAAAAATGACCTTTTTGCCCTCCATTCTTGGCTTGGTTTATGGATCTAACAAACAACCATCAAAACATAAGAAATGCATGAATGAATCTTTCATATTTAAACAAAAACATTAATAAATGTACAATATATAAAACAATAAGATTTAAGGGAAGTTTATAAGAAAACTATTATGATCAAAAGATAAGTACTAACATTTTAATCTTAAAAATAAGTAAAATATGGCACTTATCACTTACATAATCCATAATTAACAGCGATGTTCAGACATTGACCACCGTGTGATATTTTCTCAAGATATCCATGTTTTATGTACAATGGGACATTATCATTATACACACCAAATATAGTTGCATCCCACTATCCCACAATATATGGTATCATCTTCAAGTTTCGGCCTATAATAGGATGTACAATTCCCTGAGACTGCATCTGGCTGAAGGACAACAATAGTTGTCTCGTCACTTTTTCAGTGATTGACTACTCCTACTTGTCCTTGATATTCTATGTTAGCTCATCCTTAATATTTTGTTTGAGTCGATCCAGCTCTTCAGGGATGATCAACATAGATGTGCGGGAGCCTGCTGAAGTTGGTCCAAAGTATTGTTTGATCTTCACACTTACTCCAATAGTACGAACACGATCAGGGTGCTCTGGTCACCTAATCGCAGTAGTCAGTACATCCTGACATCCATGGGCTACAAAGCTACCCTATGCGGACTGCTCTTCCAGAGAATCTTACAACCAACAAAAAATGAAACTAATTACGAACTATTGTTGTCATTATATATAGAGACAATTGAAACTAAAAATTAACTTGCAATCATATCAGCAATTTGGAGTGTTGCTTTAGATGTCATCTAACCCAATTTTTTTAGGCGAGCTAGCTTCCACTTCACATGTCGTCAAATGGGAGACAAAGGATCAACGACTACTTTAGTGCTCCTAGATTAGGCTGCTTTCTCCAATTATTTCTTTTGTTTTTCCTCCATTAATTTCTCTTCAAGATAGTCATAACCCCCATGAGACAACACGTGATAAGCAATATTTTGTTTCAGGATGGATAACACCTCCTTTCTAACATCCTATGAGAATTAAACACTATGTCAACAAAATGAGCTTCAAAATAATACATGAATGTGAATTTCAAAAACAATGGAAGTCAACTAAACTCCCATGAAGGGTTTCTATGGCTTTAACAAAATTGGTTCCACTTCTTTTTGTTGATACCGTACTTCTCATAGACTGTGTCATCGCCATCATCCTTGTCATCTGCTAGAGCTCATTTGGAGGTCAAATCCGACCAAATTTCCTTCATCGCTCTCCTACAATATGGAGGATTTTCTTCTTTGTCCTTTTATCGGACGCTTCTAGAATATCAAATTCAGCCTCAGATACAAAAACACATGTGTTAGTGAATAACAACAACATAAGTAAGTTAATACAAGCAATTACAATAACATACAAGGTTTAATTGAAATATCTAAATGTCCTCCCAAATCAAATCCTTATAAGAATCAAGAACCTATTTCCAATTAATATATGTAACATCCACTTTGTCTCAAGCGATGACCCCCAAATACGTCCTTAATTTCTTTTTGTGTGGACCATCACCTTTCTCAGTGGTAAGATCAACATGAACCACTGGTATCTCCACCCCCACAGGTCTGGCAGACAAGGATCTGAGTTGTGTGGCTTTTCTAATCCTCTTCAACATAAACGGTGAAGGTGTTGACTCAAGAGGAGGGGAGCTCAGTGGTGTAGCCATCTGCCTGTTAAAAAATAACATTAATTAAAGTCAACTCAAAAGTATAGTAAGTTATGTAATTGTAAATATGGAAACAAGTATATAAAAAATGATTACATTATACGATGTTAATTAATTCTCCTTCATCAGGATCATTATGATTTTCTTGGACGTCATCGACTTTTTCTTCTCCATAGTCGGTATGCATGTATGTGGAGAAAAGAGTCTGACAAGTATCAAAGGTTGAATCATCATCTTCAAGATTAACACCAATGGTTTTTTCATGTAGAACCATTTACAACTTTGCATCACAAAGATCTTGAACATAAAACACCTATTTAACTTGTTCTATCGTGATGAAAGGCACAATTTGATGAGCAAGCTTCTTCAGATCTACCAAAGTAAATCTGAAATCATTGGTATGCATACTAATATTGCTATCAACCTACTTACACTTTAAAACACACACAGTGAATTTAACATAATTAAGCTCCTAGATTTCTTCAATGACTCCAAAGTAAGGAATGGATGTTAGACAGGGATTGTCATCATTTACAGTAGCAAAGTGTTGGGATTCATCCTTAAGACTAACCCCACTATTTTGCATTATACTCTTGTCATCTTGTGATTTGGTGTAAAATGAATACTTGTTGATATCATATCCCTGCCAACTTTTAACATTTCTTTTAGGCCCATCTGTTAACTTCCTTGTTGTTTCAAAAGCATTCTCGTCACCAAAGATTATATCTTTAAACCAATTTAGGAAAGTCTTGTTATCCTCTTTCAACACCCTATTCTTTGTAATTTTTGGATTACTTTCCTTGACTAAGGATTCATGACGAACTATGTATGGGATAACTACATTACTATTATTCAATATATACAAATGAGTTTGATTCAATTCCTCTGGACTTGGAGTTATAACATACAACCTTCTTAAACCCTTACCTCACTCTTTCATCATGTTGAGACTCGAGAAGCCCAGCAGGTTTTGCCTTTTCAATGTATTCTAAACAAAACTCAATATTTTTTTTTTGTAATGTACCTTTCAACAATGGATGCTTTAGAATAATGTAGATTCTTGGTATACCCTTTTAAGATCTTTAAGTATCACTCAACCAAGTACATCCACCATAAATAAACGGGACCATAATTTAATTTCCCTCACCATATAAACAATTAAGTGAACCATGATGTCAAAAAATGAAGGAGGAAAATGCATCCCCAACTAAGATACTAACAACCTCATTTTCCAAGTCATCTAACTTTAGAGGATCAATGACTTTGCTACATATGGCACTGAAGAAAAACACAGGTGAGTTAAGGCATATCTAGCTTTGTTAGGCAAGATGTCTCATATTGCCACAAGCAAGAGTTATTGCATCAATATGTGGCAATCATTAGACTCTAAGCCAACTAATTTTAGATCTTTCACCTGCACAAGACTCTTAATATTTGAAGAGTATCATTGTGGCACTTTCACACATCGCAGACACTAACAAAAACTTATCTTCTCATTTCTTGACAAAGTATGACATGCTAGAGGCAAGTAGATTTTCTTGCCATCAAACCTTGGATGTAATTGGTCACGTATACCCATCTCAGCTAGATCTTGACAAGTATTCAAATCATCCTTTGTCTTGCCTTGAATGTTCAGAAGCATGTCGATGACACTATCACTCACATTTTTCTTCACATGCATAAAATCAATACAATGTCTGACATCTATATTGAACCAATGTGGAAAATCAGAATATCGACTTCTTCTTCCATATACAAGTTTTACTTATCAGCTTCTTTTGGGTCTTTCCAAATATGGTATTGTGTCCTCAACTCGCTCAAAAACCTAGTGACCTATTAAAGGTATCAGGGCAATTTCATGCTACTTACTTCCATTAAAAGCTTTTTTCAATCACCGGTAAGGGTGATACAATTTGAGAAAATGTTGATGCCAAGTGTACATAGTTTTTCTTCCATGTTTTAGTTGTATGTAGCTTGGCCTTTTTCATAAATAGGGCATGCATGATGGCCTTTAACACTATATTCACTCGAATTCCCATATGCTAGAAAGTCATTAATGGTAAAAAATACCATTGCAGGAAACTTAAATGTCTCATTTCGATTCCCATCAAACACATCAACCCCCTCGTCCATAACTTTCTTGAGTCTTCAGTCAAGGGACTTAGAAAAACATTGATGTCATTTCCTGGTTGTCTTGGCCCCGATATCATCATAGACAACATCATGTATTTTTGCTTTATGCACAACCAAGGAAGCAGGTTGTAAATGACAAGAAAAATAGGCCACGAACTATGCTTAGTGCTTAAACTACCAAAGGGATTCATTCCATCAATAGCAAGTCCAAGCCTAAGATTTCTTGCCTCTTTCCTGAAATCTATATACAAATGATTAATTTTCTTCCATTGGGAAGAATCAACCGGATGGCGGAGCATTCCATCACACTTTCTCCTATCTACATGCCAAGTAAGGTCTTTTGTGTCATCTTCATTAGCAAACAAACACTTAAACCTTAGAATAATAGGAAGATACCATAAGACCTTCACTAGGGGCCTTTCTTTGTGCTTTCATTACCACTACACTTGCCATCATCCTTCGACTTGTACCGTGATACCCCACACCTGGGGCATTTATGTATTTCTTCAAAATCATCTCTATACAGTATGTAATCATTAGGGCATGCATGAATTTTCTTATACTCTATACCCATCGAACACAGTATCTTCTTCGCCTCATAGTAACCTTTTGACAACGTGTTTTCTTCTGGAAGTATACTTTGCACTACCTTAAGCAACTGAGTGAAGCTTTTGTCACTCCACCCATATCTAGCCTTCACATTAACAAGACTTAACACCATTGACAATAATGTCAATGACTTCTTGTACCATGGATACAAAGACTTCTTCGAATCACTTTCCAATATATCATACAAAAGGGCATGTGCTTGACGAATAGACTCTTGTCCAAGATCATGAATCATATCCTTTAATCGATTGCCTATTTCTACATCAACATGCTTAGTTTGAGACCCCATTTGCATGTCTGTCAATTCATCATGTCATATCCATGTTGTAAAATTCTTCTTAATCCCATCATAGAGAAGAAGTTCATGTATGTCGTCTTCTACTCGTCATCACCCATTCAAATAGTTAATACAAGGACAAAAATATTTCTCATCCTTATCTGGTCGAGTTCTTTCTAAGACAAATTCTAAGAACTATTCAACCCTTTCCTCATACATGGCTCATGCAACTTGCATTCATTCAAATTCTATCCATCTAATAACTCTATGATACTCACAAAGTTGTTCCATGCATGAAAACCTCATTTTTTTCATTAAAGGTGTGGCCTTATCCCATTCAAGAAGACATTTTTTATAGTAGATTCATTTTTTCGCATTGATCTCCAAGTACACGACATGAAAGCGGTGACATGAATTCCACCACAATCAAGTATGCACCCAGAGAACAAAGAAAAATGAATTATACTGAGATTTCATCAAATTTAAGAAAACAAAGTTAACCTATACATATGAATCTACTATAAAAAGTGGCTCTTCCCAAACTGTTCAAATGAACAAGATTTAATACAATGATTAATCCAAACTATCTGAAAAAATCATTATATTGAATTTCAAACGAAAACTAAGATTCACTCATAATGAACATAACTTGTATATAACTATGAACATATACTAATATCATGCTAAAATACCTAGATGCTTTGAATACTATGCAGATATATAGATTTCTCTAAAGCACAAAGGTGGATGATTAATTTTGTAATTGTGTAAGGATGTCAATTAATGTTTCAATGATTTTATTCACTAGTCCTTGCTTAGAGTAATACATCTACATCATTATTCCTCAAAGGAAAATAATGTAAACTTAATGTATCCCTTAAATGTTTACTACCAATATAGAGAAATTGTTGAGAAACCATCTTCCCTTGCAATCTTGTTAGTATTACTGTGCATTTTTAATTGGATGTGGTTGTTTTTGACGTGATTGTGGAGTTTCTACTATACTGAATATAATTAATTCAATACAAACAATTGTAGAAGCAAAGCTTCCAAGATTATTTTGATGATGCCAAAGATTACCAAAGATTGTTCAAACAAGATTAAAGAAATAAAAAAGATTCAAGTGAAGATTTAAGAGAAGACTCAAGATATGCAGGAACCTCAGGAAAAGCATCAAGATAAGTATAAAAAGAATTTTTCAAAGAAAAGATTGAATAGCACAATTTGTCCAAAAGAATTTTTCGAAGAAAAATCTTACCAGAGTTTTTACTCTCTGGTAATCGATTACCATGAGACAATAATCGATTACCAGAAGCCCAAAACAGTTTTATAATTGTTTTACAAAGTAGTAATCGATTACCATGAGCATGTAATCGATTACCAATGTTTTTGAATGTTGAATTTCAAATTTCAAGAGTCACAACTTGTGATAAAATATTTTCAAACTTGTGTAATCAATTACATAACATTTGTAATCGATTACTAGTGTTTCTAAATGTTGGTTTTCAAATCTAAACATGAAGAGTCACAATTGTTGATGTGTAATCGATTACACTATAATGGTAATTGATTACCAGTGACTGGTTTTGAAAAATAAATTGCCAAGAGTCACAATTTTTAAAGTGACTGGTTTTTGAAGAATTTGCCAAGAGTCACAACTTTTAAAGTGACTAGTTTTGAAGAGAGTCATAACTTTTAAAGTGACTAGTTTTGAAGAAATTGCCAAGAGTCACAACTTTAAACATAGTTTCTTCAAGAGCCATCAAATGGCTATAAATATGTGACCATGGCACAAATTTTTTAACTGATTTCATTCATTCATTCATTCTAAACATCTTTCTAAGATTTTTTGTTCAATACTTGCTTTGTCAAGAAAATTTCATTGGGCAAAAACTTGTGCTATTCTATTTTCCTCTCCTCCTCCATTCTTACAAAAAGCTTTTCAAGAGACCGACTCTTGGTGACTATTTTCAAGAGACGGTCTACTTGGTTAAATCATTGGACACAAAGGAGTAACGTCCTTTGGGGTTCATTGTAAGAAGTGGGATTTACCTCTTGGTTGTAATCACTGAACGCAAAAGAGTAACGTCCTTTGGGGTTCATTGCAAGAGACGGGTTTGTCTCTTGGTGTAAACACTGGACACAAAGGAGGAAAGTCCTTTGTGGTTCATTGCTTGTAAAGGATTTTACAAGGATAGTTGAAATCTCAAGCGGGTTGCTTAGGGACTGGACGTAGGCACGAGTTGTGGCCGAACCAGTATAAATCCGGTTTTGCATTCTCTCTTCCCTTAACTCTTTTACTTTTTGTTGTCTTTACATTTCCTTAAACTCTTTTACTTTCTGTTGTGTTTATATTTCTTTAAGTTACTTTCCTTCATTTATTGTTTCAGTATCTTGTTAACATAGAAATAATTGAATCTAGGGAATAATAAAGAAAGGGAAATTTTCAATTAGGAATAGTCAACGAAATCGTAATTCACCCTCCCCCCCCTTCTTAATATTTCTGAGACCGCTTGTCCAAAAACAATTTCTAATGTACATAGTAAATACTCAAATGTTATATCTCAAAGATGTGCATCATTAACTTGAAATCACATAAGTATAGTTAATTTTATAAAAGATGTGTCATAGTTAAATTGCATCGGTTAACAAATGTCATGTTACCCCTCCCCTATTTTTTGAAATTCAATGCACAGAGGTTGGAGACTTGGAGGTGTAAAGATACAATAATGTCAATTTTCTGTCACCACTTCATGTCTCTATAAAAAAAAGGATCAGAATGTTTTTTAATATATTAAGTTGTCCAAGTGCTTTAGATTGAAAAATAAAAAATCAACAATTAAAAAATTCAATATATTAATTTTTTTATTATTATTTTAAAAATTTAGTATTTTTATAAGCTTAGATTTTATCAAAATGCACCTAAATTCAACACAAAGCTACCACTATGTAAAAAGGATGGGGGTATACATCCTCTACCCAAGGTTATAAAGCCTAGGAAAATACAAGGTATTGGACCAGGATAAAATTTTAATCTATTTGTAGATGAATTGTTCATGTAGCAAAGACAATCAAGATGCTAAGAGAATAAGGCATTTAAACTGAGTTTGCACGCCAACTTTAGTTTTCATGGGAATAGCCCAAGTGTGTATCCACTATGATCATCAACAATGGTGAGTAAGTGTTTATGGTCATGGAGTAGAATGTCTATATGCAGCTTAACAAGTGTGAAGGAGTATTCATATAAAATGTTTAGCTATTGCTTCAAGCAAAATATTCATATATTATACGCAACCAGTGGTATGGTTTAACCTACCTTAGCATGCATTAAATATACATTAGAAATTTTAGTGTTATATATAGCGACATTAATTATTTTATTACATAATTGACCTATTAGCTCAGTTGGTTAGAGAGTTGTGTTAATAACATGAAAGTCACAAGTTTAAATATAAAATTTGTAATTTGTACGTACATGTAGATTGTCAATCTGTAAGCTTGTTGATTACGAATTCGTAAGTTTGTCAAGGATAATTTAGGAAAAAACAAAAAAGTGATGGGTGCACAAGAACTTTGTTAGGTGCACAAAGCAATTTCCAACAAAAGGCCATGATATAGCTTATGTGCAATTTCCACATAGCTATAATAACATTACCAAGAATGACCATTATGCAAATTCTTATCTTATGATCTACAAGGTAGGTGATAAAATAATGTAATTACTTTATAGTTTATAATGAAGAGAAAGTCTATTAGGAGCTTACTTGAAAGATAACAGAAAAATGGGGCATCAAGCCTAAAAGAAACAACTACATCACAGTTGATGAATTGAAAGAAACATCGAAGGCTCTTGCCACGTGCACCTATGAGGAGGGAACTCAATGGGGGGAAGAGGTTTGAGCTCATGTGTAGATTTTAATTTATATATGAAATTTCCATATTTGATAATGTTTGACCCAAACTAGAAAACACTGAATACTTCAACTACATCACATTGAACTCATATAGTATGTACAAATTTAGCTCTCTAATAAGCCAATGTGTCAATCTCAATCTTCCAGATATAATTTTAGCGACAATGTAGCAGTTAAATATATGACAGTGTTTCTAAAAAAATAAAAATTGAAAAGAAGAACTAGCTTTCCTCTCCATAACAATGGCCATGAGTTATGAACTAAGAAAAAGAAAAATACATTGTGGATGGCTGACAAAATGAAATAAGATGATGAAACTCAAACCAAGAGGAAAGGTGAATTGGTTTCTAAATCAAATCAAAATTCAAAATAAAGTTTTAAAAAAACTTTCTCTTCCAAGGATCATTTCACAAAATTTTATTAAAACCAATATTTAATCAATCACTCTTAACACAAAATCATTTGTTAAAGTTATTTTTCCAAAAGATATTTTCTTTAAACTTCAGCAAATTGATCAATAATACAATGAGAAAGAAAGATAAGATCAAGAGAAGATGTACATCAATTTTTAGCCTGGTTCACTCTATATCTCTAGAGAAGCTACTCCGGTTATCTAATCCAATCTGAATTAGATTTTTACTATGCATATAGAATTCTTACATGCAGTCACAATCAATCTCAGTTTCTACCCAGAAAAAGAGACTACGGTACCCAACCTTAGGGTCCTTTGTGAATAAGAGCCTAAAAGAAACCTAATCTTAGCCCAAACTAGAAAAACCTATTCTAGCATGCCTTCATACATTCATGCATATGCTAACAACATTGTAAACACATGAAAAACTGAGTCAAAGAGAGACCCAACCTGATCAATCACACGTAAGAACTTTTGCTTGACTGAATGAGTTTCTTCTTGATCTCACAAGAAATTCACAACTCACTTTTTACCATGACAAGAAAATGAAGTCTAGAAGTTGTGAATCGCAGACTTATTCTACGCACTTTTTTTCTTTCTTTTTCCTTCACAAAAGTGAACAAGGTGGTTATTTATGGAGAAAATAGTTATATCTGTTTGTAATTGATTAAATAGTCAATATAATTGATTATTTCAAAGAAGTAATCAATTATATTATCATTTTAATCAATTAAAGTGTTCTTCCCAACATCTAGAAAAATTTCAAGAACAATGTAATCGATTAGATTCTTGATGTAATCGATTAAAGTGTTCTTGGTCACTTCTAGGAACACTTTCAAGAATGAAATAGTCAATTACGATCGCCTAGTAATCGATTAAAGCAGAGACTCATGAAAAACTAGACATAGTATCAACTAAACTATGTAATCGATTACGAACAGCCTATCTGCAAGCTACAAACACAAGTGTAATCGATTACGAGCAGCCTTGTAATCGATTAAAATTAAGAGTTTTATGCATTAAAGAAGTTTCTAACTTTTAGAAACAATCTTCTTACCCTTACATGATGTACATATGAAAAGATAGAGACTAAGATGTAGCAATCAATACAAATGACATTCAAGGAGTTGGGCATGTAAAAAGATAAAACTTCTTCAAGCTCCAAAGCTTAGTTTTCATGTTGCTCCCCCTATCTCTAAAATGGAAGACGTAGACCGTCGCAACAGCAGCATCCCAAGTGAGAGTGAGTGTCATCCAAGAGAGAGTGCTGAGAGTGAGCGTCGTTGCGAGTGTGCGAAAAGAGTCTTCACATATTGGGGTTTTAATTTGAGAAATAATACAACATCGATTTTTATAAAAACCGATGTTAACAATTCATCAAACATCGATTTTAATAAAAATCGATGTCAGTATATACCCACAAAATTGATTTTACAAAAAAAAAATGATGTTAATAATTGATAAAATAATATCGATTTTTTAAAAACTATAGCTAATATTAACATACAACATCAATTTTTTAAAAACTGATGTTAACGAACTCAATTTATTTACATTTATGCCATCATGCTTTTTTAACATCGGTTTTTATAAAATTGATGTTAAAATGACGACGTTAAAAGCTTATTTTCTAACCGTGTTTATAATTTGATACTAATAGGCCTATCGGCCTTTTTATAGGCCATATAATAAAATAGTTTTTTTACAAAAGATTAAAATATATTTTTGATCCCTAATAAATATACAAATTTTATGTTTGCTCTTTGATAAAAAAAAAAATTCTTTGCATCATTACGTCCCTAATAAAAAAAATATGTTTTTTGTCCTTGACACATTTTTAGTCCCTGATAAATTAATGAATTTTGTATTTTCTCCTTGATAATTTTTTTATTTGTTATTAGTATTTTTCAAATGGACTAATAACAAATGAAAAAAAAATTATTGGGAATAAACACAAAGTTTGTTGATTTATCATGAACTAAAAAAGTGGCAAGGACTAAAAACAAATTTGATAAATACTCAGTTTTTGCTTTTGGTCCCTAATAAATTTTTCATTTGAATCGAGTCCCTAATATTTAAAAAAATTTGCCTCGTATCCTTGCAGTTAGCTTGAAATTGTTATCAGTCAAACCAAAAACATATTTTAGCCTATTAATTCTTCATAGATGAATTTGATGATTTACTTTTAGTAACATTTTAATGTTGGAATTTTTTATTCCAATAATTAATGTGGGCTAATATTATAAGACAATTATATTAGCTATTTATCATTATTGGGTTTTATTTTATGTGATCAAATTAAGTAAGTTCGTTAGACAACTAAATTAAATGATATGGACTTAAATGAGCAGATGTCAGTGTTGGCCCATTAGGGGATAATGGGAACCCTATTAGATTAACACACTATAAGAAGACTATGGTCCCCAATATACGGAGCTGTCACATATAGTTTCTCTTCTCCTTCTCCCCACCTGAAGAGTTACGAAGGTCCTATTAAGGAATAAAGAGGTTTCGATTGAAAAAGGACCATGAAGTCACTGGTTACCTACAGATTCAGATTCTACTGCGTTTGTTGATCAATCATTATGGATCCAAGTATTCCTAAAACTCTCCTTGATAATCTAACGTAATGTGTTCTTGGTGGTTATTGGTATTTTATAAGGATCCCCTAAAATTCTAACAAGTGGTATCAGAGCCACCATTACTGTTAGATTATTAGAAATTAAAGTCTTTTTATTTGCAATAGACTGGTTTAAAGGAATTGGGTTGTTTTTTTGTTTCGTCAAAAAAAAAATAATGTTGCTTTGAAGTTTCTCCAATCTCCAAGGTGCATTATACAAACATCACAAACATAAACCAGTACTAAGAAAATATTTTTATGAATAATCTTATTATTTTTTTATTTATATAAAATCTTTTAAAGATTTCTTTTAGGAATTTATACATGATTTTTTTTAAAATTCCTTTCATAAATTTGTGATAACATTATTTACAGATGCAATATTTATTTCGGGTATTTTAAGTATAAATCAATGATAGCATTAATTATAATTTAAGCATATAATATTTACTTGTCGTAATTAATGTTTTATATTTTTTTTTGTCTTGATCGAGTGTAAATTTAGCAGTAACAAATCTTTCCCATTTATTTGATGTCTAGTATTTTTTAATTAAATTGATTCACAAAATATATTGCAAAAGTAATCCCTATTGTGAAAATGGATTTAATTAAAATTGCATAGATTTTGTATGAAATTATTTGTGCGAATTGTGTTCGGCCCAAAGGAAGACGCAATTTGGCCAAATAATATTTTGTACCTATGATGATAAATGTGTGACAATTATAAAGGTATTTTCATGTGAATAATAGTTCGTCCAAAGAAAGACTATTATTTGGTAGAATTTATTATGAATATTTGATCATTGAAATGAGAGTACCAATTACAAATTAATTTCTCTAGGAATTAATGTTGTGCTAGGTATCTTGTGATGGCAAAATATTTGCATGTTTTGTTATATATATTCTTATATAACTAAATTATATGTGAAAGTTGTGTAATTTCAAGACCTCACATTTATTATATTAAATTGTCTTGTATTTTATTATAGGAACAATTAACATCCAACATATATAGATTATCAATCAAGGAACCAGAACCAACCAAATTTAAATTCTAGTAGAGACTAACTTTATTATTTCCAAATGAACAAGAAAAATCAAATTTGTCCAAACTAGAAATAGAATTTAAATTCCGTCTAAAAGATGGTACAACAAAAGTCTCAAACAAATCCAAATAAAATCAGTCTTTAACTGTAATCTAAAAGTTCCTATGGCCTCCACCGCAACCTTTTTGTCATCGCCAACAAATATGAATCTTTCATCATCACTTGGCAGTCGGCTCCACAGACAACCCTGCATGATTACACTTATGTGAGTAGTAGCACCAGAATCTACCCACCAAGTATCTTTGGGTACAAAAGCTAAATTAACTTCAGAACAAACAAGAGCAAGAGATTTACCTTTCTTTACACACCATGTGGCGTACTTGGAACACTCTTTCTTCATGTGTCCAGACATCTTGCAGAAGTAGCAGGTAAATTCCTCAGCAGCACCCTTAGTTTTCTTTCTTTTCTTATTCTAAGAGGTGGAGCTTAAATGAACACTTTCAGATCTGTCTCTTTGCAGTCTTTCTTCCTTTTGCACACAGTGAGGTATAAGCTCATTAAGGGACCATTTGTCCTTCTGATTGTTATAACTCACTTTGAATTGCCCAAAGTGTGCAAGAAGTGAGATCAAAACTAAATGCAGGAGCTGGTCTTCACCAAGCTCTAACTTAACTGTTTTCAATTTAGATGCCAAGTTAGAGATTTCCATTATGTACTCCGTTATATTACTTTTTTTCCCTTATACTTCATGCATCAAATAAAGGTAATCGTATCTAGAGTAATCATCTATGAGCGAGATAAAGTACTATTGCACATTCCAAGAAGGTGTTGGAAAAGGACCACAAATGTTCGTATGTACCAGTTCTAAGATGTCTTTAGCTCTTTCGGCAACTAATTTCCTTATGTTTTTTCATTTTTCCTTTATGCATTCAACACAGACTTCAAAGTCTGATAAATCTTAAGGTTCAAGAATTTCATCCAACATAAATCTTTGAATTCTCTATTTAGAGATATGACCTAAGCGTGTTGTGCCATAAAGTGGTTGAATTCTCTTGTAATTTCCTTTTTGTACCACATGAATTTGTTTGTAGTATTTCATCGACATATAGATATGGTAAGAATTTTAATTCTTCTATACCAAAGTCGCTTTGGGGAAAGACATTAAAGAATGTAATTTATATCCTTTTAGGGTACTAGTTAAAGTAGTCACTACCATATAAATATGAGTTGGGGAAATTCCAACATTAAGCATATACACATTTAGGGATGTTCAGTCGAAGCAATGTCTTATAGGTTGCATGAAGGTAAGTTAGACTTAAAGATAATTAGTTATAATTTTGTTTTTGTTACATTTAAAGCTCTCGCATGTATAAGTTTTACAATCCCACTTTAAGTTCATGTTTGACACATGCAAGACTCCTTGAGGAAATTGAGTTTGGGGGGAAGGAAACACAAGGTGTTGTCTTTAAAGAATAATTTGTTATTGGCAATAGATAAGCCTTTGTACTTACCATTGTTCAAGAAACAGATATGGTAATTAAATAATAATGTTACTCCTAACATTATTAAAATACAAGACAACACTAAGATTCCCTCTCAAGCACCACCTAAAGTTCAAACTCAATAACCTCAAAAAGTGTCATTAAGAAGATCCACTAGAGAAAGGAAAAATGTAATTTGATATATGATTATGTCAATTTTCTTTAAGAACATGAATATGACATTAGATTGACTGAGAAGGTCTAATTAACCTTAGTCAAGTCATGTTGTGTTCTAGCTCTTGAGTGGATTGATGCCATAAATGATGTAATAAAACCGATGGTTGAACATGACATTTGGGATATCATCAAATTGCTTGAAAGTGTGAAACCCATAAGTTGTAGATAAATATCTATAGTTGAAAGGGATTCAATGTGTCATTTTGAGATATATAAAGATTGTTTTGTCACCTAAAGTTTTATAAGGAAGACATGGATCACAAAAAGACTTTCTCTCTTATTTCTTAGAGAGACTTTCTTCGAACTACAATGACACTGTAGATCATTTTGATAATTGTTTTGCATAGATGAATGTAAAAATTACATTTCTAAATGGAAACATTGATGAAACAATTTATACGGTACAACCAAAAAACCTTGTTTAAGATTATCTGAAGTCTATGGTATGCAAACTAAAGAAATTCATTTATGCTTTTAAACAAGTCTCTCGTCTATGGTATTACAAAATTCATCAAGATTGTCTCTTATGGTGTTGAGGTAAATTTGGTTGATGATTATGTGTGCTAAAAGTTTAGTGGGACTAAATTTATTATTTTGGTATTGTATGTTGATGACATCCTACTGTCATCATACAGCTTATTGTTGCAAAGCAGTTATATTACAATTTATCATGTATGCTTAAGTTTATTTTTTTTATTGTCCTAAAATAATTTTTTTGTGGGATTCCTAAGGTGATATATGAGTAATTTTGGTATGCAACACTAGAAAGTAGTAAAGTGCACTATGCGTTAATTGAAGAGAACAAGAAACTACATGTTTTCATATCAAAAGTCTAGAAGTTTAGAGATCATTGGGTATTCTGACTATGATCTTTTCAGAATGTCTTAATAGCAATCACTTCACATAAAGATCCACATTTAACCATGTTGGTGGAGTTAATATTTTGCTATGAAATATCATACTAGAATTTATGATTGCTATATTATTATAACTGGCTTGCCTGTTGTCGCCAACATTAAGTAGCCATTGGGTGTTTATTGGGACAATATCTTAGCGATCTTCTTAAGGATTCAACTAAGTAAAAGTTTGTTGACATAAAGTATTTGGTTTTTAAATAAAGAATCCAGAAAATATAGATTTGTATAGAACATATAAGGACTCATTTCATGCTAGCTGATCCACTTACTAGAGGTATGACACTTAAAGTTTTTCATGAGCACAATGCTCATATGGGTGTAATTCCTGATAGTACCTTAGTTGAGTGGGAGTCTTATGTTCTATATCTTATGGTTTACAAATATTTTATTGTTTGGATTTTCTACAAAAATAAAGTTGAAGTTAATCATTTCATTATAAGCTTGTTTTATTTGCAACATTTATGTTGTGTTTGGATTGATCTCTATAAAGAATAAAGTTTGGACCAATTAGAAATAGACATGACTCAAATCACATTATATGTAATTTTCATATTGATTATCTATATTGACCTATGTCATTGAGTGTACTGATGTGGTAGTCATTGGAGTCTAGTTACATTTTTTGTAGTAACAAAGACGCAATGATTCCATTATTGATGCATGAGATGGACCAGGTTGTTAAGGTGAAAGTCTAAAGGTAAATAACATACAGATGCATACACTATTACAAAAAGATGATTTTACATCGGTTCTAAGACACTTTTAACAACGGTTTGAAACCGTCTTTGTAGCTAACGTCGTAGAAAATCAAAAATTTTTACGACAGTTCTTGAAAAACTGACTTAGAAAATGAAAAACTGACTTATATTTTTTTTTGTTAAAAAAAATATTAAAAAATTGTCTTCCTCCATTGGCCTTCAGGCTTCTACAGTATACAGTCATTCATCTAAAATTATAAACGTCAATCTAGTTGAAGGATCCTTAAAAATCATAAACTAAGGATGCATTTTTTTTTATTCTATGAAAAGAAACTAAGGATGCATTTAAATAAAGAATTTCATTCAGCACTTATTTAATATACTTCTACCAAATAAAAATTTGTTGATAAAATTAACAAAATTACTGAGATAAGTTAAAAAATTGGTAGCATCATTAGTTTAAGAATATTGGAAAATTTTAATAATACGTACTATTGATTATTTTCATAGCAAATTATCTTTTTTAGGCATAATATAAGCCTTTATGAAGGCACGATCAAGGCAATTAAAACTTAATAAGTTTCTATTGATAATATGAAAGGAAAAGGGGCAGCATTTACTTGTCGCTGCATCCTCATGCAGATGGTAGTATATATATACTAGTATATGGTTGTAGTTTTGTATATTCTCTCTGTTCTATCACTATATATATATATATATATATATATATATATAAAGGTTGTAGCTATACTTTGTTGATGGAAAATTAACATAAATATATCAGGTTATTCTCCTAACATACTATTAAATTGTGTATATTTACTTGGCCATGTTTAACTGAACTTTATGCAATTAATTTACTGCCGTTAGATAAAGTTGTTGTCATGTGTTAGACAACATGCGTCTAAGAGAACTGATGCAAATTATTTTGCAAGGAAAATTGGTAAAGGCATATAGATCCATAATGATGTGCTTAATAAAAAGGACAAATGGCTCCAGACTCCAACCATGATTGTAATTTATATGCACATAAAAAAAAAGATTAAAAATGGTATTGCAAGTACAATTCTACAACATTTGTAGGAAAAAGAAAAGAATAAGACTAAAAGGGTCCGTGTACACTATATGAACTTCATTATTTGCATGGCCATGATATTAAAATAATTTGTGAGTGAATAATAATATCAAATCATTTTATATTATCAGTATATAACATAAATTTTCTTAGAAATATTATACTTAATAGATTTATTTTTATTTTTATAATTATTAATTTTTTAAAATTTATTTTTTATCAGAAATAATAAATAATTTATTGTACATTTTATTTTATAAGTATCATTTCTCTTTTTAATTATCATTTCAGTTAATTTTATCAAAAATAGTACAAACTAGTAAAAAAATTCAAATATAGTCCAAATGTACCCTTCATTTTCTAAATAAAGAAAATAAAATCAATTGTTGACATGAATTGAAGGACTTAAGATAATGATAATTAATACTAAAAATAAATAAATAAAAACACATATGTAATAAGAGCCAAAACAACAAAATGCATATAACCACGTTAGCCAGATAAAACTAGAGAACTAGTAATAAGAGCACAATATGTTAAGAAAATATATATGACATGCTATGTAATATAAAATGAACACTCCTAGTTCATCCAAAACCATAATCTACTAGATTGTGGATGAAATAAAAAATAAGTACCAAGCTTCAAGTCACGATGGAAGTATCCACACTGGTGCATGTAACCAAGACCTTGAAAAACTTGAAAACACCAATTTCTAACTTCAGCTTTAGAAAACAATTTTTCCCTGTCTTTCATGAGTTGGTATAGGTTGCATTCCTACATCACCCAAAAATTGACATTAAAATTAGTAAATTAGATCTTGCATCCACCAACCTAGCCTTTCTCTACCAAGAAGTTTAGTCACTCACCATGTACACAAAAACAAAGTACAAGATATCACTTTCTCGAATAACTTCTTCCAGCTTCACAATATTTGGGTGGTTCATTTTTTTGTAATGACTGTCAAAAAGGAATATTAGAGAATAATTATATACATAATTGTAGTGTGTGACTCAAAATCACAAATGGCACAAGTGAGAAGGCTCTAATATGTGATGTCATAACTAAATTCAGTTATGATAACTAAATTGGTTTTGGCACCAAAAGCATAGCTAGAGTGTATATATACTCTTGATCATGTAATGCAAAATGAGTGGCTTTGAGAGGCTGAAAAATCAAAGCTGTTGCAGAAAAATAGAGAGTTCAATAGAGAAAGAAAGCTTGGAGATTGAGAGAGGTTTTGAAAAAGGGAAACCAAGAGAGATCAAAGCTAGTTGCTGCTTGTATTAAACTTGTAATGTTTCATGATCAATGTGATGATGATGAGCTGCATTTCCCGTGGATGTAGGCACATTGCCGAACCACGTAAACTCATGGTGTGGACTCTTGCTTGTTGCTTTGTTGTGTTTTCTATTTTTCTTTTGATCTTGCAGGTTCTTTTGGTAACTAAACAAAGGATAAGGACCAACAAGTGGCGCCGACTGTGGGGACAAGATCAAGTTCAAGAAAGATGGGAACAACAAAGTACGATATTGAGAAGTTTTCAGGGGAAAATGACTTCGGGTTATGGAGAATCAAGATGGAAGCAATCTTGATTCAACATGGTTGTCCAAAAGCTCTTAAAGGAGAAGAAAAGATGTTTGAATCTCTAAGCTCAAAGGAGAAATCAGAGATGATTGATAGAGCCAGAAGTGCAATCATTCTATGCCTTGGAGATAAAGCTTTAAGAGAAGTTGCAAGAGAAAAGGCAGCAACCTCAATGTGGTTGAAATTGGATTCATTGTATATGACAAAGTCCCTTGCAAATCGGCCATGCTTGAAGCAACAACTGTACACCTTCAAGATGACAGAGTCAAGAATAGCCACTGAACAATTGGCTAATTTCAACAAGATTCTTGATGATTTGGAAAATATTGAAGTAAAGCTTGAAGAGGAGGATAAAGCTCTCTTGCTTCTGAATTCCTTACCAAAATCCTTTGAACATTTCAAGGATGCAATTCTTTATGGCAAAGATCAAGACATTACCCTAGAAGAAGTCTAGACCTCAATAAGGACCAAGGAGATGCAAAAACAACAAGACTCCAAATCTGAGGATAATGGTGAAAGCCTGAATATTTCAAGGGGAAGGAATGAAAAGAAGGGAACAATAGGAAAGAAGTCCAAATCAAGGTCAAGGGATTCAAAGAATGGCCAGAAAACAAAGTTCAAATGCTTTAATTGTCACAAAACTAGTCATTTCAAGAAAGACTGCCCAGACAAGATCAAGAAAGGATCTTTGGACTCAGCTGACGTAGTTGAAGCCTCTGAAGGTTATGACAGTGCAAGTGTTTTAGTAGCTTCTAATACCAAAACACAAACAGAATGGATTATGGATTATGGATGCTCATATCACAGCAGCTCGAGAAAGGACTATTTTGAGACCCTGGAACTGAAACCAGCAGGAGCTGTACTGCTAGGAGACAACTACCCCTGCAAGGTACAAGGCATTGGAACTGTGAGACTAAAGATGTTTGATAACAAAGAGTATCTACTGAAAAATGTAAGGTACATTCCAGAACTCAAATGAAATCTTATTTCCATAAACATGTTTGATGATCTAGGATATTCAACTAGAATTTTAAATTGTGTTCTTAAGATTTCAAATGGATCTTTAATCATAGCTAAGGGTAACAAGAATAAAAGTAATGGCTTGTTTATTCTTGAAGGTTCCACGATTATTGGGCATGCATCGGTAGCTAGTAATACATTGATTGATAAAACAAAACTTTGGCATTTGAGATTAGGTCATGTTAGTGAAAGAGGATTGCATGAACTTGAGAAACAAAATCTGTTAGGTGGTGATAAACTAGATAAACTTGAATTTTGTGATCATTGTGTGCTTGGTAAATCACATAGAATAAGCTTTGGCATGGGTATTCATATTTCATCTAGGCCTTTTGAGTATGTGCATTCTAATTTATGGGGACCATCTAGAGTGAAAACTCATGGTGGAAGCTCATACTTTCTCACCATCATAGATGATTTCTCAAGAAGAGTATGGTTGTATGTTTTGAAAAATAAGTCAGAATCTTTTCAAAAATTCAAAGAATGGCATACTCTTATTGGAAATCAACTTGGTACAAAATTAAAAATTTTAAGGACTGACAATGGCCTAGAGTTTGTTTCAGAGCAGTTCAATGAGTTTTATAGGAAAATAGGCATCAAAAGGCACAAAACAGTCCCTCACACACCACAACAGAATGGTTTAGTAGAAAGGATGAATAGGACCATTTTGGAAAGAGTGAGGTGCATGCTACTAAGTGTAGGACTGCCAAAGACCTTTTAGGGAGAAGCTGCAAACACAACAGCATATTTGATTAATAGATGCCCTTCATCAGCCTTAGGTTTCAAGACACCAATGGAAGCTTGGAGTGGTGAACCACCTGATTATTCAGGATTAAAAGTGTTTGGATCACTGGCCTTTGCTCATGTTAAACAAGGAAAGTTGGATGCAAGGGCTGTAAAGTGTGTGCTCATTGGCTATCCTGAAGGAGTTAAAGGGTACAAGCTATGGAAATTGGAACCTGGTGAGACAAGATGCATCATCAGCAGGGATGTAACCTTTGATGAGAGCAGAATGGCAATGCTAAGTAAGGAGCAGAAGGATAACAACTTAAGTAGTGAGAATACCAATTTTGAGGTGGAGCATTCTGAGAAGCTGGAGATAATGAAGAGCTGGTTACTAAGCATGACTTGTCCAATTATCAATTGGCTAGAGATAGAGAAAAAAGGGTGATAAAGCCTCCAAAGAGGTATGGTCATGTTGATATTATATGCTATGCCTTGAGTGTTGATGAGGAGATTCAAAATTCAGAACCAAAGACCTGGAGGGAAGTAATTGAAAGTGAAGACAACCAGCTGTGGCTTCAGGCAATGAATGAAGAAATGGAATCCTTAAGAAAGAACAAGACCTGGATACTTGTGGATCAACCCAAGAAGCAGAAGGTTGTTGGATGTAAGTGGATTTTCAAGAAGAAAGAAGGCATTCTAGGAGTAGAAAGGCCTAGATTCAAGGCAAGATTGGTAGCAAAAGACTTTACATAGGTTGAAGGAATTGATTACAATGAGATTTTTTCACCAGTTGTGAAGCATTGTTCAATTAGAATCATACTTGGTCTGGTAAATCAGTATGATTTGGAACTTGAACAACTGGATGTTAAAACAGCTTTTCTACATGGAAATCTGAAGGAAACCATTTACATGAACCAGCCTGAAGGTTTTCAAGAAGGGGAGAACAAGGTGTGCTTGCTGAAAAAATCCTTGTATGGACTAAAGCAAAGCCCTCGAATGTGGTACCTTAAATTTGATGAGTTCTTGATTAGATATGGCTTCATTAGAAACAGATATGATAGCTGTGTATATATCCTGAAAAATGGGAATGTGTGTGTTCTTTACCTTCTCTTGTATGTGGATGACATCCTCATAGCGAGTGCTAATAAGGAAGAGATTAGGAAACTCAAAGAAAGCGTGAACACAGAATTTGAGATGAAAGATCTAGGGTCAGCTAGAAGGATACTCGGGATTGATATTCATAGGGATAGAGTAAAGGGTGAACTATTCCTGTCCCAAAGCAATTACCTCAAGAAAGTGGTGGAAAGGTTTAGGATGCATCAAAGCAAACCTGTTAGCACACCACTTGGCCATCATACAAAGCTATTTGTTATTCAAGCACCAGAAACAGCTGAAGAAAGGTCTAAAATGGATCAAACACCCTATGCCAGTGGTGTTGGAAGCATAATGTATGGAATGGTTTGCAGCAGACCTGACTTGGCTCATGCTGTAAGTATTATAAGCAGATTCATGGGAGATCCTGGCAGTGCACACTGGGAAGCTGTGAAGTGGACACTAAGGTATCTAAATGGATCTTTGAAAGCTAGATTAAGGTACAAGAAGATAGCACATGAGGCAGCAATCACAGGCTATGTAGATGCAGATTTTGTAGGAAATGTAGATACAAGGAAATCCTTAACAGGATATGTGTTTACTTTGTTTGGTACACCAATCAGTTGGAAAGCAAATCAACAATCAGTTGTTGCACTTTCAATAACTGAAGCAGAATACATGGCCCTAGCTGAAGGATGAAGGAAGCAATCTGGCTCAAAGGTATGGTAAATGAGCTTGGAATAGCACAATCCTATGTCACAAATCATTGTGACAGTCAAAGTGTCATTCACTTAGCAAATCACCAAATGTACCATGAGAGGACAAAGCACATAGATGTGAAACTACACTTCATCAGAGATGTGATTGAATCTGAGAAGGTGACGGTGGAGAAGGTTTCAACAGAAGAAAACTTGGCTGATATGTTCACAAAGTCCCTCTCTAGTGTCAAGTTCAAGCACTGCCTGGACTTGATAAATTTTGAAGATGCCTAAAGCAAATTGGTAGAAGTGTAGCCCTGAATCACAAGATAGACACTTGCTGATTTAGAGTCAAGGTGGAGATTTGTGGTGTGTGACTCAAAATCAAAAAAGGCACAAGTGAGAAGGCTCTAAGAGGTGTTGTCATAACTAAATTCAGTTATGATAACTGAATTGGTTTTGGCACCAAAAGCATAGCTAGAGTGTATATATACTCTTGATCATGTAATGCAAAATGAGTGGCTTTGAGAGAGGCTGAAAAACAGAGAGGCTGAAAAATCAAAGCTGTTGCAAAAAAATAGAGAGTTCAATAGAGAAAGAGAGCTAGGAGATTGAGAGAGGTTTTGAAAAAGGGAAACCAAGAGAGATCAAAGCTAGTTGCTGCTTGTATTAAACTTGTAATGTTTCATGATCAATGTGATGATGATGAGCTGCATTTCCCGTGGATGTAGGCACATTGTCGAACCACGTAAACTCATGGTGTAGACTCTTTCTTGTTGCTTTGTTGTGTTTTCTGTTTTTCTTTTGATCTTGCAGGTTCTTTTGGTAGCTGAAAAAAGGATAAGGACCAACAATAATAATCAAAAAATGTATGACAAATAAGGCTACATAATGATTGATAGTAAGAAAAAGTTAAAAATAAAAAGGAATCACATTACCTGTGTGTTAGACTACGAAGTTTGAATCGATTCGAGTGCCCCAAAAGTCAAATCCAATACATGAACCAAGTGGAAAAAAGGAAATATAAAAAGAAATATAACCCTTTTGTAAGTGTTTAATGGGCTATTTTAGCCAGCTGGGTCCATCAACTAAGAAGTAAAATATACAAAAAAAAAACACTGGGTCTTGTTTCTAAAATACGTATACTATTCAAAGATTATATTATTATATCACTTCAGTCTAAATAATAGTGATTATAGACAACTTGGCACAGTCAAATTTGAACAATCATGCACTCAATTTTTGAACTTCTTGTCATGAATATAATATGATACAGTCAACATTGTAAAGGCTTGCAAAGGTATGTATATAGCATCTAAAAGGATAATAATTTGACAATATACTAGAAAAGATACATATCATTTGCAAAAATGTTTTGATAAAACTGTTATTGTGATGTTGAATATCTAATTAATGCAAAATGGTTGATGCTAATCCAAAGGTCAACAAAATTTACAAAGTAAAATATATTATCACTGTTATAAAATATAAGTGAATGTTTAAGTAAATAAATAGTCCTTCAGATGTCTGGAGAATAAAAAAAAAATTAATTGGTTGAAGTTTAAACAAGTCAAGATGGTCAACATATTTATACCAACTGAAGTGTGGAACATGTTAGTGTCAAGAACATATGAGTTCCTTGACACACACTTGCAGGAAAAGAGAGAAATGTATAAGGTAGGAGAGAGAGTTTCTATTCTGAAATGTATAAATTCATTCAACTTATTGAATGATCAATTGTATTTATACATCATTGTCAAAGGCTGAAAAGATAAAACTAAAAATTACAACTCAACACATTACTTTCTATTTTTTCAGCAACAAACTACTAACCAAATAATTAACTTTCTAACAAATGAAAACTAACTGATTTATCCACAAATGGATTAGGATTACAACACCCTCCTTTAATTATGATCCTCAATCAGCTTTTATCATCAGTTTACTTCTCAATTCTTCAAACTTGGCTTTCTTCAATGGTTTTGTCAGTAAATCAGCAAGATTATCTTCTTATTTGCAGTAGATGAGTTTGATTTTTCCTTTTTCAACTTTGTCCCTGATAAAATGATACCTAGTATCAATGTGCTTGTTGTTCCCATGATCTATAGGGTTCTTAGCAAGACTGATTGCTGACTTATTATCAATCAGTAAGAAAATTGGTTCCTTCTTTTGAATCTTCATTTCTTTCAGCATTTTCCTCAACCACAGACCTTGACATGCTCCAAGGGAAGCTGCTATATACTCAGCTTCACAAGTAGATAATGCTACGGGATCTTCTTTCTTCGAGCTCCAGGAGATTAGAGCTCCACCATACATGAAAACATAGGCTGCAGTGCTCTTCCTGTCATCCTTGTCCTTCCTCCAATCTGAATCAGTATAGCCAAGCAGATTTTGATTTGATTCATTCTGTCCAAAAGGTAGCAACACTCCATAATCAGTTGTGCCCTTCACATACCTTAAGATCCTCTTTGCAGCCATCATGTGAGAAATCTTAGGTGCCTTCATAAACCTGCTTATAATGCCAACACTATAAGCTATGTCAAGTCTTGTATTACACAAATACATGAGTGAGCCAACTATTTGTCTGTATAGAGTAGCATCTGCTAGTTCTCCTTCATCATTCAAGCTCATCATTAGTCCTGTTTCAGCTGGAGTTGCAGCTGGATTGCAATTGCTCATATCAAACTTCACAAGCAAATCAGCTGCTTATTTACTTTGATGCATCACCACACCTGCTTCAGTTTCCTTGAATTCAATGCCAAGAAAATAGGATAGTTGGCCCAAGTTAGTCATTTCAAATTGCTTCATCAACAGCTGCTTAACTTTGTTGATTTCTGACATGTTACTCCTAGTGATCAACAAATCATCCACATAGAGGCACAATAGGATTAAATCTGTAGTAGTTGTTCGACTTCCAGCAAGTGCACCGGATCGCACAGGTAGTATAAAACAGTAAGAACCGAGTATTGAACACTCAGGGAACTTGTGTTATTTGGTAAGCTATTTCAGCAAATAGGTGTCTGGTGTGTAAAGGTAAGTGTGAATATGAATAAGTGTATAAACTATTTGTGAAAAAAGAAAGAAAATCACGCGAGGAGAAATGATGTGTAAAAACAAGTAGAGAACACGTTGGTATTCCTAATAGGTGCTTGATGCTAAAAAGATATTCTCTATCTAACAATGCTCATGTGTTCTTATGGTGTCTCCTGATATACTAAACACTGATTCCTCATGATAGTTTAGCCTAATCCTGATCAAGCATCGTCCATAGATTCCTCTTGTAAGACTAAACTCAACCAGGATCACATTAAGACACACATACTCAACTAAATTATCGCACCCCGATTCCTCGTGAAAGCACGACAACTCAACCCTGCACTATCAAGGACTTTAGAGTCAGACCAGTTTCCACTATTGAATGACCCTAACAAAGCATGCATCTACGTGATCAAGGTAAAGGCATACTAAAATGAAAAGCAGATAGCACAGAGAACACACAAAACATCAATAAATAGATAGAAATATATTTACATCAGGTACCTACAGGGAAGATCCAACAGAGGATTCAGCTTTCCACACCAGGAAGCCTTCTTAACAACAAAGAGAAGAACAAGAAGAAAGATTGCAAAAATACAAGTGGTGAGGATGTCTCCTTCACCTCTAGGATCTCACAATCACTCACAGACTCATCTCAATCTCTTAAACCGGCTCCTGCTTCAAGCTTTGGTCTCTACAGATCTTCACACAGCAAAATTTCTCAAAACTCTCTAGAACTTGGACCCTTCTCTCTCTAGAAACCCAAGACATGCAAAGCTTAGAATCCCAGTCCAAACTCCCTTTCTAAAATCTGATTTCAAGCTTAAATAGGTGGCCTTGTTCGTGCTCGTGCGCTTAGCGCACTTATGGACCGCTTAGCGCATGTTAGTGATTTTTGGCTTAATGTGCCTTTCTCACTTAGTGCGTCTTTCTTGCTTAGCGTGCCTTTCTCACTTAGTGGGCTTAGTGAGATGAAGTGGTGCGCTTAGCGAACCTGTACAACTCATCTTCTTCTAGAGTCTTCCTCGCGCTTAGGCGCTTAGCCCAGGAGTGTTGCGCTTAGCGGACGCTCGCTAAGCCAGCAGATTGGCATAGCGAGAAGGTGAAAAATAGCACTTTCCAAAGCTTGCCTAATTAACCTGAAATTGAGAGAAAATGATTATTAAACACACAAAATGAAAATACTAAGTATTTATTACCTATACTTAACAGAAAATACTTATAACACTACAAAATAACCGTAAATTGGGAGAGTTTGATACAATTTATACAAGTTTTATACACAAAAGTTAGTCATTTTCACCGACTAACAACTCCCTCAAATTTACAGTTTTGCTTGTCCTCAAGCAAAAAGAGAACAGCTCACTTGTCCTCAAGTGACAATGACATGCAATGACTATATACAAAGGTGTATGCAACAAAGGTTACTGATTGCATCATAAGAGAATGGAGTAAAATGCCCTCATCACTTGTCTTTCACAAGGTATGCAATTATCCAAAGAGAAGAATGAAATGTAACCTAAACAAATAGATGAAGTTAGGCATAAGACAGATATCAAGGAAAGTAACTTAAACCACAGTCTCACGGCTACTATTTCACTCAAGCACAAGTGTTTAAGCTATTCATTAATAACAACTAGCAAGAGGTCCAATCTTTGAATTTCATCTCATGCCATAAAGTCAGGAATGTATAAAAAAAATTAGAAGGGCTTTCTCAGGCTTGTAGTGAGGCTTGGCTACAAAAATTCATTGGTTTTTCTAGGATTCAAAGGCTTAGATTCTAAGAGAGCACAAATCCTAGACTTATCCCAATGGTCTTTTTCATGTGCTTTGCTTGCCCACTAGCTTTTCACTTTCATTTGCTTTTGACCTTGTTACATCAGCTCACTTTATTCTTTTATTTTCTCTCTTTTTTTTAACATACAACTTGTGTGTTGTGTGTGCTGATGCTTTCTTTCTTTCTTTGCATCCCAATTAGTTCCATTCCACCAAATTTGGGGTAAATTTGCCTTGAACCATATGCTCTCCTAGAATCTAAGCAAGGTATCAGGAGATACTTATTTAAGTTTAGGGTTCAAATTTTTGACAATATCATTCAGCTCAAAAAGGGTGCAAAGGATATAATTACAATTTAAGGTAAGCTTTTTGGTCAAAAGGCTTGTGTATGTACAATCATGGCCTTCATCATGTTCTTGTTTGTACATTTCATTCTAAAATTCAGAGATTCATGCAAAGATTATTACTCACAGCTAGTCGTTCACTCACAGTTTAAGGTCACTCTCTTATCGGTTTTTGTTCAAGCTTTTCTTTCTCAATCAATTTGTCTACTGACTAGCAATTCTAATTGTAAGTTCACATTCTTGTTCTTTCTTTGTCTAACATACACACTTGTTCAAAATCATGATAAGAAACACAAACTCCATCATAATCATGCACTCAATTCAAAATAAAGACATACACCCATTTTCATAAGTCAATAAAATTGCTTCACTGCTATATCATTAAAAACCAAGTTAAATTGTTCAAAATGCTTCAAGATGAGCAAGTAAACTACCCATGCACAAAAACTAACAAAAAGGGAATATTGTACTACAACCATAACCATAATAATAATAATAATAATAATAATAATAATAATCAAAAAGCACAAAAAGTATCATCGGGAATTTAAAAGTCATGTGATTGGTCCTGAGTGTCCTGTGTCTGAACATCCTCCTTGTCCGTAAAATGAACCACAAGAGTAGTTATAGGAGAGGCGTTCGGAGGCATGACTGGTGTAGTCTGATCCTCAGGAGTGGACGGGTCTGCTGCCTGTTGCGGTGAGGTTGTATCTGCAACTAGTGTTGGAGGCTCAGGAGTGGCCTCAAGAGATTTCTCAAAAGTGGTTGCAGCTCCTCCTCTAGCACGTACCTCAAGAGTTACGAAGGTCCTATTAAGGAATAAAGAGGTTCCTGTTGGATTAAGTGGCCTCGGAATAATTAAGAAGGGGGGTTGAATTAATTATTACTAGACCTTTACTAATTAAAATTTATCCTTCTTAGGCTTTTACTATGTTGTTAAGAAAGTAAAGAACAGAAATATAAACTTAACCAAAAGTAAAAGCGGTAATTAAAGTGCACAGCGGAAATTAAAGAGTGTAGGGAAGAAGAAGACAAACATAAGAGTTTTATACTGGTTCGGCAACAACTCGTGCCTACATCCAGTCCCCAAGCGACCTGCGGTCCTTGAGATTTCTTTTTAAGCTTGTAAAATCCTTTACAAGCAAAGATCCACAAGGGATGTACCCTCCCTTGTTCTCTTTGAACAACTTAGTGGATGTACCCTCCACTAGAACTGATCCACAAGAGATGTACCCTCTCTTGTTCTCAGTTACAACAACCTAAGTAGATGTACCCTATACTTGTACCACAAAGGATGTACCCTCCAATGTGTTAAGACAAAGTTCTCAGGCGGTTAGTCCTTTGAAATCTTTTGTATAAGGGAAAGGGAAGAATCAAAAGAATTCTCAGACTGTGTCATTTTGAATTCTTTGACAAGGGAAAAGGGAGACACAAAAGAATTCAGGCGGTTAGTCCTTCGTTCTTTTGGAAAAGGGAGAAGAGAGACACAAAAAGAATTCAGGCGGTTAGTCCTTGGCGAATTCTTTTTGGCAAAGGGAGAGGAGAAATAAAAATGAATAGCACACTTTTGTTTTCAAGGTTTTGGAAAAACCAGAAAACTTTAGAAAGCTTTTGGCAAAGGAAGAAGAAGAAGAAATTTAAGAAGATGCTCAAAGAGATTCAAAGGTTGTAAAGGATTGTAATGATTGTTCTTAAAAATGTAAGTTAAGGATTTGCTTTTATAGACTTTTCATGTCTGGTCAAGAAAACCATTAGAAGAGTTATAACATTTAGAAAAACTTGAAAACCATTGGAAGAGTTGCATCTTTTGATTTTTGTTCAAAACTTATCACTGGTAATCGATTACCAAATTATTGTAATCGATTACACAAAGCATTTTTGTGAAAGGATGTGACTCTTCACAATTGAATTTGAATTTCAACGTTCAAACACACTGATAATCGATTACCAATATATTGTAATTGATTACACCATTTTGAAATTAATTGGAACGTTGTAAATTCAGTTGAAAGCTTTTGAAAACAAAATTTTGTCACTGGTAATCGATTACCAGAGAGTAAAAACTCTGGTAACTTAGAAAATTTTGAGAAAAACTCTTTTGAAAAACAAAACTGTGCTATGTTGTTTTTTGAAAAATCTTTTCAATACTTCCCTTGTGAAGTCTTCTTGATTTCTTCTCTTGAATCTTGAATTCATCTTTTCTTGAATCTTGAAATCAAATTTCTCGTGATTCTTGAATTGTTCTTGACTCAATCTTGAAATCATTCTCTTGGGCTTTTTGTCATCATCTTTGTTATCATCAAAACAACTTGAATCAATCTTGATTCAACATCATGAAGCTTGTTTCTACAATTTCGATTGAGGAAGAACCATGAAGTCACCGGTTACCTACAGATTCAAATTCCGTTGCGTTTGTTGATCAATCATTATGGATCCAGGTATTCCTAAAACTCTTCCTGATAATGTAACGTAATTTGTTGTTGGTGGTTATTGGTATTTTATAAGGATCCCCTAAAATTCCAACATTTAAAACCCTGCCGAAAGATTTTACATACCCTCCCAAAATGAATTACACACATGCTGCAAACACCATATCAAACCTCAAGTTTAGTTAATTACTCCATTTTCAAGGACACCATGGTCCCAAACCAAAGCACTACATTTGTATATCCAACCTCAATCGGAGTCTTATTTACCTCAAAACACTCTAATTGATTATGTCCATGAAGTTATATCTGGAGAAGGTAAGGTCCACAACGTATTCGATGCTTCCTCTGGAAGGTTAGAACGAAAGCTCTCATCACCAATTATACTGGATGGTTTCGTGGCATAATAGTCGATACTGACCTATGTCGTTCTCTTTGTGGGAATGGGCCTGAGACTATAATATGCACGTTCTTCAGGACTACCCCAAGTTTAGGAGTGTCTAGAATAGTATCATCCCTGGCCAGCAACACCAGTTCTACTCTACAGACTTCAAGGATTGGCTGATTATAAATCTCTCTTGTCCTAATGATTTATAATCAGCCATGAATATTCATTATCATGTTCGGAGTAGTCATGAATCATATCCAGGGAAGAATAATGGATGGATATTTTCTCAAAAGTGGGAAACTGATACGAGCATAGTTAGGAAAGCCAGAACTTTGTCTATTTTCATCCAGGAAACTACGCTCAAGATCAGACTTCCCATTGGACAATTTAGAGACATTAGCCTGTCCGTGTCACAAGGCACCCACCCCCTGCCTGGATGGGTAGGGCTGCTAAAATAACTAATTTTAAAAAAATAACTATAATTAATTATATAAAAGTAGTTATAACCTATTTTATAGTTATGGTTATTTTAAATAATTTATTTTTATTTAAAAATAGTTTTAGTTATTAAACTATAGTTAATTTATAGAAATAATTATTTCATATAATTTATTTTTATTTATTTATAGTCGGTTATATAATTAGTGTTAGATATAACATATTATATAACTAGGTATAACTAATTTATTTATAACTGATTATATATTCATATTTTAAAAACAATAACGGATTATATCATATTATAACTATTTATATAAAATTACTTATAGTTATAATTATAATACTCATTTGTAATCTAGTTATTTATTAGTTATGTTTATAGTTATGAAAATACAAATCATGGACACCCTTAAGGATGGGTAAAGTTGAATTGTGATGGAACTCAGCTCAAACTAAAATTGCTATTGCTAGTGGCGTCCTTCGGGATAACAACGGAGAGTTTCATTCTTGTTGGAAAAGGGTCTTGTTCCATAATGCAAGCCGAGCTTAAAGCAATTCTAATTGGCATCCAATTGGTCATCTTTAGCCTCCAGGGGATTCTTGAAACTAATCATTGAATTGGATTCGAAGTTGACGATCCAGTTTCTGTCAAAAGGGTGCCCCCCTAACCATCCAGTGTCTTACATGGTCAACAGTATTATATGGAGTGTGTGTTCCTCCCTCTCTTCTGTCACTTGGTAACATGCCTTTCGTGAGGCAAATTTTGTTGCAGATACTCTAGCTAATCATGTTAAGGACATCTTAGTTGATTGTAGAATTTTTTTTATTTTTCTCCAAGTTTCATCTTGCTACAATTGTTAGCAGATTTGTGTGCTACTACCTTTTTTAGGTAGTTTTTTGTTCTTTTTCCTGGCCGTTAGTAGCACTTCCAGAATAAATAAAAAAAAGTACTCTGTGAATTTCTGATTTGTTGAAATAAACAAAAGAAATGGTTATGAACTTATGACTTATGATGATTGTACATATTACATAACTGTTGTCAAGAAAATCTAGTTCGATTGATTGAGTAAGATGTGTGAATTATTATAAATCTTCTGATACTAATAATTCTTACTGATAAAAAAATGTTTAATAAATAGTGGAATATAAAGAAAACAATAATAAATTACTATAGCACATTTATCTGCATAGTCAGAGTTGAGAATTCTCCTAAATAGGAATGGGTGACTCTTGTCTTGACTCTCATACATTTTGATATAGGAAAATTTTCTTGTGTCCTTTCATTTTGTAGGGTTTTGGTACCCTCATGTATATGGACATATTCCAAATGGGCATGTCATTTACTTAAGCAATGCATCTATTTGCTGTAAAGTTTATTTTTTGCAATTTAGTCCATTGTTATTTAATATAAAAATATTAAGTAATTACAATTATTTTGCATTTTAGCCCAAATAGACATATGACAACCCTAAGCAGGCCCAATATTCCATATCTACCTATGCGAACATTGTCAAGCTCCCATTTTTAGTCGTCGTTAACCTATAATTTGTTGGACAAGTGGCCTCAATAACTTAAGAGGGGGGCGAATTAATTTCCCACTAACAAAATTTTAATCCCCTTCTAAATGATAGGCTCAAAATGGAGAAGAAGAATTAGCAATCAATTTAATAATGTTATCTAAATATGCAAGACAAAATTTATTGCAATAAAATAAATGAGATAAGGGAAAAGATAACTGCAAACTTGATTTATATTGGTTCGGCCACTTCCCGTGCCTACGTCCAGTCCTCAAGCAACCCACTTGAGATTTTTCACTATCTTTGTAAAAAAATCATTTTTACAACTTTTGAACACCCAAGGAATCTCTTTCCCTTGTGTTCAGGAAACTCATAATTCAAGAGACAACTAGTCTCTTGATTACAATTGACTTTCTGAGAAGAACAGAAAGATTTCTCTCCTTTAGAGTGAATAATACAAATTGAAGTTCTTGGATGAACTCTCAATAGATTTGCAAGTGTTTGTCCAAGAGTTTTTGAGAGAGAATTTGACAATGAAGTTCTCTTGGAATATCTCTCTCTTGCTTTTTGAAATTAGACACACATATATATAGGCTCTTCGTGCCTTTTCAAAATGGTTTAAAGATATGTGTCTTTTCAAAAATCTTTTTCTGAATTTTTTCATTGGTAATCGATTACAGGTTTTTGGTAATCGATTACACAGTTATATTTTGAAGGGTCATGACTTTTGAATTTGAATTTCAAGAGTTTCGTTGCTGGTAATCGATTACAAATATCTGGTAATCAATTACAGGTTCAAAATTCAAATTCAAAACCCTTTTTAACATTACCCGAGCCTTGGATGTCTTGGAAATACTTTGTTTTGAGGCAAGGCTTGATCTTTAGTTAATCTTGAAGCAAGGCTTTGTTTGTTGAAGTAACCTTGTATTAATCTTGAAGCAATGTTTCTCCTTTAAAGCAACCTTGTTTGATTCTACTTTGACATCATCAAAATCATGTATTCATACATTCACATAATTGTTTGATGAACATAACATTTCTCTTTCACAATTCAATGAATTTATAGCTATCAAATCCACAAGTTGCTGACAAGATGTCTCAATTGAAAATACTCTTTTCCTTTTGCATAAAGTCCAAAGGGATCTCCCTCCAACAGCAATGTACACTTTTGGAACAACCAAACACACATCAATAATTATTGGTCCAATAGTTGCCTAATGGCCCTAACAAAACCAAATAGGCATACCTCTATTTCATAATCGACGAACACGAAAATGACCACAACGGAAAAAGGTTGTATACAAAGAAGAGAAGTAGAACCAACCCTCAATATTAACAGCAGAGGTCCTCGACGACTAGGTTACAATTTAGGGTTAAAAGGAATAACTTTATTTACTTTAAATAAATTTTTGCTGCAAGTAAAGGACTTAAATGAAAAAAAAAACTTAATTATAACAAGGACTAAAATGAAAAACCTACAATTTTATAACTAATATGGATGTGGCCTCATTAATTGAGATGTATGTAGATAATTTGTGTGTGTGTGTGTGTGTGTGTGTGTGTGTGTGTGTGTGTGTGTGTGTGTGTGTGTGTGTGTGTGTGTGTGTGTGTGTGTGTGTGTGTGTGTGTGTGTGTGTGTGTGTGTGTGTGTGTGTTAACATTAGTTATGAAAAAATCGATCTTAAAATACACAATATCGACTTGTAAGAAAATTAATGTTGTATAGTAAAAAATATACAAAAAATACAAAAAATCCAAAAACAATATTGGTTCTAGAAGAACCGATGTTGTAATGTTTTGACTAAACCAATGTTGTACGATGCATAACAACATCAATTTTGGCAAAACCGGTGTTGTTTTGCTCTGTACAACATCGGTTTTGGTCAAAACCGATGTTGAAAGTTGCATTATAGCATATGTTCTTCCAAAACCAATGTTGTTTTTGCAATTTTTTTAAAATAAATTTTGTTTGTTTTGTTAATTAACCTAAACCTGCAAATAGAAAATAAAACCAATCCAGGCAATACAAAATATTATATTCAAATTAGTCAAAATACAATTACTTGGATAGTTTCAGATTTACGTCCTAGGAAAGAGTCATTTGTCAAAAGTCAAAACTATGGGTCAGTTTGGTATGCAAAAAATTCAACAATGAACCTTCAATACAACATTATTAATAAAACTGATCTATGAATTTTATTAACTAATTGATGAATTGTGTACACAAAATAATAAAGATTAGCGAAGACACTGTGCATGCAAGAAATTGAAAATTTTCATGCATGACTAAAAAAAGCCAGAGTAAAACCAGCTAAGATTTAATAAAAGTTTCATGATGATTAAAAGAAAACTAGGAAGAAACGACATCAAAACTGAATGGCCAGAAAAATATTGTATGTCAAATACTTAGAAGATATTTGGTAGATTTTCTAAAGCCTATATTACTAGGTGATTTCTCCAAAGACAATTTGATATTCAGAAAAGTTCAAAGTAGTCACCAAATACATTTCAAATTTGAGCATTTCAACTCTACTCAAGGCCAACACTAATCTATGACATGATTGGAAGTAGCCCAAACAAAAGGAGGAATTGAAAATTGAAACCATGTTTAACCATACATCATTTCAAGACACAAATTTTGATACTAATCATGTGATTCTTTCTTTTAATTATATATTGTAGAGTTATTAGATTGATGTTTGTTTCCTAGATTTTTTATCATTCATTAGATATTGTCTATTGATACGAATGACATGACAGTATCAAATGAAAACAAAAAATTTATCTTGTGCCAAACGAATAAAAAATATTTCACAATGTCTAGTAAATGAAAACTTGAACAAGAAAGCAAACAATTAGAAAGGATTCCACAAGTAAAACCTAAAAAAAATAATAGAAGGAAATTGTTTAGATGAGTAAGAAAAGGAAGAAAATACAAACAATTTTCTTATTATTGGAAGAAGAAAAAGAAAAATAAGTGTGGTTTAGGTATAAAATTTGTTCTCTCCTTTTTCACCTAAAAATAATATAAAAAGAAGCATGTATTTTGTCTTCTAATCCATAATTTCTTAGATAATGCATCCACAAATAGTCAAATACAATAGGTAAGCCCCATCATTTACGAAATTTTTTAGGCAAGGACAATTGGAAATGAGATCAGATGTATTCAACAAATTTCATGCATAAAACCAATTTAATCTAGGACACATCATCTCCAAAAAATCCAAATCAAGGTTTAGTCAAAATAAAATGGGGCAAAGAGGGCCATACCCAAACCGGTTAATATGGCAAATATACAAGACACACCAGGAAGTTTTAAATCATAAACCAGGAAACAAATTTATTAATATGTTAAGAAAGAAGCAATCTGTTGGGAAACAATTATATGGTACCTCAATGGATTTTGCATTCTTCAATTTTTGAAATATGGTTTCCTTATACTTCTTTAATACTCCTAGAATGAAGAGTTCAAAGAAAATACTATTATATGGCCCAAGTAAAAGAAACTTTAACATTGCTGATTCTCCAAAACTTTTCATACCATTTATGTCATAGAGGCACACATTCTTTTACACCAATAGAGTCAAGCCACTGCAAAAGTTTAACAACTTTGGAAATCTGATAAGCTTCTTCACTTTCTATGACAATGGCAAGGTACCGAACCTTTCCTGAATGAAGAGACTTGTATTTCTTTAATACTCCAAAAAAGGTGAAATAGCTTTCAAACAAATTACCCACGACTGATATGAAATACCATGCGCTGAAAATTATTTGCAGAAAGTACCATAGCAGCTGAAGCCCGAGATTTGTATAAGCCTTAAAACCCACAATGAATGCATTTTTAAATTTTAGGTTGAACAAAAATGTATATTTTCAGTTGCATAGACTAACCATTTAAGTTAAAACTCGTGTTCAACAATATATAGATGAAACAGGAAGCAACAAAAACAAGCATTTAGATTGAAACCTTGATACACTTGCGTGGACCCTATTAATAGAGTCAAGTTATATTGAAAAATATCATGAGCATAATTTATTTATCTTACAGAATAGGTAATTTATTGATTTAAATTACCAGTTACACGCATTTAGATATAGAATACCAGCTTATTTAAGTGTCTAGATAGTTGTCTTCTTACTCTCATCTTGGTCTAATTTTGAGTACGCAGCACTTGGAGTCTTTGAAGTCAATCCCTATTGGAGTTTAAAAAAATGTCTATGACATCAAGATATTTGAAAGAGATATAAATTCAAAGAATTAGCCGCAGAACATCACATGGTCTCTAATTTCAAGCAAACAGAGCGGGTGGAAAGTAAGGATATGAAAAACTAAAGACTTACCGTAACAATACAATGAGACAACTTGTGAGCTCCATCTCTAAAATCCATTGATCCTAAAAGTATGAAAAAGAAAAAAAAATCAAAGAACCAAACGCGACAGTAATAGTTAAACTAGTAATGGTAATAATGTATTTAGTAATTAATAATTGTTGTAATCAGACTGGGAAACATCATGGCACCAATGAATACAACCAAAGCCAATGAGATTAGAGAGGAGAGAATCAGAATCGCACCTAAAAGAGAACCAAAAACACAAATTCATTTAGTCTGCCATGCGAACAAGAGATTAGAGAGAAGTCCATGTTGGTGATTTGGGACAATCGACGGTTCAGCTCCTTGGAGGAAACATCAACATCTTTGGAGAGCAGATGGAAAGAGATGGAGGTTTCGATGACGTTGGCGCTGAGAATGATGAAAGCTTTGTTGTTTTCTTTGGAGAAGGAAGTGTGTGTCATGCACGACGAAGAAGATCAAAGCTCTTGAAGGTGTACCTAACGAAAGAAGACCAATCAAACAAACACAACACGACGGGGAGAGTGAGAATGAGAGTTCGAGAACAAGAGTGGGAGTTGCAGCGCCGCAAGGAGAGTAAAACTGAGAGACCAAACAGAAGTGAGAGAAACAAAGAATTTGGGCTCAAGACCTTCTCTTATAAAAGACTCAACAACATCAGTTTTAAAATAAGAATGATGGTTTTAAAATCAAACCGATGTTATTCACGAGAAACTCAACATTGATTTTCTAAAAATCAATGTTAAAGAACTATGTTATTTATGAGTATGTCATCGCGTTCTTGTTAACATTGATTTGTTCAAAAATTGATATTAACGTAGTGATGTTAAAATCACTTTTCTAGTAGTATATATATCACCTGTGACAAATTTTTTTATTTTACTCACTATAGTAAGTGTTAATATATTGCATGAGTTTCTTTTAAGTAGCCTTTGATGCATAGTATGAAATTAAACATTTGTAAGTTTCAACATTTTAAAAAAAATAAATCATAAAATATAAATATTTTAAGGATTATATATATAATCTTTGCTCATCAATTTTTATTTTAATTGTTTTTCAAAAATAATTATTAGTTTTGATCTTCCTAAATTTATTTATTTTCGATGATCTTTATTTTTATTATTAATGACGTGACATGTATCTAAATATGAATTACTTTGAAATGGCACATGATATAACACATTTAAATACATATTATGTTATTAATAAATAGTAATAATAATTATTTTCAAAACTTTTAAGAATAATAAGAACCAAAAATAACATTTTTTATTTTATAAAAAATACTTATAACATTTCATTTGCATAGGCACTTCAATATAAAATTAGCATAATTAAAAGTTTGAGAACTAACAAGTATATAGGAGTCCCAGCACTACTAAAAAAAACATTTTTCATGACGGTTTATAACACACTTTACGACGATTTGAAAACCATCTTTAAAGTTATTGTCATGAAAAGTCAATACTTTTCACAATAGTTTTAAGACTATCTTAGATTTCATCCTTCTATGACGGTTCTTCATGAAACCGTCTTAGAAAACATTTTTTATTACCAAGATATAATATATATATATATATATATATATATATATATATAGCATTAGGGAATTACAGTATGATGTATTCAACAATATACAATTATTACATACGACTTTAGAATTTAGATAATGCAAATGGGGTAAAAAGAAACCATGTATACACTTAATTGCCATAATAATTAATAACCCATAAATAATACCATGTCATAAAGTAGAAATAAAGATATAACAATAAAAATGAAAAACATAATGTGACAAAGATATATAAGCCGCAAATATTATTGTTTATTACTCATAATTGGTAGTTGCTTAAACTTAGTACCCAACCGAAGCTTGTTCTTAGTAAGATCATCCTTGATGACATGCTTGACGGTGATAGAATGCAAAAACTTTAGTTAGTATAGTAACTAGAAAGCTACACAATAAGTTGCTTGTATGATATAACGTGTAAGAAATTAAAATGTTACATACTGCTAATGTTTGTATCTCTTGGAACATCAACTAATAGTGTATGGCCTACATATTAATTAAACATGAGCATGGATCTGACAAAATATTTAATTGATCGAAGTGGTGAGGTAGCATATATAACATCATCAATTACTGTATTGGGTGACAACAACCCAATAATCAATATATGATGCTTGTAGAAGTGTCTATAAAAAAGAAATATATGACCAGATTTGGCAACAACTCAATTAGCCTTATATGACCAGATTCAAGCATTATCACCTTTGGACTACTACTTAACTAATCTAGCTTTTTAGCCTAAACAGGCAAAATCACCATTAAAATCTAAAGAATGACAACATCCCAATTATTAGTCCTATTATATTACTACATCAGACCTGAAGCAACCCATATGCTATTTCCTCACCTTTGCATAAGTGGTAGGTTGTGACTAGTACATTTCTCACACAAATAAGAAAATTTGAAATGAAAACCTACCTCTCATCATTGTAGGAAGAAGAGCATTTTCAGAATATTATGTCCATCTCCCTCCTTCAATTTACTCTCAACTAAGCTTACACTAAAATATTCTTTGTCTTTCAATCTAAGACTCACCAGCTTTGGATTATCGACTAAGTGATAACGACTGTCGAATCGTTGAAAAACAAATTCACTAGGGAATTCTGTAACACAGGATTAACCTAGGTCGAACTCAAAAATATGATTCAATATGGTTTCTACATTCATTCACTTATAAACAGAAAGGGGGATTTTTGTCAAACAGTTATTCAATGCAAAGTGTACAAAATGATCAGAACCTTATGCAGAACAGAACATGCAGAACAATGCACAACATGCAGAAATGTGTTTTATTTTTTTCCAACAGAAAGATGCAAAGGAAAACTTATATTTCTATGATAAAGTCAGTTGTGAGTGAATCAAGGTTGGCACACAATGAATCATATCCTCGACAACGACGCCAATTTTGATAATGACTGTCGAATCATTTGAAATAAATAAAACTAGAAAATTTTGTAGCACAGGATTAACCTAGGTCGAACTCAGAAATATGATTCAATATGGTTCCTTCATTCATTCACTTATAAACAAAAAGGGGGGGAATTTCATTGAACAAGCTGTAGGCAATTGTAAAAGAATGCGAAAATACACAAAACAGAATTGAAGAAACAAAACAGAATAAGAACAAAACACAAATCAAGATTAAAAGCATCAATCCAATTCTCCAAACAATGTAAATAGAATTATCACAGTTACTACGAATGATATTCAATGTAAAAGTTCACTCAAATGCATTAGAGAAAGTTCAATCGAATCAATCTCTCAATTGTTTGAAATCACAAATTAGAATGGCAATCATCCAAACAATATGTGATTAATTTTCGAAATTAGGAAATGAATCCATAACTTAATCTATTTTCAATCCTAAACATAATCACAATCATGAAAAACAAAAATTCATTGAAAAGAAAGGAGAACATTCACAAAGAGTAGAAAAACCAAACCACAACTCAAATTTAGCCTTGCTTGGAGTGGATCCTTGGATTGATTAATTGTTTAGCCCTCCATGATCATCACCAAGGGAGAAACCACAAAATTTTGTGCAATAAAATGGTGGAACAAAAGTGAAAAGATGAAGAAGAATGAAGAACAACTGGAAGAAGAATGAAGAACAACTGAAAGAAAAAGATAGAAAGAAATAAAAAAGAAAGCTTGAACATCAAGTTTTATTCAAAATGAAGTCTTGTGAAGTTCCAACCAAGTCACTAACTAACTAACTTACTAATAATAATATATAGAGTGTTAGTAACTAACTAACTACCTAACTAACTAATTACACAAAACAAAAGCTCAAACTTGCAGCCCAATTATTCAAGTGCAGAGGTTCTGACTTCCAAGCTTAATTTGACCCTCGAGATGGTAGAATTGGCCAAATCATATCTGTAAAAAATTGAAGATCTTTTTCTTATCTTTCCAGGGGCTACTCACACGTCATTTGGAGTTTTTTAGTGTCCTCTAGGCCCTGCATAAGACAGATAGGTCAAGTAAGCACAAAATCTTAAATTTGACTACAGTTCTCAATTAACCTCAATCATTTGCCTTAGACCAAAACTGAGTTAAGGTGAAAAAATAAAAGTCAAAGAGATGTCAATTGAGATAAAAAGAATAGAAAAATATTAAACTACAAATGCTCAATCACTAAGCAATCAAACTCCCCCAACACAAAAGAAAGGACATTTTGAACTATAAAACATGGGCTTATAGGAAGGAATAAGGCCAAAACTATGGTTTTTCACTAATATTGAGCCACATGAGATCAGTTGCATAAGCAAATTTGAAGCTTTCATCCTCGTGTTGGTCGACATATGCATGCCCTCCTCCTCCAGAATCCTAAAGTTGTTCACTTTACTAGCATCAGCTCTAATCAGATACTCCAAAGTTTTAGTTTTAGTTGAAGCATCTGCCAATCCATCGGTTTCATAAATTTTGTACTCTATCAATGCCAAGCTTAGAGCATCACTCTTTTCAGCTCTAGACTCTGGAGAAACATTAGAGGAACCGATGTGTGGATCTTGGGAAAGCTCATCATCTTGGGAGATTCTCGTCTTTTTTCTGTTCAGGCTAGAAGAGGATGAGCCTTCATCCAGGCTCCAAGAAGAAGCTGGCGTCGACAGCAGCTTCACACTTTGTGTTTTAACCTTGCTAATGGGACTAAAACAATCTGTTAAGCAAAATTCACCAAGACTCTTATATTCAAATACATATTCAAATTTTGCACACAATTTATTACTTGCAAAAGATATTTACCTGAATTTGATTCATCAAAGAGCTTAGAACCCTTGAGAACATATTCATTTCCATGAGTTGGTAGAATTAAATCATCTTCACATAGATCATGCCACACAAAGAGAGTGTAAGAGTATAGTATCAAATACAAAATTTATCGATAAAATTAAACACACTGTGAGAATTATAAAATATTATATTATCAAATATATACATTTTTTGTGAGAGTGTAAGAACCACTTGATACCAACTATAGATACCTACAATGACAATTATATGCATTTTGTATCGATAAAAATTAAAGATACCAATAAGTTTATTGTAACTCACTTATCTTATTCAATGTCTTTATAGACAAATATATACATTGTTTAGGAAAAGGCTACTAAAATTAATTAATCTTTTAATAACTCCATGTTATCAATGCCATCGAGATAAAAGTACATGTACATATCATAGAAAGATAAAACATTAATCAATCAAATCAGTGATACAAATAACTTACATACTCCACTTCCATGCAAGTGACAAAAAGCACATATTCAAATTTTGCACACAATGAGCAGATTTCATGAGCAGTACCAAAACACCCACGAAACTTACATACTACCAATTGACATAAATTGACAACAAAACCGCTAATTGTTCCTAAGGCCACACATGATGGAAGCTTTCTTGTGGGGCTTCTATGGAGGCTGGATCTTTAAGCTTCAATGAGGTCCTTTAATGGTGATTTTCCACCATGGAGATGCAGCGGAAGACAAAGGAGAAGAGGTGAGAGGAGGCACCATCCATTGGGAAATAAGCCATGGAAGAAGGAGCTTCACCATCAAGATGAGCCTTGGATAAGAAGCTTGGAAGGATGCTTCAATGGAGGAAAAGAAAGAGGGAGAGAAAGAGATAGGGGGAGCAAGAAATTGAAGGAATAAAAGAGGGAGAAAAGTGGAACTTTGAAGTATGTCTCACAAGACTCTCATTCATCAAAGTTACAACAAGTGTTACGCATGCTTCTATTTATAGACTAGGTAGCTTCCTTGAGAAGCTTTCTTAAGAAAACTTCCTTGAGAAGCTTCTTTGAGAAAACTTCCTTGAGAAGCTAGAGCTTAGCTACACACACCCATCTAAAAGCTAAGCTCACCTCCTTGAGAAGCTTCCTTGAGAGGCTAGAGCTTAACTACACACACCCATCTAAAAACTAAGCTCACCTCCTTGACAAAATACATGAAAATACAAAAAAAAAGTCCCTACTACAAAGACTACTCAAAATGCCCTGAAATACAAGGCTAAAACCCTATACTAATAGAATGGCCAAAATACAAGGCCCAAAAGAAGAAAAAACCTATTCTAATATTTACAATGAAGAATGGATCCAACCTTGACCCATGGGCTCAAAAATCTACCCTAAGGTTCATAAGAACCCTAGGGCCTTCTTTAATAGCTCTAGCCCAAGCTTCTTGGAGTCTTCTATCCAATACCCTTGGGGGGTAGGATTGCATCATCCCCTCCACCTTGGAAAGGATCACATATGTATTAGTAGTGTTGGGTATGTTAGAGTAGAGTAAGGTCTGAAAACTCATTTCATGGACATCTTCCCATGAGGGAACATGGTTCCTCACCAACTCAATGAGTGGTGCTACAAGTATAGAAAAATATGGGACAAACCTTTTGTAAAAGTTTGTTAAGTCATGGCAGCCCCAGATTTCCCTTATACTTGGTGGAGTGGGTCAATCAGGAATGACCTTTATTCTCTTATGGTCCATGGGAACCCCTTGATCACTATTTAAAAAATTAAGGAATGTAATGCAATAAAGCGTACCTTTTTCTGTATTTTTATGTTGATTATTCCTACAAAAAAAAACACAATAAACCCAAGGTGTCCCATATGAGCACCTAAGTTTGTATTAAAACCAAAAATAAGAACAAACCTACCTAATGAGTCCCTATGTACATGAATCATGAAGACGTTGGGTGCATGACTGATTTTACAAAAGAGGGTTGCAACACTCAACAAATTCATCATATCATTTATTGTAGGGATTTGGTGCCTAATAATACCTATTTTGGGCACCAACAAAGCACAAGGATTTAAGATCTTACGAACCAAACCCTCATCCAACAACTCTTTTACTTGAGGAATAACCTCAAGCCCAAGAGGTGTGGCAGTGCTAACAAGTGTTTTTTTACAAAGGAGAAGATGTGGAGGTTGTCTAAGAGGGGAAGTTTCTTTAATATTTGTCTTTATTTCAAAATGACTTTCCTTCTTAGCTAACCTCTTGGAGGAGACACTTACCTCCTTACACTCCTCCTTAACCATTAAAGGTTGTCCTTCTTCTTGGGGGTAGATTTTTTCACTAGATTCTTCCCCTTTTACTTCTTCACTTTCACTAGAGGAAGGTGAAGTAGTAGCCTCATCTTGGCTACTATAAATTTCTTGGCCCCTCATAATCATGGTTTTCTTGGTGGGGCATTGAGAAGTAATGTGCCCTCTTCCAAGACATTTAAAGCACTTTATGGAGCTAGTTTTCTCTTGCATACTAGCCTTAAGAGGTTGATTTTCTATTGTCTTCCCCTTATCATCTTTGGGCTTCGAAGGTGTCACCCCTAAGATGCCTTGACCTTGGTCTTTCTTTAGATAAGAGTAAGAGCCATAAGATTTTGAAGTATACTTCCTTTTAAGTTGTTGCTCTACCCTTATTTCCCAATCTAAATTAGCCTCTACATTGTCCTTCCCATGGAAGTATGGGAGGTTAATGTTAGCCTCTTGAGGCTTTCTTTCCTTTTCTCTCCTATGGGAGTGAGGTCTAAGATGTGACCTATGCCTTCCTTCATAACAGTCACGAAGTTCTTCACTTAGGCTTTTGCAAGAGTTATGACTACTATAGGAGGCATGTTTTTCTCTTTTCATTTATTTTATTATTTTTCTTCTTTCTTCCTCTCTTATTTTCTTTCTTTCATCTTGACTTATTTCTTCCACTATTTTTTTTCCTTTTTCTTTTCTCTCTTGTTTTTCTTTCCATAACTTGAGGGAACTCAACTCATCTAAGATTTTAGATAAAGGGTCTTTATAACTAGTGCCCTCGCCATTAACACTAGATGAATGATGACTCATGTTCGTTCCTAAGTTGTGGTTCTTTCTTGTTGGAGGTTTGAAAACAAAAGGTAAAAGAAACTATGGTTGAAACTAGCCAAAATAAACACTAAAAGAGGTGTGAAAGATAAGGTAAAAAACTAATTGGTAAAAGGAAAGCTATCTAGGCAGTTTGACAATGGAAGGTAAAGGAAATAAGCTATGAAAGTAAGCAAGAAATGTAAACTAGGCGAATCCTAAGAGTGTTTGGATAACCACATTCAAGGTTCCCAACAAAACACTCACTATCCTAAGGAAAAATTGCCTAAAATTATTACACACAAATGGAAGTTTGGTAACCTATTGGAGGTTCCTAACACACTTCCAATGAAAGGCCTTTTTGTTACAAAACTTGAAAGCAATGAAGGTAAGTAAATTGCAAATTACAAAATTACAAAATTACAAAACGGTCCTCAATTTTGGTGGTTGTTCTCTCTTTGGTGATTCACTCAATTTGGAGTGCTTCTTAGTCCAATAGCTCTTAAGGTGGTTGGCCCCTTTCTTATTGACTCAAATTCTTCAAGGGATGGCACCAATCCTCCTTACAATTCCCTATAAGGCAACCCATAAACAAGGAAACAAAGAGACAAGCAATAACCAAAGACAAAAAAAATGAAATGAAAGCTAAACCAATGGAGTTTTAACAAGACAATTTTTCAAGGATTACTCAACAATTAAAGCAATGAAAAGGACATAGAAGCAAGCTAGGACTCAAAGAGAAACTTAGAATGGCTCTAGAGTAAAGTAAAAAAAACTATAAAAAAAAGACTCAACAAACCTCTAGCTTTGGCACTTGTCTTCACACTAATTTTCAATTGAAATTTCCAATTATAGAATAAATTTTGAGCCAAAACAACAAGCACACTTCCCTTTCACCTTTTTTTTTGGATACTGATTTTCCTGCCAACTTGTGTGATTTTTCGTATTTTTTCCTTTTATCAAAATCACTTGTTTCTTTTTTTCTAACTTTTTTCCAGATGTCTATAAAATTCAGTAAAAATCTCAGCTCAAAATTCGAAGTAACCAATTCTCAGTAATTTTTACAAGTTTGTATGTCCAAGCTGCCAGCACCAGAGATTTTTTTTTTAAGCATGGTATATAGATTGCCTTGGGCTTACTTTCAACCTTCCTATGTATGTTGAACTCACTAGGATTGTTTACCACAGTTTTAGAAGTTCAATATTCACTTAGGATCAACATTTCAGCCTGCAATTCAATCACCAAAACTCAAATTCACAATAGACACAATCATAAGGAAACCTAAAAGTTCAAGAAAAGGTTCACAATCAAAGACTCTCTAAGAATTTTGCATGAACATGTTAAGGACTAATTAACATGAAAGATTTGAATCAAATCAAATAATAGGCTAAAAGAATTTCATACACTCATGAACAAATGAGTTAGACAAAGAAACAAGAAAATAAAATTCAGCACAACATAAGAAATCTTATGTGACAAGTTTCATGACTAGACATGACTTCTATGACAAAACTACAATAGGTGAACAAGTCACTCTAGATTTTTGAGGTTTTCTTCTACTTTAATATTTTTGTAAGAATTTTATGGCTTAGGTTTCAGCCACAAAAAAATAACAAGACAAAACTCAAAGGAACCTAAACTCAACATAATTCATGGTTCAAGAACAAGAAATTTGAACCATAGAAAATCAAATCTACCTTCTATAGCAAGTTTAATCGGTGGAAACTCTAAAGAATCATGTTAACAACATTCAGCACAAGACATGTGAGGATATACATGGAGAAAAAATGAAGAAACAACAATGGAAGAGAAGGTAAAGCAAAAAAAAATAATGGAGGTTTAAGGAGCACCTACTTGAAGGTCTTGTGCTCTGATTACCACTTGATGGAAGCTTGCTTGTGGGGCTTCTATGGAGGCTGGATCTTTGAGCTTCAATGAGGTCCTTTAATGGTGATTTTCCACTATGGAGATGCAGCGAAAGACAAAGGAGAAGAGGTGAGAGGAGGCGCCATCCACTGGGGAATAAGCCATGAAAGAAGGAGTTTCACCATCAAGATGAGCCTTGGATAAGAAGCTTGGAAGGATGCTTCAATGGAGGAAAAGAAAGAGGGAGAGAAAGAGATAGGGGGAGCAAGAAATTGAAGGAATAAAAGAGGGAGAAAAGTGGAACTTTGAAGTATATCTCACAAGACTCTCATTCATCAAAGTTACAACAAGTGTTACGCATGCTTCTATTTATAGACTAGGTAGCTTCCTTGAGAAGCTTTCTTAAGAAAACTTCCTTGAGAAGCTTCTTTGAGAAAACTTCCTTGAGAAGCTAGAGCTTAGCTACACACACCCATCTAAAAGCTAAGCTCACCTCATTGAGAAGCTTCCTTGAGAAGCTAGAGCTTAACTACACACACCCATCTAAAAACTAAGCTCACCTCCTTGACAAAATACATGAAAATACAAAAAAAAAGTCCCTACTACAAAGACTACTCAAAATGCCCTGAAATACAAGGCTAAAACCCTATACTAATAGAATGGTCAAAATACAAGGCCCAAAAGAAGGAAAAACCTATTCTAATATTTACAAAGAAGAGTGGATCCAACCTTGACCCATGGGCTCAAAAATCTACCCTAAGGTTCATGAGAACCCTAGGGCCTTCTTTAGTAGCTCTAGCCCAAGCCTCTTGGAGTCTTCTATCCAATACCCTTGGGGGGTAGGATTGCATCAACACATTCCTAACACAAAGTTTGATGATTGTTGAATATCCCTTTAATTGCTAACACCAACAGGGAAAATGTCATCAACTTACACAACAAAGAACAAAACAACAATTTAATTTACCACGCTAGGTCCTACTGTGCATGCCCACCAACCAAAGCTATGATTCTAGCACTAGTCCCAGGATTACAAGCACTCGGCAATCCAGCAAAAACACTAAATGCAACCCCAGTGTAGTGTGCAGGGTGACGACCATGCAGAACCGACCATTGATCCGTCTGTAATTCATCCAATAGCTACAAAAAAAACAAAAAACACACAAATTACCAAATTGTAAACAATCCATGGCAACATTGAAACCACAACAAAAGATAGTAAAAAAAATTGTAAAACAAAGAATACCGCATTAAGAGTATATTCACACTCAGTAGCAGGTAAAAGGAAGCACGTGATGCCAGAATTGGGGAATCCACCAGCACCGGCGACACTAGGAGCAACACCCTTGTGAGGTCTCTTTCCGGAAGCAGAAAGACCAAGCTGATCAAGAATCTGTTCAACAGGAATCTCCTTAGAGTCGCGGAACACATAAACCTGGACCTGAGCCTCGAATGAAACGAAGCCTACGAGGGCGTTATTGGAAACCTAGCAACCTCGCCACATTAAAACTAAGGACAATAATACACAAGGCATAAATAATAATAAAACCCTAATAATAAAAGTTCAAAACCTTATCATCGTCGGGCTTGCAAACGATCTCGTCGAGTTCCCTTGTGTTCTCGATGGTGTGAGGAACCTTCTTCTCTGGAGGCTACAGAAAAAACACGAATAATCGTCACTAATATGTAACCAATAAACTTCTTCTCCGGAAAAAAGCTTCAACGACGACACTAGACACCTTCGACAACAGCATTGAAAACCTTCAACAGTGCCACTAGACACCTTTAACCGCAATGCGAGTGAGAGAGGGCGCAAAGAGACTCTAAGAAGGTGCGAGCTAGTGAGACACTAAGAAAGGACACGAGTATAAAAGCCAAAACACTTTACCTTCAAAGGCGATTTTCGAAAAATCATCTTTGAATTAGCAAGTTCAACGACAATTCTCTAAAGAACTGTCTTCGATTTCAGACTTCAACATCATTTTTTAAAAATCGTCGTTGTAATTTTACTGATATTTATAAAAATGTCACCAACTTTATAACGATGATGATTTTGGTAATACCGTCGTCAATTCTTCGTTGTTGTTTCTCATGTTTATTACTTTGTCTATAGAAAAAAAAAAAAAAAGCCTATATTACTTTGTCTTCTAACAAAATACACTTTATAGTTTGAATTTAAAGAGAGTAGGTTCATGCAAGCATCAATAATAATCTCACACATAGAAACATATTTTTTTATAAGATTAATTAAAATTTTAATATATTATATTTATAAGAAGGTTTAAAGTTATTTTTTATTCATCAATTTTCGGTATTGTTTCATTTTAATATATTAAATTTTAAAATTTTCATTTCAAGTGTCTAATTTAAATTTTAAAATAATTAAATTACTATAGTAACAACTAAGAACTATTTACACAAAAAATAGTGTAAATATGAACATTTGGTCTTAATTTTGTGGCGGTTATTAGTCTCCACTGTAATAATTTTAATTTATAAAAATACCCCACTTATATCCAAATCTCTAATATTCAAACCTAGATTCGAAATTCAGTTACCAACTTCAATATCAAAAATCCAACGCAGAGAACTCCATTGGCACAACAATTTCTCCATAAACCAAACCAATTTTTCCATGAACCAAGAACCAAAGTTTCTCTCAGAATTAAAAATAAATAAAAACAGTAACATGGAGGATGGACTTGGTGGAATTGGAGGCGGTGGAAGCGCTCCAACGAGTGTGGAATTCGTGAAAATGAGCCTCGGCGACAATGATTTTTGGCGACGTGGTGACTTGGGGAATGCGGATCTTAACAGTTTGGGTCCGAGGAAGGTAGATTGGGGTTGTGTTGGGTCGGATCTGGATGGAGGTGGTGAGGGATGCGCACGGCGATGCGGTGGTTGGGTCGCCGCTGTTGCGCTAACACGGAGGTTGGTCTAGCTGGTGATGGTGCGCACGCGCGGTCACGGGGCTGGGACGTGCGGAGGTCACGGATCTGGTGGCCCCTCCGACGGCACGCCGTTTCGTCGTCTTACTTTCCCTTCATCTTCAGATCTGGATTTGGATGGTGTGACATGGTGTGATGGTAGGAGAGGCTCTGGAACTTGATGTTGACGAAGACGTGGCTAGAGCCAGAAAGTTGGAGATGGGGGGAGGGGGGACGCGTTGGCAGAGGAGACGAAGGACCAGGTGGAGCCAGGAAGCACCCAAATATTTGAATCTCTGAAGATTGAAAATTTTGAAGGTGTATAATATTCCATAGTGACGGTTTTTAGGTCACAATATTAAATTAATTAATCTAAAATGATTTAAATATAATTTTGTTCTTATAGTTTAAAATTAATTTTTAATTTTAGTCTTTAAAATATTTTAAATAATGCTTTAATTAAGAAAAAAAATATTATCTAAAATGATATAAATATAATAAGCATAATTTATAATGACTAAAATTAAAAAAAAAATTTAGAAGGACTAAACATAAAAAAATCCTAAATTATAATGACTAAAAGATATTTAAATCATCTAAAATTTAAAATATTGATGTTGTTAAGGAAAAATTAAAAAAATATCAAAATAAAACTCTAGAAAATATAAAGAATTAAAATAAAACTTTTATAACTTAATATATGAAAGTGAAATAACATTCAAACATAATGGAACAAAATTTTTATTAAACCTTATAAGAATTAAAAATACATTAAATCCTATTTTAATTATCATAATGAGTAAGATTGAATTATTTAAGAAGGAAAAGTGCAATAGTCACCAAGATCCACGGATCCGATTCCTCTCCCATTGAAAATAATTGGAGAATCTCCAAATTAATAAATTTTTAACCATTAGATTAGATTGGGGGCTGAGATTTAGTCATGTTTCGAACTTAATTATTTTTATTTTTTAAAATAGTAGAAACGTCTTCAATTCTACCCATGACAACATTGGAAGAAATCCGACACTAAAACGGTGGATTTTGTTGAGGAAAGAGGCCGTATGCAGCAAGATCCACTCTAAGTCATCGAGTCAACTTGTTATCCAAAAAAAAAAAGGAGAAAGCTAAAAACACAATATAATCTCAGAGGCATCTTACACTAGAATTGCGAAAAGCCAAAAAGACAAAAACACACAATAGAAATCTAGAAAAGGGACAAAAATAGAAACCGCGTCAAAAAGAGTACCTTACCTGATAAGAAACTCGCAAAGAATGTGACCTTATCAGAAATCACCGAAAAAGGGCGAGAGAAAAGCTACCTCGCCGGAAAACGTGTGGAGGGACAATGGTGACCTCATCAGATTTAAACCACGTCAGAAAAAAAAAGAAGCAATAGATGAGAGAAGTCATCCATCGACATTCGGCATTCGTCGTCCATCACTAGGCATGCTAGGAGAAGTAGTCGCATGAACGGAAAAAGGAATTTTAGTCTCATGCGTGAAAGAGACTAAATATTATTGTTTTTAAAAATATATTAAATTAAAAATATATTATATTTTTTAGAACAACAATAGTTGTTAATTCGAAACATGGTATCTTAACTCCCAATTTAATTTAATGATTAGAAATTTGTTAACCGGAGAGGATGTGGATCCATCACGTGACATGCTAAACATGCTGCGAGTGAAAAGAAGAAAAGGATTTTTTTTTTTTAATTGTCCAGATAGAGTTCTAGTCTTCTAGATCCGGGACCCTAGTGGAAGCTCCAAGATTTAGACTTGTTTTTAAATTTAAATTTTCTTTGTTGTGACTTCAATGTAGACTTGAAAGATAAATAAGTCCCAAGATTGGTTGTACTCAAACCAGAGCGGGCCAAAAAGTAGGTGCCTTGAAATTCTTGGCCTTTTACTATGTGGGGATACAATTGTGTACCCTTTTCTTTGGCCTTTCTGGAAAAACACAGAAGCCGCCAATCCGTGGCTTTGCATACAGGAAGTCCTTTATCCACATGTGCCTACCATTGGTTTATAATGGTTCTCGTATGTAATTAGACTCAAGTATGATATAATTAAATTAAAACCTATAAAAAGATGTGAATTAAGGCACGTTCATCATTGTCCCCACATGGCCCTCAGCTTTTGGGATGTACAATGAGCATCTCATCCTTTTTATCCTTGTACCCTTAAGAAATATGCATATAGGACATATGGGGAGCGGGGAATGAAGGAGACTACTGTGGTGGGTCAATCCATAAGCATTATTATCATGGTCAATGTGTCTATACTAGCGTTATTCCAACAACTTAAAATTAATCTATTGCTGCAGTTGGGGTAGTTGAATCCACCCATTTTCCAATGTCCTTGTGTTTCAAAACCTTCAATTCAATCACATTGGCGGGCCAGGGAACTTTGGTACTCAAATAATTGTACAACTATGAATGACTACAAATGTAGTGAAGCCCACATAAACATAAAAGATGTTTAATGTGAGCCGTCTAAGCAATACAAGACACGAATGTGACATACATTACCCTATAATATGCAAAGGATGTAAGTCCATCTTAAGGATAATCAAGTATGCTACGTAAAACTTCGGACTATTGTTACTTGTTAGTGAATTATTTGTTGATGAGTAAATAGCTCATGCAATAATAATGTAAAAACATTTTTATCTAATCACAAAATTAATATGTATAATACATTAGGTTTGGCTCAGTTGAATTAAAAAGAGAAGCATTTGATTGAAAATCATGAGTGTGTATTTTTATGCATTTCAATAAAAAAAATTATTATTTTTTATTTCATTAATCACTATAATAGTATTTGTTTAATAAATTTATTAAATTTTACTATAAGTATCTTAAAAGTAATATATTTCATTCGTCTCATTATAATTGTTATATGAGAAAAAATTTATCCCTAAATAATTATCATTTTAACTTTTTAATATAACATTAATTATGTTATTTTATTTATATCTCTTACAATATTAATCATAGATAACCAAATCTACAAATGAATTAATAATAAAAAAAATTACTGGCTTCTTAGTTGTACGTGAAATTTGAATTCACAGCGTACTGTGCAAAACCCTATTCTCATTAGTCAATGATTTTGAGATTTGTTAAAAAAATTATTTCTTTATTTATAATGAGTAGATAGTTTTGCATACACGGAACCATACTTTATTAAATGGTCACTATAATATGGTAGTTTAAGCTCTCTCTGCAAGCAATTGACCTTTGATTACAAAATCTCTAGTCGCATCACATCCCCCTTTGATGAGTTAATTTGACCATTTTCTATTGGGCTTGAAAATTCGAGCTTATTCTTTCAGCAAAATTGGTGCTTGTTGGGGTTTACTAAGAGGTCATGATTATGAAATTAGCTATTTTCGATGTATTTTTTAAAATTATGAACAAAATAGTACTATGTAGATTATAACGTGTGATTTTGTTACTTCGAAATAAATTCAGGAAGTCCATTTCTTGTTGCTATTTATTTCATTAATGAAATAAATTAACTTTTTTTATGCAACCCTGAAGGTTTAATTACATGTAATTATTTATCATATCAGTTTTAGTTAATATAATTCATCCATTAAATTTTAAATAATTGCAAAGATATTTGATTTAATCTCATTAATTTTTTTTTGTTTCTGCAGTTTTATTCAGTTATCGCATTCTATCACAATTTTAACAACACTGATATCGGGTTTCATTGTTATGCGTTATTTCACAAATATATTTGACTAAATCTGTAAAATAAACAAAAAAATATTTCTTTATTTATACTTAATACGTTTTTTAACACACGCAAAAAAATAATTACAAAAAAAAATATTTTCTTAGAGCACATAAAAAGCGAAATAAATTCTTACAGTATTTAAAAAGAATCTTAACCATTTAATTCACTTGAATTTCACAATTTATATCATAGACATACGTGTAGTTAAATTAAAATTCTTATGATGGAACGCTTGACTTTTTAAGTTATAGATCGCTTTTATTACAACCAATCACGGTTGAATATTTGGTCATATAATATATATATATATATATATATATATATATATATATATATATATATATATATTATTTATTTATTTCTTTTATGTTCTGATAATAATAGGAAGGATTAATAAGTAAAAGAAAATTATTATCATTATTGACTTTATTTTCAGAGTGTAAAAAGAGAAAAATAAAATAAAATAAAATAAAAATACTAATGAATAATGTAAAATAATAAAAAAAATGTACTTAAGACTTGTCTTCTTTCTATAATTACAACTGAATAAACACAATTTTTAAACATTTTTACTTAAAACTAAAAATTTTCGTCTATAATTAACTTAATAAATCCAAACCTTTATTGTAGACATAAAAAAAATTAATCTTAATGGTAAAATAAAAATAACGCTAGAAAATCTAAGCAATATTTTTTTTAATGGTGGCGTTTTGGATTTTGACGTGTTTTTAACTTTTTTTAAACTGTGGTTAGTCTCACTCCCGCTCTCGCTGCTGCGCTCACGCTCCTCCTAAGCTTTTATTCCACTGTGCAGCTGTGCTCTTTTTTTTCACACTCACACCCTTCTGTTTCGTTCTCTCTCTCGTTGAATTTCAAGGTCGCGACGCGAAATATGAGCTCTGAATAACAAACAAACAGAGTAAGCACACTTGCGTTCCTTTTCCAGAGCCTTCACTCTTTGAAATTTTTGTTACGATTCTCATGCACAGATCTGCGTCCCGATTAACCACCGTCGTTGTCGCCGCGCGTCGTTACCGCAATTTGAATTTTTAATTCAACAGAATTATTTTGTCTCTCACACACACCAAACAGAGAAGAGAAAAAAAGAAAAACTCGTTGCTGAATTTCTCACTCTGAATTCTAAAGATATCATCACTCACTCACTCACTCACACACTCGTTCTCGTTCATTCACTCGCTGAATTTTTAATAACATAGAGAGAGGTTAAGCTCTTGAGAAATTAACTTATGTTATTTGCATTTCAGGACTCACGACGCTGATGCTTCTTTTTTAAAAAATAAAATAAAAATAAAAAAGAAAGTTATTGTTGATATTTGTGTTGTGGTGATTTATTTAGTCTCTAGAAACGGTAAAGAGCTAGGTTTTTTCACTTTTTCACATGAAGTGTTGTTGATTTTTCAGGTTGGTGTTGGTCTGACATGAGAAGATGGATAGAGAAAATGCTGTAATGGGTGGTGTAAGAGAGGGTGAAGAGCGTGGTGTTCGGGTCACTCGAGCAATGGCAAGAGCTGCTTTGGGTTGGGTCTCTGCCTCTTCTAGACCGTCTTTCAAGAAGGAATGTAAAAACAACAGTAGGACAGCACTAGCAGATGTATCTAACATAAGCAGAAAATCACAGGTATGCAGTGTAAGTTAAATTGCGGTTGGTTGCAATTTGGTTGTGTTTCTTGATATTGTAAGAAATGGGGACCAATGCAGCTTATGCGGCCACAATTGCATTCACGGGGCCACAATTGCATTCACGTAGCGGTGGTGTACACCCCAGAAACCTTAACATTGCAGCCGAAATCGCGGTCCTACACCCTTTTTTAAAACCTATGACACACTTATTTTTTTTCTTCCTCTAATTCACATAGACATCTACATTTGTTGAAGTCATCAACATGGTTTAAGTAAGCAACTTAGTTTGGTGGGTGTTTTGAGTATCTTATTGGCTTATTTTGAAGAAATTAGGTAATTGTGCACAAGGTAGTTCTTGAATTTGCAATGCTCTAATACCTTAATTCGTCTTGTATTTCACTTTGATTTCTTATGTTAAATGGCGGCACCATAGCCACCGTGGCAGAATGGCATGACGGATTTTTTGCCAATCCTCAAAGGCAATTTATGAAGGGAGGCCCATTATGGCAGCGCCATAGGCTGCAATGGCTTGTTTAGATGGGCAGAATTTTGGCCTTCCACCGTATTCCACCATCCACACTTGATAACACTGGATTCTTATAAAGAACTAGCTGAATAAAGATTTTGTAAATTTAAAGAGCAACTCAAACATTCAGTGACTAGAATGCAATTGAAGGATATTTATAAGTTGCCTTAAGGAAGATGGTAATATCTGTGCATTATATAGGCAAGAGGAGGTTACAAGAAGACTAACACAAAGGGATCTTCCAATGTCTCCATTCAAGTTTTGTCAACTCAAGAAGATGTTAGAGCAGAGTTAGCAAAAGATTTATCCACAATATCGATGGTACAGACACATGATGCTATTGTAGAAAGGCCGGAAGACACAGAGCTAGTGCAACCCTCTATGTCTGTTATGGCAGGTCCTCTGCTTTCAATGCAGAACTCTATGAAGTCTGATGAAATCCTTAGCCCTCCAAACAAAGGTTTTTCAATAATCTTATGTGTCATTGCTAGTATGCATTTCTAGTTTACTAGACTATATAGGTATGCGATTTATGCAATAATGATTGTAAAATTGACATTTATAATAACACTTCTCTGGTTGAAAATGAGGTAACTTTTTCTTTGTAACATAAGTTTGTGCCCTTTTCTTCTGTATGTCTTCTTTTTTACTTGTTTACTTTACTCACATGTATAAAACTTATATGATTGCCTTTTTGCTAAAGCATTAAAATAGTCGCAACAAAAAGGATAACATGCAAGTTAGCATTTCATAATTAACTGATTTTTTTATTGGATTATGCAGACATTGATATGATTACTGAGAAACTAAAACTTTCAGAACGTTTGGGCATTGTGGACATTGATTCAGTGGAGTTAAAGGATCCTCAAGTTTGGAGTTCATATGCCCCTGATATATACAATAATATATTTGTCAGGGAGGTTAGTGTTGTAGAAATGTCATTCAATATTTGGATTATTGCCCCTATACTATTATTGATTACTTGACTGGCGACATTGCAGTAGCTTCTCTTTACCATTGTTGTGATTTCTGTTTTTCTCAGTGACTGTCTGACTGCTTTATAACATTCTTTCAAAGTATTAAAAGCGGAGAGCATGTTTATTCAGTAGCATTGTATTATTGTTGAATAAATTAAATTAAAATATAGAAGTTAGGAAAAAATGGATAAGTTTCACTACAAAAGTTTGACATTAAATTTTGGTTAAATCTTTCCAGTTTGAAAGGAGACCGTTAAGTGATTACATGGACAAGTTACAGCAAGATATCACTCCAAGCATGCGAGGAATTCTGATTGATTGGCTTGTGGAGGTTAGTCTCGTGGCAATTTTTTACATCTATACTACTTGGCATCTTAAGCTTTTCCTATTGCCACTTGTTGCAAATCTATCTGTGTAATACAATTCATCTTCCTCAATGTATGTAATTTTGGTCTTCGTATAATTTTGACAGTTGCACTTCTTTGATTCTTCCTCTAGATTATTGCAGAGAAACTTTTGAAGTAATCAACATGACAATACAATACTATGTGTTTTTCTTCAGAGTTAAATTTTTCATTACTCCCCAACCATGTTATTTATTCAGTTAATGTCAAATTTTGATAAGTTGAGGGTGAACCTTGGTACCATGGTAAGATTGTTGTTGCCTCATGGCCAAGAGATTAAGAATTCAACTCCTAGAAGCAACCTCTCAATTTATGGGAGTAAGTTGTGTATATGTACGCTCCCTAGATCCCACTAGGTCGAAAACTCAGGCATTGGCTCACCCTTTTATTAAATTTTTACGAGCTCATCTCTGAAAAAAAGGATTATTTAATATTCCCTTGTGTTCGCCATGTGGGAATTAGAAAACTTTATTCTAATTTCTAATCCAAGTTTCCTTTTCTTCTCCATGTAATAATTTTGTAAGTTCATAAAAAACATTAAAAACATGCATTCTTTCTCTTTTGAATCTGGTGTTACATTTCGGTACTTGACTTCCATGTCACCATCTCAACTACTGCCTCCATGCCTCTCCTATTATGCACAAAAAATCTTGTTACTGCATTCTTGTGGACAGATTTCAATGGGAACAGTTGAATAATTCATACTGAGAAGAGCTGAATTTTTATAACATATCCATGATAAAGGCACATTATTAGAAATAAAAAACAATTCTTTTATTACTGTTAGCTTCAATCTTTGCATCAGTTGCTTCAATCCTTGGCTGCTGAATGGGTTATAGCTGAAGCTTTTTTATATTCTCTTTTCAGGTTTCTGAGGAATATAAGCTAGTTCCAGATACTCTTTACCTTACTGTGAATCTCATTGATCGGTTTCTTTCTCAAAGTTTGGTTCAGAAACAAAGGCTCCAGTTGCTGGGTGTTACTTGCATGCTGATTGCATCGTAAGTACAATACTTTATAAATGTCCAGTTCGTCCTGATCAAGTAATATGCAAGTTCCACATGCTCTGCTTTAAGCTTTTTGATGTTTCTCTCTGAACTCATAACTATGAATACTGAGGAATTTTATAATGAGGTTGGTATCACAATATATTTTACGTCCTCAATCTAGTATGATGAATTGTATAATTACTTTATTTGTAGGTCTTTGACTTGTATGTGTTTGTCCATTAACAGATTCCACGTGGTATAAATTTTATCCTCGTGATTCTCTGTATGATAAAGTTAACAAAGTTTTAAGGGAATTTTATTTTGATTTCCATAAATAATCTTTGCAACTCCCAGCAAATATGTGTTTGTGTTAGGATCAAATTGCAAGGTATGGGACTGAGTCCCACATTGGAAGTATAGGATTCTAGTGTGGGGTTTACAAGGTCTTGGGCTCTTAAACTGTAATTACTAGCTTTCATGGTATGGCTCCTCCAAGTTTTTTATCACTTTGGAAAGTGTTTTATTGTTTTGCTTTGCTTTTTTACAATAGCTGTACAGTATTAGAATACACTCAAATTGCTGCATTATAATTTATTCTAGTCAATGTTAAATTGTTGATCTTGAATGCACTTGGTTAATCTGATAGGGACAACCAATAATATATGATATGATTTCAAATTTTTCGAAGTCGCGAGAAAATTCTAAATTGCTTGTCATTCTTTTTCATGGCTTTAAGAAAGTATGAAGAGATTTGTGCTCCTCGAGTGGAAGAATTTTGCTTCATCACAGATAATACGTACACAAAAGCAGAGGTATAACATTTGGTAGTTTTGTTGGAACCTTCATTTTTTCAAATTGTATTTATTACAGCTGCTAGTGATATATAAAACACCTAACCATTGGCACTTGATAGGTATTGAAAATGGAGAGTGGGGTTCTAAATCTGTTGCATTTTCAGTTATCTGTTCCCACCACAAAAACATTTCTCAGGTGCGTATTATTATTATTATTATTATTATTATTATTATTATTATTATTATTATTATTATTATTATTATTATGTGCAATTTTCATTCAAATGATGTGCCCACTAAGCATATTCTAGAGCCGATGTTAAGATGCATGCTTTTTGTAAATGATTCTCTTTATGTTTGTTTTTCATGTTTCTCACTTTCCTACGCATGTTGAATGCCAATTCCAATCTCACTGGTCGGCGATTGAATGGATACTCAAACATACTAATAGCTCTGCTTGGAGAGCTTAGAAAGAAAATAAATGGGAAGTTAGAAATGTCAAGATAAGCTTTGGAAGTACGTGATTTTGTGAAGTAGAAATAAGACAGAATACTTGAAATGTAAGTTAATTAGAAAACCATTAATCTTACCTTAGAGGTGAAAATTGTAAACCATACCAAAAGTCACTCAGACTATATGGGTTTCATTATACTAAATGGCAGAGAAATAGAGGGAGAAGTAAACCATAGGATTCAAGTGTGTTGGACTAAATGGAGTGTTTCACGTTATTTGTAACCAAAAGGTACTCAAGCTTATTGGAAAATTATACTGCATAAGATCTATGATGTAGGGAACTAAATATTGGGTAGTAAAAGCTAACAAGAGAATAAACTCAATGTAGTAGAAATGAGAATGTTGCGTCGGATGAACAGGCATACTAAACATAATAAAGATGGTAGAAGCTCACCCAAGGTGGCTTAGGCTTGATTGAAGAAGAGCTGTAAAAGCCACACTAAAGAGAGTAGATCTGATGGAGGGTAACTCAAATCACCATAGACAAAGGGAAGATTGAGAAAAAATAATATGAAAAATCGTTAAGAGACTCAGTTAAAATAGTTTGTCTATAAACATGATTTACAATAGAACATGACACCATTTGTTTCACGGAGCCGACCCCTCATGGGAAAAGGCTTTGTTATTGTTGCATACTTGCGTCGTTTATGTCATATAGTTAAAGCATAACTGAACTATGACCATCTTGTCTTTCTTTCAGGAGGTTCATCCTAGCAGCACAATCTTCTTACAAGGTATACTGTAGACTGTAGCTGCTATTAAACATCCACAATTTAACTTTTTACTGTGCCCAAAAGGGAAACAAACAAAACCAATTTGGTTGTAAATTTTCCATGTTATACAGGTTTCTTATGTTGAACTGGAATTTCTGGCAAATTATTTAGCAGAGCTTACTCTTGTTGAATACAGCTTCTTGCAGTTTCTACCTTCCCTTATAGCTGCATCTGCGGTATTAATCGCCAGATGGACTCTCAACCAATCAGAACATCCATGGGTCTGTACTTTATTATGACTATTTGCAAGTTGACAATTTTCCTTATTGTTTGGATGTAAATAGATCCAAAGACTCACCCGTGCATTTATTTGCAGAATTCAACCATGGAACACTATACAAATTACAAAGTGTCTGAGCTTAAAACTACTGTCCTTGCACTGGCAGATTTGCAACTTGATACGAAAGGCTGTTCCCTGAATGCTATTCGCGAAAAATATAAACAGCAGAAGGTAGAAATGCACATTCCAAAAGATGAAGTAGTCACATGCTCCAATTGCTAAATATATATCACAAGGCTTATTACGTTTATCTCCAAAACTAAGTTTGTTTTAGCTTAATGACAGTGAATTTTGTTTTCTATGACAGTTCAAGAGTGTGGCAAATTTGTCTCCGAAACCGGTGCAGTCACTTTTCGAGGCTCAAGTTAAAACTGTAAATGATGCATATGTGAAGACTAAATATTGACTTTCGGAATTTCTGATGCAGAGGAAAGGTGTATTATCCTTGGTTGTAATTATTTGGCTATTGTTAATTCGCAATTACCGTCTGATCAGTAGTTGTAACTTGTAGGATGGTACCAAGCTCTGGTACTTCTAGATCTTGTAACTTAAAATTGTTACATCATGATACAATTGAAGCAGATAATTGTAGTACTTTGGCATCTATTTGTACTCCATTTTCAGGTAGCCCTTAGGCAGCTTGCTATATCAAGTGCTTCACGATTACTTTCAGGAGGCATTTAGTAGGAAGAAATTTTTAATGCTAGGGAATCATGTTTTTTGAGATGAATAAAATTTGTTTGTTTGATTACCATATTTTTACATATTATTATAAATATTTATCACATTATATAATTTAAGAAAAAATAACATTTTTATTGTAATCAAAGCAAAATTAATGTTGGAAAAAAACTCAAGTCCCATATTCAAGAGTAATAAAAAAATTAAAAAAAAAAGATCGCTTATCATTTAAAAATAAAGTCAAATTAGACTATATAAGTGAAGGATAATTCTCACTCCTTGAGCTATCTTTCCGGGTTGAATTAGGTTTAAACTCATTCAAGATTAATCTAAAGGGTCACTCTTCATTTATTTTTCATGGCCCAAGAAGTTGTGGGCGTGAGGGAGTGTATGGGGAAAAACCCAAGTCCCATATTCAAGATTAATAAAAAAAAAATTCAATTCTCACATCGACTAAAAATAAAAGTCAAGTTATAATATATAAGTGAGGGGCAACCTTCACTCTTTAAGTTAGAAATTAAGTTACGCCTAAACTCAAATTCTAAGATTCTAAGAATTAAATTTGAGAAAATAAGATTTTCATCTTTTTGTGGAAAATTTGTCAAAACTGATTAAAAAAATATTCGTGAAAATATCATTTCCCGTGTTATTTTTAAAAAATATATACCAAACATCAAAAATTAAATTTTTTAATTTATGATTTTTGAAAAATAAAAAAAAAATTCTATCCTATCAAACGCTCCCTTCTATGAAATTAAGGATGAAACCATCTGTATAATAAACAAAATTACCGTGAAATTGGTGTAGATTTACTTTATCTTTTATATGGCGTGCGAATAGATAACATTGCAAGATATGAGGATCGTAGGGCATCTTGCAATCTTAATAAGAATATAACATCAGATTGACTAAATCTTGTTTTTGGAATTGCACCGTTCATGTTTTTTCAATATAAAAATTGAAACATAAAATGAATTGTAAAATAACTAGTTTCTTATGGTGTGGTTCGGAGCAACCAGAGAAGATTGGAATGCAAAGAAATGCGTGGAAAGATGCAATTTCGTGGGTTTGGTCCCACGTAAAAACATTTCTTCGGGGGTTGTATAGCGCCATGAGATGGAAAATGTAGAATCGGATACTGACAGAAGGTTAGAAGGAGAATTTGGAAAATTAAAATTTGGAGAGAATGGTATTGATTGAAACTAATGGAAGTTCACAAGAACTAATATTTATAGTGAGAAAATGTGACAACTTACATCAGCCAAATAGAATAGGATAAAATTTAGGAAAAATTGTACTTTTGGTCCCCCACTTTAGTTTCGATTTTGTATTTGGTCCCCCGGTAATTTAATTCATAAATTTGATCGTCATGTCTTATAAAATCATGTAATGTTGATCCCGAACGTCTCAATTGGATGTTGGCCGTTAAGCAGAGATATTGACTGCACGTCTGAGAGACACTCTGCGTATGTTACCCATCAGTAAAAAAAATTTATGCTAAAAAAACCCTAAACATATGTGCAAATTTTTTCTCAAATCTATCCAACTTCTTTTTTTTGTCCTTTTATTCTGTTTGGAAATCGTCATCATCACCATTTGATTTGCAGGGCCATAATTTTTCTGCTTTGGTTTTCAACACTTCCTCACCATTTTCCATTTTTTCTTCTTTTCTAGTTTTTTTTTCCTGAGAAAAAAATTGAGCTCTTTTTGGCTAAGCCTCCAAGTAGATCCAACTAAGGAAATGTAAAATTTTTAAATTTTTTTATCAGTATCCTCTTTTCTGACCTTTCCCTCATGTTCTAGATTTGAAGATCTTGTCATTACCTCACTCTTATTTGTGCCAAGATTTGTTCTGTTCCGTTCCCCCCCCCCCCCCCCCCTTTTCTTTTTTTAGATCTTGGTCTTCTCCATGATGTAGTAGAACTTCAAGTTTGAAAGCTTTACCTTTCTAAGATTGCTTTTTTTTTTTTTTTTCCTTATCCCCTTCCCCTTTTGGAGTATGAAAATTTTCCTGGAAAATTAGTGAGTTAGGATCACTGAGTGAGAGAAAAGAAAAAAAAGATGATGAATTATTTCCCGGACGAGGTAATAGAGCACATATTTGACTATGTGGTGTCACACAGTGACCGAAATGCTTTGTCTTTGGTGTGTAAAAGTTGGTACCGGATAGATCGATCTATCCAACAGTCTCGTGAAGAAGCCCGTGCTCTCAATGACGGTGGTGGAGTCACGAGACTTCCTCATCTCAATCTCTGAATCCATCGCGTTCCACAGACTTCCTTTCTTCGAGACCATCGCGGTCATCACCAAGGCCAAGGGCGCCAACCTTTTTTGTTGGGACCACCGCTGTGGATTCCTCTGCTTCGCCAGGCAAAAGCGCGTTTGCATCTTCCGACACGACAGTAATGCTGATTCATTCCTTTTTCCCTCGCGTTTCTCCATTGTTGTTGTTGTGGTCAATTTTTGATGAAGCTGAACCAGAAGATGGGTGAAAAAAAGTCTCTCAAATGAAGACGATGTCGGAAATGCTTCAATGATGAAGACGATGTCGTGTTGGAAATGCGCATTTAAATAAATTGGTTTTAGGGATTTTTCAGCGTAAAAAAAATTTACCACAGATGGGTAAGAAAAACACAAGCAGTTTCAAGGTGCCTCTCAAACGTTGACACGTGGCAGTCAACGTCACTGCTTAACAGTCAACGTCCAATTGAGGCGTCCGGGACCAACATTGCAGGATTTTATAAAATAGGAGGATCAAATTAGTGAATTAAATTACCGAGGGACCAAATGTGAAATTAAAACTAAAATGGGAGACAAAAAAAATGTAATTTTATCTAAAAGTTATAAAGATATCTCAACCTAGAATATTTTAAGTACCAAAGAATATAATAAATGTCCTAATTGTGATATGCAAAGATTTGTGAAGAAATAGCCTCGTTTTGTGTGTTACGTCTAGTTCCAATGTCGGCTATATACGAAAAAGAAGAAAAAAAGAAGAGAGAGGACCTGATTTTGTGTGCTGCAAAGAATTGCTTCCCTCACGCTCACAGAGCCGCAAATTATTTCACTAATAATTAACTATTATTAAACCAAATAATAATAATGATAACAATTCAAATAATCTTTATGTTAACATAACACACTTTAATTTAAATATTTCATTTCTATTTTCACTCTTATATTAAACAACTTATTTTTCTATTCTTTTCTCTCTCACCTACCTACCTTTTTTTCCTTTATTTCTTCTTCTCCTACTAAATATAGTTTTAAAGATTTAATTATTTATTTAGTCTCTATACCAACAAACATTTTTACTTTATAATCTCTGCTTAAGACATTTCTAATCACCAAAACTTAAGATATTCATTTTGAGTATCTTAAAACATATTAAATTAATTTTTATTCTGAAGAAACTTTGGAGATTAAATGCTTATATAAAATACTCATGCCAAAACTTAAAAAAACTCATAATGTCAATTAGACTTGCTCCAATAATAAAAGAAAATAAAAAATAATTGTTTATCCTAAGAAACTCCTCAAAATCTTTCATTGTTGATGACCTTAAAAACATCCTATTTTCCCTTTATATATGTGCTCACATATTTTATCTTTTCTAATTTTAAATTATTATTATGATTTGACTTAATATCTAATTTGGTCCTTTTAGTTTAATAAAAGTGTTTAATTAAATCTCTTTATTTTTTAACTATACAATTGAGGCTTATTTTTGTTACACCATTTGAATTTCTTCTACACTTAACATATTTTAAAAATTTCCAATTTTATCCTTTTTTACTTCTTCTTTTTCATTCCTTCCTTTTTTCATATGGATTGACCCATACGGATAGTTAAAAATACATTTTTTTTAAATAATTTAAAATTAATGGTCCATGCAGATCTCAAACCTGTGACTTCCACGCTGAGCTAATAAAATAATTATGTTAAAAATAATTAATGTTGCTATATATAACACTAAAATTTCTAATGTATATTTAATACACATATAAGTTTACATAATAAATTTTGTAACAATTAATTTTAATATAATAATGTGTTTTTTATATATATAAATTTTAAAGAGTGAATAGGCAATTTAGTCCCTGAGATTGTAACCAATTTGCATATTAGTCCCTGACTTAAATTTTAATTCAAAATAGTCTCTAACTTTACATAAGTTTTGCAAAATAGTCATTGTCGTTAAATTCTCAGGTGACGACGTTAGTGAGGTGCATAGGTGGCAATTCAGTGCCACGTAGACTGTCCAACGTGGCACTGAGGTCTGCATCTATAAATTCTCTCTCACGCAAGGTTGCTTCTTCTTCTTCCCCAAATAAATTAGGGTTTACGAAGCTACTGGTTTCCCACGCTGAGTCTTACGAAGCTGCTGGTTTCCCACGTTGAGTCATTTCTTCTTCTTCTCCTCTGACGCTCAGTCGCTACTGCTTGTTCACTTGATTTCTCCATGTCTGCAAGTGGCAGTTGTTGTGCATTTTCTGGTAGTTTCATTCGGCAATGCCACCATGGAAGACGTGCAACTATTCGAACTGCAAGAACAAGGAGGAACCCAGGAAGGCTATTCTATACTTGTGCATTGCCTCAAACAGACCTAGATAACTGTCAATTTTTTCAGGGTTGAAGAAGAAAATCAACTTTCTAATTCGTCTTCTGTCTCAAGAGAAACAATGGTAGTGACTGATTTGAGGCTACAAATTGAAGCTTTGCAGAAGAAAATGAGAAATTTGGCAAACATTGTGTTGTTAGGTTTTTCATTTTTAATTGTAATATTAGTTTTAGGGGGAATGTATTTTAGGTAAAATGTGTAATAGCATCTTTTGATATTGTAATTGTTGTTTTGCTGAAGAATTTGTAGTAGGAAGTAATTTGTTGCTACTGTCAATTACCCATTTCAATTAAATATAATTTGTTGGTGAAATTTGTTGCTGAAATTTGCAGTTTATTAAATATAAATTTGTTGCTGTATAAATTTTTGAAGTTATTGAAGTAGCACTAAACTAGGTGGTCCTACTCCAACTCCAAATCCAACACAGTGTATAATTTATAAAAGAAAGAGAAGAAACATGACATTAAATCAATTTCACATAATGTTTGACATCCCAAAGCATGGTAGTTAGAAGCAATTGTTCAGTAAGCCATAATGTTTACATCATTTCACATGCCAGTGAAGCTTTCAAAATATACAACTACACTTCTTAATATCAAAATGCAACAAAAAATGGGTCTTCATTTTTCTTTATATTGCATCATCTTTATCAGCAACCTTCCTTTGTTTGTCTCTTGTTATAGTTAGCTTATTCCTTGTTATTGGTGGAACAATAATAGTTGCAGGGACCTACATGCAAATGCCAAACATGAATAATTGTAATATATAAAAATGGAGTGCTGCAACAAATTAGGTTAAGATAAAACTACTTTGTTGTGACAAATATTTACCATCAACTCCAAATCACTATCTTGTGACAAATGAGGCTGAGATAAATTAATCTCCACCGAATCTTGTTGAACATGAGCAGCAGCTTCTTCAGCCTCATTCAAAGCTTGTTCATCTTGAGATAATAGGTGGTCATCCTCATTTGAAGTTGATGGGGCAACATATTTCTTTGGCCTAACAGGAACTCCAATATTTTTACAACTTCTAATATTATGATTGGTTTGGCCACACCTTCCACATGTAAAGTCAGCCCATTTCCTCTTTAGCCTATGTCCTGTGACATTGTCTTCATCTACAGATCTTCTTCTATTTTTCTTTGGCCTTCCTCTTTGGACCCTTTTATGTGGTGTGTCGCAACCTACCCTTCGGCGGGAGGGCGACGCGAGACTCGCGGGATGCGTGTTCCACGAAAGGAATATGCGCGGAGTCGCCACCAACGTTTATTTGAGGAAAACGTCGGAAAAACCGGAAAAGACGCGATCTACGAACTTTTAAGTGAAAGGTTCGAGAGTTGTATTTATGCACGGGGAAGGTATTAGCACCCCACACGTCCGTCCCAAGGGACGGCAACCTTTAATCGAATGTGCAAACATGACTTTGATTTTTACGTTCCCTTTTATGTCCTTATATCCTTTATACCCTTTTTATATTTTTCCTTTTTTGTGGTCGACAAGGGTGTTTCCCTTTGCTCCTACGTATTCCTCAATTTGCGATGAGGAAATCAGACCTACGTAGTTCTTTCTTATCAAGTGATTCTTTTTTACTTAAGAGGTGATCATTTTAAGGCGTTGGACCTTGAAAATGATCCATTTTACTTAGTGAGAAATTGAAATGACAAACTTCAAAAGCCTATTTTTATGGACGAGCTTGACTAGGCGAGTTGATTTTAGCCTTAGTTTCACTTTAGTTATTAATCAATTCGATTAAGAATGAGAAATCCCAAAGAGAAAATGTCCGATTGATTTTCCGCTTTATTTTGCTAAAAGATGTTTTTTTGATTATTATATTATTTTTACCTCTTTTTTGATTTTCAACGTGGTTACGGTACGACCGAACGGTCGGAATTTATTTTAACCGAAGTTAACGGATAATACAATTCAAACGTTCGGTGGAAATTGATTTTTATTTTTAAGTTAAGCGAGAAATGACTTAAGTAAAATGGTTTAAGAACGTCAACAGGGGGTATAAAAAGTAAACAAAATGAGAATAAAAATGCACGAAACACAATGTGGACCACTACGGGTACATAGAATGAATCGAAAAGCTTGGTTTGAGGTACTTACCCGTTGAAGATCGAAGAACGATGAAGAACGAATGAAGAACGTCGAAGAACGGTCGAAAACCTTTGCGAAATTCCTCACGGAAAACGTTACGGAAACGTTTCGGAAGCGCCTCGGCTTAGATTTTCTTCACGGAAACAATTTTTCCAAGCAAATTCAAAAGAGAGAGAAGTGCCTAAGGGGCTGAACCCTTTTCTTCTTCACTTCCTCCCCTATTTATAGCAAAATAGGGGAGGTGCTTGACGCCCAGCTCGCCCAGTCGAGCCAGGTTGCTTCCTCCAGAAGCAACAGCCTTCTGGAGGAATATTCTGGAGGGCCCAAGTGGGCCTGGGTGCTATTTGCACCCCCATTTTTACTAAGTACACCCCCTCTGCTTTTTTTTTGTGATTCTTTTTTCGTAAAGTTACGGAAACTTACGAATTTCGTAACGATACTTGTTTTCTTTCCGTAATGTTACGAAACCTTGCGGATTACATAATCATCCCCTTTTTGACTTACGGAATGTTACGGAACCTCACTTAATTATGCAACGATGCTTCCATTTGATTTCCGGTGTGTCACGGAAACTTACGGATTGTGCATCAATATTTTTTGGTTTTCCGGCATGTCCTGGAATTTCACAAATTGCCTAATGATGGGTGCCAAGCACCTCACAAGGACCAAAGAAAGGTCGCATGTCATCAAGCAAAGGTCCCCGGACGAAATTAGGGTATGACATGGTGGAACAGGGTGTGTATACTGTGTCTGGGCCCAATATTGTGGTCATTGGACTGGTTCAATAAAATGCTGGTATGTCTTATTATAAGCTTCTATTGGCAGCCACTTATGACACATGTCCTCAAGCTTCCCTCCTTTGTGAGAGTTGGCTTTTCAAAGATGTACTTAACCGGGTCCATCTTGGATATCAACCAGGTAGTATGGCTCAGCATGTACTGCCTTAGGCGATGGGATGCCCATACTAAAGCACAACACGTTCTTTCGAGCAAGGAGTAATTCATCTCACAGGTGGTGAACTTCTTACTTAGGTAGTAAACAGCGCGCTCTTTCTTCCCGGATTCGTCGTGTTGCCCCAGCATACACCCCATTGACTCGTCCAAGATTGTCATGTATAAAATGAGAGGCCTTCTAGGTACTGGTGGCATAAGCACGGGAGGATTCATAAGGCACTTCTTGATTCTTCCAAAAGCTTCTTGGCAATCCTCATTCCAGCTATCAGTTTGGTTTTTGCGTAAGAGCTTGAACAACGGCTCACAAATGGCGGTGAGCTGCGATATGAATCTGGCAATATAATTCAAGCGTCCCAGGAAACCTCGGACTTGCCTCTCTGTACGGGGTTCTGGCATCTCAAGGATAGCCTTCACCTTTTCGGGGTCTACCTCTATCCCTTTCTGGCTTACAACGAAACCAAGCAATTTCCCTGATTTGACCCCAAAGGTACACTTAGCGGGGGTCAACCTTAATTGATATTTCTTAAGCCTTTCGAACAACTTCCGCAGGTTGACAAGGTGTTCTTCCTCGGATTTAGATTTAGCAATTATGTCGTCCACGTAGACCTCAATCTCTTGATGCATCATATCATGGAACAAAGCTACCATGTCCCGTTGATAAGTTGCCCCGGCATTCTTGAGTCCAAAGGACATCACCTTGTAACAGAACGTCCCCCACAGGGTGACGAAAGTAGTCTTTTCCATATCCTCGGGCGCCATCTTTATTTGATTGTAACCAGAGAAACCGTCCATGAAGGAAAATAAAGCGAAATTGGCCGTGTTATCTACGAGGATATCGATGTGTGGTAAAGGAAAATTTTCCTTGGGACTGGCCCGATTCAGGTCCCGATAATCCACACACATTCGTACTTTCCCATCTTTCTTAGGAACCGGTACGATGTTGGCAACCCATTCTGGATACCAAGCGACGGTCAGAAATCCAGCGTCAAATTGCTTCTTCACTTCTTCTTTTATCTTCAAGGATGTTTCGGGCTTCATCCTTCTCAGTTTCTGTTTTACCGGGGAACACTCGGGATTTAGAGGTAATCGGTGCTGTACAATGTCAGAACTCAAACCGGGCATATCTTGGTATGACCAAGCAAAGATGTCTTGGTAGTCTTTTAGCAGGATTATTAATTCTTCACGGATAGGTGCGGTAATACCTGTACCTATCTTTACTTCCCTTTTTCCACTGCCAATTCCTAAGTCTACCAGCTCTGTTTCTTCTTGATGAGGCCCCATTTCTTGGTCCTCATGGGCGACCATTCTTTCTAATTCTGGGGGAAGTCCCACATCCTCGTTTCCTTCATCTTCCGTTTGACTCATTTCTTGCTCGAAGTCGATAGGCGGGTCCCAGGTATTAGTACCTTCGGGGGACTCGTCATCGGATCTGCCGTTTCAGAAAAAGAAGTAAACATGCAAATGAATGAGAATGGGTAGAGACGTAGGAACAGATGAAGAAAGATCCTTGTATTATAAAATCAACAACAAAAGACACAAAGCCTTAACAAAAGGAAAAACTCTAAAGCCTAGGCCCAACTATAGAGCTTTTAAAACCGTAAAGGTTTACATTATGCTCGTTGCGTAAATGCCGGGGCGTTCCTCCACTCGCCAATTTCCCAGCTGGAAATCAGGAGGGCATGGTCGTACCAAATCTAATGTACTCGGAACATCATCTTCGTATATCGCGACCACTTGACCTTTGTCTCCCAGACCCGCGCTTATAAAGCTTCTACTTATGTGGCAGGGCGGGCTTCCTTCACTTTCTTGTCTCCAACGCGAGCTTTGACCACTGCTCTTCCTTCCCGCGATGCTTCTTTTCATGTCCGCCTGAGTGGGCTTATAGCCTAAACCATACTTCCCACGATTTCCTTGGGCATTTATCAGGCTAGTTATGCCGCCGTTGTCTTTGCCTAAACCCATTTCGGGTTCATAACCGTTCCCCAACATAACTCGGGTCATCATTACTGCTGCATCGGACAGACAAGGCTGCCCAGAGAAGGAGTCCACGGAGGAAATGCTGACCACCTCAAAAGACTGGAAAGCGGTTTCTAACGATTCTTCTACGGCTTCCACATAAGGCATAGAGGATGGGCAGCTTACCAAGATGTCTTCCTCGCCAGACACGATGACCAAGTGCCCCTCCACTACGAATTTCAACTTTTGGTGGAGTGTAGAAGGCACAACTCCCACTGAGTGGATCCACGGGCGCCCCAACAGACAGCTGTAAGGGGGGTTAATATCCATTATTTGGAAGGTGACTTGACAGGTGTGAGGGCCTATTTGTACTGGTAGATCGATCTCTCCCCTAACCTCTCGGCGAGTGCCGTCGAAGGCACGAACCACCATTGAACTCGGCTTTAAGTGGGAAGCATTGAATGGTAATTTCTCCAAAGTGCTCTTAGGCATCACGTTTAAACTGGAACCATTATCGATGAGCACCTTGGCTACGATATGGTCCATACACTTGACTGATACGTGTAAAGCCTTATTATGCCCTCTCCCCTCGGCAAGGATTTCTTCTTCGGCGAAGGCAAGATAGTTGTTGGCAGTGATATTGTTGACCAGCCCTCCGAAACCTTCTACCGAGATATCTTGGGCCACATGGGCCTCGTTCAGAACTTTTACTAGCAGAGCCCGATGAGGCTCGGAGCTCATAAGTAACTCCAACAGCGAGACCCTGGCCGGGGTTTTGTTGAGCTGTTCGATAACCTTGAATTTGCTCTGCAGAATTATCCGGAGGAACTCGCTGGCTTCCTCTAGCGACACCTCCTTTTTACCATCCTTTTTCTCCGGGGGGCCCTTTGCCGGAATATCTTTATTCGAAGCGTGGGGTGCTTCGCCATCTTGTTCCTCCACCACTTTTCCTTTTCCCTTGACGTCCGCGAGTTGGATTGGTAGGTCCGGAGGCGCGAACACACGACCACTACGGGTCACACCACTCAGTCCCGTGATATTTGTTACTTTAGCTGACAACGAGCTGACGTCAGTGGCTTCTTCTTCCTTCTCCCTCGGAGGTGTATATCTCCACGGGACTGCGTGGCTATTTTGGTACGGGAAAGGAACAGGTTTGGCTACTAAGGGGTGTCCGGGCTTTTGTGAAGCTGCGCTTTTAGTGAAGTATATCACCAAGGGTTTGGGCTTCGCAACACTGCTCCCCTCCGTGGACTGCATGCATATATGCTGCTCTTCTTTTCCTTCACTGCCGACTTCCAGTCGACCTTGATCTATCATCCGCTGTAACAATTCCTCTACTCCCAAACATGTCTCCATGTCATGCAGCTCGCCGGAATGCAGCAAACAGGAGTCCTCCTTACACCCACTATGGGGAATCACACCTCCCTTTTGTAGGGCCTCAAAGATAAACCTCCTAGGGGTTGCCACATCCCTTAAAGGTTTAGACCTGTGCGGCCTATCGGACTCAACGGCGTTAACCGCTCCCCCTCCATGATTGGCGAGCGGGTTGGTTCTCACATTGGGCCGATCCTCTTGGAAAGTCAGCCATCCAACATCCATTAAATGTTGGACCTTGTATTTAAGGGCCAAGCATTTTTCAACGGAATGCCCCGGGACACCCCCATGGTACTTGCAAGTTGCGTTAGGGTCATACCACTTCGGGAAAGGGGGTTCGAGGACCCTTCCGGGAGTTACCACGACCAAATGATTGGCGATGAGGGATGGCAAAAGGTCTTCGTACGTCATTGGGAGTGGGGTGAATTCCGGAAATGGCCTCGGAGGGAAATTCCTTGTCGTGTTGGAATTACCGGCCGGGCGAGTCGTGTTCGGAGTTGGAACTTGGGGAGCTTCCCTCTGGGTGAGTTCCTTAGGCTGCACGGGTGTTGAACTAGAGGCGTTCCCGATATGAGCCGAGAAGCTCGGGTGATGTTGCGCGTACTGATGGGTACCATGAGGCGTTTGCTGGGGTTTGACCCACGCGGGTGTTGAAGAGACGGCATGGGCATCTCCTTCCTTCCTTTTTGCCCCTGTTGCCCCGATTCTTTTGGCATTCGCATTTGTGGAGGAAACGTAATCAAACTTTCCTCTTTTCAATCCTACCTCGATTCTTTCCCCGGCAAATACTAGATCCGCAAAGCTGGACGGCATGTAACCTACTAGCTTCTCATAGTAGAACACTGGCAGAGTGTCTACCATCATGGTGATCATTTCTCTCTCAACCATGGGAGGAGCTACTTGTGCCGCCAAATCCCTCCACCGCTGCGCATATTCTTTAAAGGTTTCACCCTCTTTCTTGAACATATTCTGCAGTTGAGTGCGGTCGGGAGCCATATCAGAATTGTACTGATACTGCCTTAGGAAGGCAGTAATCAGATCCTTCCAAGTACGGATACGGGAAGCTTCCAAATTAGTGTACCACACTACCGCGGCTCCGGCCAAGCTATCTTGAAAGAAGTGTATTAATAGCTTTTCATCCTTAGAGTGGGCGCCCATTTTACGGCAGTACATCTTGAGATGGTTTTTGGGACAAGTCGTCCCTTTATACTTGTCGAAGTCCGGCACTTTGAACTTCGGGGGAATAACAACATCGGGTACTAAGCAAAGATCCGTCATGTCTGCGAACGGATAGTCCCCAAATCCTTTCACGACCCTCAATCTTTCCTCAAGGAGATCGAGCTTCCTCCTTTCTTCAGTTGCTGGGGGCGGTCCTTCCGTGGACAAAACTATTGGTGGCGCCGCGATGTTGGGTTGAGGCAACGTGCCTGGTGCCGGCCCTTCGGGGATCGGGGGATAGAACTCGACATCCCTTCGAGCATAGTCTTGAGGGTCTTTGTGGACTTCGTCGGGCTGTTGAGGAGGCTCTCTTTCAAGGACGGGAGAAGCAATGTGGCCCGCATCTTCTTGCAAGACGGGTGGTGAGTAGTTGGGCGGCAATCCATAAGGGTAAGCCGCTCGGTTGTATCCCAGGTGAGGGCTGCCATCGTGCCCTAGTGTGTCCCTTCCCCGTCCTACTATGTTTGAGGGAGGATGGTGCGCAGTTGCCAAGAGAGTCGGGTCTGCTTCGGCAGCCGAACTGACAGCGGCAGCGGTGGCCGCGTTCTTCTCCATGAGCTGCCTCATACCTAACATGGCCTCCATCATGGAGGTCATTTGTTCTTTCAGAGCCGACATGTCGGCTTTCATCTGTTCCTGCGTCTCCTCTTGATCACCCATCGTTCTAGATTTGGATCTGGTGCGATAGGGATGCCTTGTGGCGCGTTTAGTTATGGTGTTTTTCCCTAAAAAACCAAACGTGAGGAGTGGGTAAAGAAAAAATGCATGCTAGAGATGAAATGTAGGAGTGATTTGATTTGCACAAGCTTTTTGGAGTAGAAACATGGGACCAACTCATTTTATTTCAAAAAGAAAGTCGTATCTAGTCAAGGTCTGAGAGACCATACAAGTTTCCTAACGATTTCTAATTATGTGGGCCATTAAGTCTATCATATGCTGACAATAGCCGAGAAGCCCATGAATCTCTTCGGGGGCGGAGTAGGTGTCTGCCATCGCCTTGGCCTTGGCTAACAAGCGGGGAAGTTCTTGACTCCCGTTCAAGGTAAGAGCAAACCGATCCATCCACATGGTTGCCTCTTGGTGTAAAGAGTCGATCACCCTTCCTCTAGCCTCTTTTTCCGTGTATACTTGAGCATACTCGTCCGCGATTCTATGCTCGTGGGCCGTGGCTAGACCTAACTCTTCTTGGTACTTGGCGATGATAGCTAGCATGTTGGTCTCCGTCTCGCATAAACGCTGAGACAAGCTTCTTTTGGACCTTGAACAAGCAACTAACTCCTCTTTCAGAACCATGCTATGTGCTCGCGACTGGTCCATCTCTTCCCTTCGCAGCTTGAGTTCACTATTGCTACCCCATAGAGCTCCGCGAAATTTATTCCGGCCATACTCTTCCTTGCGAGCCCTCTTGGTCTCTTGTTCAAGGGCTTTTGCGGTAATTGCATTCTCTTCCCGTAACCCGGCACACTCCTTCCGAATGTGTGTTGCGGCCAACTTGAACTTCTCCTTGGCAAGTTTCGCCTTTCCTAACTCGCTTTTGAGAGCTTGGACTTCTTCGTCCTCTTCCGGTGCTTCAAAACTCTCTTCGCTGATGACTTTTAACTTGGCGAGCCAATATAAACCTCGTATGTGAACTTTCAGCCATTCATGGTAGCCACCAATGATGCCATTACGAATGCCTCTAAGTTCTTGATCTTTCCTTAACGGGGTTTCCCATGCCTTATGGATTCTTTGTATAGTCTTGGAATTTTGTGCGCCGAAATCCCTCACAAGGAAAGGAGACATGCTTTCTTCCATCGGTGCTCCCCTCATGGGGTACCCTAGTTGTCTTATAGCGAGTGCGGGATTGTAGTTAATACAACCCCTCGTTCCTACCAGCGGAATGTTTGGGTATCCTCCACATGAGAAAAGGACTCCTTCTTTTCCTTCCTTCCATCGGGGGAACCAACTGATTGTTCTACCTCCTATCCCGGCCAAAAGCTGGTCCCAATCTATTCTCCTCTTTTCAGTACACGAGCGATGGCTCAGGAGCGGACATGGATGTCTTGTGTCTTGTTGGAACAAGTGCGAAACCAACCAAACACAGAGGGCGGGCAAGCAACAGATGATCCGTGCGCTACTCTTTTCGCACCTTCGGTCAAATGTGTCAAATAGATCTGCCAAGACAGCTACCACCGGACTTTCCTTGCTATGGTGGTAGGCAAGGAAAGCGTCGATTGCTTCTAGGTCCACCAAACCATCCACGTTTGGAAAGAGGACAACCCCAAAAATTAGCAAAGCTAACACATCCATAAATGGGACCCAATCTCCTTGATTGGCCATACCCCTCGCCTTGTCTTCTTGGTACCCCCGTGGTAGGCCCGCTATGTCGTTCCGAGTCTGTTTTATGCGGTCCAAACCTCTTGTTGAATCCTTGACCACAGTTGCAATTCTGCTCAAAGAGGGGAGACACCTGGATGAAAGATATGGTTTTCTTCCCCCGAGAGGACATCCTAGAATTTCCTCAAATTCTTCAATGGTTGGTACTAATTGGAAGTCTCCGAATGTGAAGCATCTCAAAGGCTGGTCGTAGTATTGGGTGAGTGATGCAATGGCTTCTATGGATACCTCTGCTAAGGTCAACTCTAAGATCTTTCCGTAAGTCTTGCGGAAAGCTTGCATTTAGAGAGGTTCCATCAACCGCCCTAATTCCTTGATGCTGGTGGTATCTAAGCTTTTAACCTTGACTTGGTAGAACCTCTTGCCGGTTTGATTTGTTCCCATGCTTGCTAAAGTGAGACAAAAGCTGGTGCAAATCAAAACTCCGATATCTCATGGGTGGAATGGATGAATGCATGAAGGAATGCATATAACACAGATGCAATCTAGGAATGCGGGGGTCCGGGGAATTCGTCCCCTTCTTAGACACAACACCTAGGGGTAGCAAAGTGCCCCAACGTACGTTTTTAAGAAGGCGACACGGACCCTCCGTTGGTTTGTTTACAGAAGGGATCAAGACAGAACCCATATGCGATGCCTATGCAAAAGACACAATGCGGGAATGTACACAGTATGACAATATTCACTGAACATAAGCAAAAGGGTATATGATACTTATGCATGGCAGTGTGAAAAATGGCACGCAGCGTGTTTGCTCGTGCCCCTATTTAAGGGACTTATAAGGGAGAGAACTAACTAGGCATTTAGTGATAACCCCCAAGGTAGTCATATCTCTTTTGATAGTTTCTAGAGGTATCATTCTCTTCAAAAAACATATTGCAGCAATAGGGACTACTAGCAACAATAAGGTTTCAAAGAAAAAAGCTCTAGATGAGGGTTCACTGTAATCAAGCAAGTCAGAGACCTAGCATGATCACATATTCACCTCCGCTCCTTATGTTCCCATGAACCCGGGTATAGGGCCCTTTTTCACTCACAGTGTGTGCAAATAGTGTTGGTGTTTGTGTGCATCAAATGAATAAATATTTACCCCATGCATACATTTTAAAACGCACTAAAAGCAACAAAGAGTTTATATACATAAGAACATAATGAAGGGAAACCAACAAAGGGATAAGTCACGGTAAAACATTGCACAAGATTAAATGGCCTAACTCTCTAAAAACAGTCCCCAGTGGAGTCGCCAACTGTCGCAACCTACCCTACGGCGGGAGGGCGACGCGAGACTCGCGGGATGCGTGTTCCACGAAAGGAATACGCGCGGAGTCGCCACCAACGTTTATTTGAGGAAAACGTCGGAAAAACCGGAACAGACGCGATCTACGAACTTTTAAGTGAAAGGTTCGGGAGTTGTATTTACGCACGGGGAAGGTATTAGCACCCCACACGTCCGTCCCAAGGGACGGCAGCCTTTAATCGAATGTGCAAACATGACTTTGATTTTTATGTTCCCTTTTATGTCCTTATATCCTTTATACCCTTTTTATATTTTTCCTTTTTTGTGGTCGACAAGGGTGTTTCCCTTTGCTCCTACGTATTCCTCAATTTGCGATGAGGAAATCAGACCTACGTAGTTCTTTCTTATCAAGTGATTCTTTTTTACTTAAGAGGTGATCATTTTAAGGCGTTGGACCTTGAAAATGATCCATTTTACTTAGTGAGAAATTGAAATGACAAACTTCAAAAGCCTATTTTTATGGACGAGCTTGACTAGGCGAGTTGATTTTAGCCTTAGTTTCACTTTAGTTATTAATCAATTCGATTAAGAATGAGAAATCCCAAAGAGAAAACGTCCGATTGATTTTCCGCTTTATTTTGCTAAAAGATGTTTTTTTGATTATTATATTATTTTTACCTCTTTTTTGATTTCCAACGTGGTTACGGCACGACCGAACGGTCGGAATTTATTTTAACCGAAGTTAACGGATAATACAATTCAAACGTTCGGTGGAAATTGATTTTTATTTTTAAGTTAAGCGAGAAATGACTTAAGTAAAATGGCTTAAGCACGTCAACAGGGGTATAAAAAGTAAACAAAACGAGAATAAAAATGCACGAAACACAATGTGGACCACTACGGGTACATAGAATGAATCGAAAAGCTTGGTTCGAGGTACTTACCCGTTGAAGATCGAAGAATGATGAAGAACGAATGAAGAACGTCGAAGAACGGTCGAAAACCTTCGCGAAATTCCTCACGGAAAACGTTACGGAAACGTTTCGGAAGCGCCTCGGCTTAGATTTTCTTCACGGAAACAATTTTTCCAAGCAAATTCGAAAGAGAGAGAAGTGCCTAAGGGGCTGGACCCTTTTCTTCTTCACTTCCTCCCCTATTTATAGCAAAATAAGGGAGGTGCTTGCCGCCCAGCTCGCCCAGGCGAGCTCAGCTCGCCCAGGCGAGCCAGGTTGCTTCCTCCAGAAGCAACAGCCTTCTGGAGGAATATTCTGGAGGGCCCAAGTGGGCCTGGGTGCTATTTACACCCCCATTTTTACTAAGTACACCCCCTCTGCTTTTTTTTTTGTGATTCTTTTTTCGTAAAGTTACGGAAACTTACGAATTTCGTAACGATACTTGTTTTCTTTCCGTAATGTTACGGAACCTTGCGGATTACATAATTATCCCCTTTTTGACTTACGGAATGTTACGGAACCTCACTTAATTATGCAACGATGCTTCCATTTGATTTCTAGTGTGTCACGGAAACTTACGGATTGTGCATCAATATTTTTTGGTTTTCCGGCATGTCCTGGAATTTCACAAATTGCCTAATGATGGGTGCCAAGCACCTCACAAGGACCAAAGAAAGGTCGCATGTCATCAAGCAAAGGTCCCCGGACGAAATTAGGGTATGACATGGTGGAACAGGGTGTGTATACTGTGTCTGGGCCCAATATTGTGGTCATTGGATTGGTTCAATAAAATGCTGGTATGTCTTATTATAAGCTTCTATTGACAGCCACTTATGACACATGTCCTCAAGCTTCCCTCCTTTGTGAGTTATTGTTGCAATGGCATGTCGGCATGGTATCCCTACATCAAAGTTGTAAAATCAGCACACATATAGGTTAGGAATGAAAAAAAAAACTGTAAAGAACACAACCTATTAGTTGCCATACTCCACAAGTGCATGTCCATTCAGCTAAATTGACCTTAACCTTATTCCCCCACATGTGGACCTCATATCTCAGACCCATGTTATCACCACACCAAATGGGAGTCCATTGATTAGCAAAATGAATTTCTTTTTCTAGTCTTTTATACTGCACTGGACATAATTGTCTAGGCTTTCCAGAAAGTTTAACCTTGCGGGCAGCCATGGTTCTCATGATATAACTTCTAATTTCTTCAAGCATTGTGATAATAGGCTTGCATCTATACTGCAGAATTCTGGAATTGAATACCTCACAAGTGTTGTTGCATATATTGTCCACCTTGGGTATTGTACTAAAGTGGGCTTTTGTCCATACTTGTTTGGGCCATTTATTCAAATACTCCCAGGCCTGGCAGTTGATTGTCTTCAAATGGGCCATAAGGCCTTCAAACTCAGCAACAGTAGTGGATTTTGCACATTGCCACACAATTCCTTTAAGTTCCTTGCTTTTCCATTGCTTTGTAAATTTTTTCCAAAGATGCAAGACACAGAATCTATGAGGTGCACCAGGCATGACTTCCTGTAAAGCTGGAATAAGTCCCTGAAAAATTGTAGCAAAGTAGTAAATACTTTTGGACTAGTCCCTAACTTATGTCATTAACTTCAATTAAATACCTAACTTATGATAACAATTACAAATCACACCATGTCATACCTTTTGCATGTCTGACATGAAATTCCACCCATTCTGTATATAATCCCCAAGATCTTCATGTAACAAAGTTAAAAACCATTTCCAATTGTCTTTGTTCTCAATGTCCACCACAGCATAAGCAATAACAAAGATGTGGTTATTGCCATCAAGCCCAACAGTAGAGAGCAAGTTTCCTCCAAATGCACTCTTTAGGAAACATCCATCTAGACCTATGAATGGTCTACATCCAGCAACAAACCACTTCTTACAGCCAGGAAGACAAATACATAGCCTCTGAAATTATGGTGGACCTTCTGGACTTGGCACTGTGTTGATCTTAACTGTTGATCCAGGATTGCTCCTCAACAATTCATGTGCATAATCAAATACTTTGGCATATTGTTCCCTCTCATTCCCTTCCACTAGTTGCTTTGCTTCTTTCATGGCTCTCCACATCTTTGTAACTTCAATGTGCACTCCAAACTCTTGCTTGAAATATTCCAAAGCTTCAACACATTTAAGGGTTGGCTGCATTCTGAGTTTGCCCTCAAGTTTACTGACCACCCACTGTCTATTTGCTTGTTTGTTGTTCACTTCTCTGCAGCAATTATGGTTATGCTTAAATGTCTTTATCTGAAAAGAGTTTCTAACTTCATTATTTGCACAGTAGATTTCTCAATCACAAAATGCTTTCTTGCATTTTTCTCTAGCCCTCTGTTTATCATTCTTCTTCCACTTGAACTCCCTGCCCATCAATATGCTATACTCCCTCGAGGCATATTTAAATTCATCTAGAGTACCAAACTCCATCCCTAATTCCAACTTCTGTTCACCAACTCCACTACTTTGACTATATTGAGGATAAACTTCAACATCCTCATCTTCATCATCACTACTAATGGGGATATTAAGCTCCTCTGAATGATAACCATCTGTCTCAACTTCAGCTTCAACTTCATTCATCATACAAGAGAAATTTGTAAACCACACATCACTGTCAACTTCCTTTTTCCTCCTCACTATCACCAACATCTCTCTCTTCACCACCACCATCTCTCTGCTCACCAGCATCAACATCCCTCTGCTCACCTCACCCCCATCTCTCTGCTCACCAGCATTAGCATCCCTCTGCTCACCACCATCTCTCTGCTCACTAGCATCAGCATCCCTCTGCTCACCAACATCTCTCTGCTCTCCAGCACCAACATCTGCATCAATGGTGATCAAGTAAAAATTAATCATATCCTCCCAAATGTCAAATTCTCCACCTATATATTCAACCTTTCCATCACTGGCATGTGGAGTGAATCTTCCTCCATGGTGCAATATTAAAGTTATATTGTCATTCATTCTACACAATCAGAAACCACAAACATTGTCATATATTAGGAAATAAAAAACCTAACTCAAACTCAAACATAGGCACATCACACAACAACATGCAATGTCATCTATAAAAACAGAGCATCATAAACGAAAATAATAAAGGATCATAAACCTCCCTTCGAAGCGCGAAGACAATGCAAATGAAACCCCTTGAACATATAAAACCCCAAATGAATCCACCAAAATAATGCAAACGAAATGAACGCAAAAAAACCACCAACCTGACTGCCAAGCGCGAACACTCACAATCACCAACAAAGAGGATGCAGGGGAGGGAAGAACAAACTGTAAACAGTTAAAAAAACCCTACGAGCAGTAAGACAGTGAAAGGGAAAATGCGTTTACTTCATTTTTTATTTCTTTTTACCCTAATTTTTCAATTCAGTCCTTGCCACATAGGATTGCTGACTTGGACTCAAACTTGCCACATTGGGATGCTTACGTGGACTGAGGTTTGCCAAATAGACATTTGACTAACGGAGGAAATTAGATTTTAACAGCAGGGACTTATTTGTATAACGGAGGTAAAGTTAGGGACTATTTTGAATTAAAATTTAAGTCAGGGACTAATATGCAAACTGGTTACAATCTCAGGGACTAAATTGCCTATTCACTCAAATTTTAAATAAAAATAATAGGTTTAATAAAAATTTATATATGTAAAAAAAATACATTATTAGATCAAAATTAATTGTTACAAAATTTATTATATAAACTTATATGTATCTTAAATATATATTAGAAATTTTAGTGTTATATATAACAACATTAATTCTTTTTTAACATAATTGGCCTATTAGCTTACTTGCTTAGAACGTCGTGCTAATAACGCGTAAGTCACAGGTTTGAGACCTCATATACATACGCGGCACTTGGTTATTGATTTAATTTTTTGTGAGGTCCAAACCCTTGTGACCCACCCCTTGGCCCTTTTCCCTTTACACTACAGATCTTCTCTTCAAAACTCCCAACGCCCACCTTCCATAACCACCACTCCAACCAAACACCAACGCTGCGCCACCCCATCGACAGTGCCAACCTAAACCACCACCAACCTCGACACGCCACCATTAGACACCATTGTCACCAATCAAACCAGTCCCACACCATCTTTATAGATTATAGTTTGGTTCCAACAACTAGGGTTGTGCTAAAAAATTCAAATATATAAAACCAATCCATATCCAATCCAATCTAATCCACTTTAAACCCATTTAAATGGTTTGGTTTCACATCCAAATCCTCTTTTTTGGATTTTAAATCCAATCCAATTAATTGGATATGGATTGGATATTTGTTTGGATTTTTAAATCCAATACAATTTTTTTGGACGATGACAACTAGATTTTTTTGGCCAACTTCGTTAGGAGCAATTTCTTAGTCGATCTCATCTAGATTTATTTTGGCCAACCTCAACTGATCATGTTTTTAAGTTGTCATCGGTTGAGACTCTTTTTTATTAATGTCGGTAAGGGTTTTTTTGGCCAACATTGATCAAAACTATTTTTTGGCTGATGTCGTCCAAATTTTTTCTGACCAACACCAGTCGAGGTTAGTTTTTGGTCGATGTCAACTAGGTTTTTTTTTTTTGCCAATATTTGTTGAGATTATTTTTGGTCGATGTTGGGTAGATTTTTTGGCTAACATCGGCTAAGGTTTTTTTGGTCAACTTCAGACAAGACTATTTTTTTGCCGACGTCGACTAGGATTTTTTTTGGCTGACATCGACCAACTTCAGCCAAAAAAAACCTAGCTAATGTTGGCCAAAATATTCCCCCAATTGAAGTTGATAGAAAAAACCCTAGTTGATGTCAACAAAAAATATCCCTAGCCAACAACATCCGAAGGAAATATAGTTAAGGTCAATGTTGGCCAACAAACCCTAGTTGACACCAATAAAAGAATTAGTTTCAACCAACATCAGCAAAAAAAACGTAGCCAACGTCGACCAAAAAACAACCCTGGCTAATGTTGGATAAAAAATATCAATGACCGGCATCGGAAAAAAAAAACATTATCGATGTCAGCCACAAAAACCTTAACCAATGTCGGCCAAAAACTTGTCAAGATCAATGTTGATCGAAAAATCCCTAGTCGATATCAGGCAAAAAATACCACCGATCGACATTGACTAAAAACCCTAGCCGACCTCAACTAAAAAATAACCCTACCTAAGATCGACCAGAAACATCATTGATTGATGTCGACCGAAAATGAACTAACCGGTGTCAGCCAAAAAATAGTCCTGGTTGACGTCGGTCTAAAAATGTTTGGGTCGATGTCAGTCGAAATCACCCTAGTTAAGGTAGGTCAAAAATACCATAATCAAGATCGATCGAAAATAGTCTTAACTAAGATCGGTTGAAAATAGCTCTTCAATGGACAAATGCAAAATTTTCACTTTTTAGTGTTTAATTACTAAAATTTGTGAAAAAAAATCCTTATAACATTTAAGTAGATATAAATTGGATATGACCAAATCCATATTCAGTTAAATGGATTGGATCTTGAATCCAAATTTTTTTTAAAAAAATATGAATATAAATTTAAGATCCAATCCATTTAAGTAGATATGGATTGAATGTGGATTAGATTCTTAAAAATCCAATCCATGTCCATCCCTACTGACGACACGATGCCTATGTCATCTTGCACATCACCTCCGCCGCACAAATGTTGTTGCCAGCCATCTCACATGTTGCCTCCACCGCACAAATGTCGCTGCCAGCCATCTCACGTGCCGCCTCCACTGCACAAATCTCATGTGCCCAATCTCCCCAGTCGTGTGTCCAGTTCTGCCTATTGTGCTCACAAAGCCCCTAGTCCTCTCGAGAGCCTCACGCTCTTTGCTAACACGGTCCAGATCTATTGAACTATTCAAGTATCCAAATTTGTTTATGTTGTAATTGGCTAAAAAATTTGTGATTAATTGCCTTTTTTATGTCAAATTTTGTTCATTATCTTGTTCTTCAAAATACTAAAAAATGTTAGTATTTGATCTTGTGAAAATTCTAAAGGGACTTCAATTTGTTTTTCTGATTTGTGATTGAATTTTTTTAAAAATAATTAATAACAAATAAAGTGGAAGGTTTTAACTGTATTTTATGCTAAAATATGGTTTTTTGTCCTTTAAATATAAAAAAATCGAGATATTTAAAATCTGTTCCTACAAAATTTTGAGTCTCTTTTTCATCCTTGAAAAATTAAAAACTATTACTTTTCAGACCAGTCCGAACCTACATGTCACTCTTTCATTGATGACTATGGAAGTAGGTAATTTTTTAGGGTTAAAAATCGTCACAAAATGCAGACCCCCCCCCCCCCTCCATTTTTAAATTTCTCTTTCCTACTTCCTTCTTCACTAACTTTTTTCATCTTCTTGGAATTTAAATAAATAATTTTGTTTTTTTTAAATATTTTATTCAACTGCAATGGTCAACACCACCTTATTGACTCTGTCATCTTCTTCTTCTTCTTTGAATTCTCTTTACTTTCAAAAACCTAACATCTTCACTCCCAAACTCAATGTTACGAATATCAATTTTAATGTTCTATTGGAATCAAATGTCACTCACAAACTCAACAACCTGACTTCAGAATACATCTCTCACTCGGATTAGCCTGGTGGATGGAGAAGATTAAGAAAATTAGGGAAGAAGGAGGTTAGGAAAGAGATACTTACAAATTTGTGGGCTTTTTCTACATTTTGTGGTGTTTTTTAATCCTCAAAAACCACATACTCTCATAGTTATCAATGGAACCTACGAAAAAATGACACGTAGGTTCAGATTTACCCAAACCTACGTTCAAACAAAAAAATAACATATTTCAATTTCTTAAAGATGAAAAAAAGACTCAAAATATGCATGGACGGATTCCAAACATTTCCATATTTATAAGGATGAAAAATATATTTTAACCTATAATTTAAATTTTAAAAAATGTTGTGTAGGCTTGGATTCGTCCAAGCCTAATTTCGGGCAAAAAAACAACATATTTTAATTTTATGAGGATGAAAAACACATAAAAAAATTTTAAGGGATAGATTCAAAATTTTTCGATATTTATAGGGATGAAAAAGATATTTTAACCTTATTTTTATTTATCTTTTAAACTAAGGAAAGAGAGACTCTCTATATATTTTAAATAAAAAAATAAAAAATAAGAAAGGTTTAGAAGTAAAAAAAACTAGGAAAGAAAGTAACTAACTAAAAAGTAGTGGGACAATTGTAAAAAAACTAATGGAGAGTAAAATTGTGTAAAAAATATGTACACCAAATGAAAAAATTCCTATTTTTAATAGTTATAAATTATATTTATTTTATTTTTAAATTTAAAATAATAATAAATCTAGTGTTGACTTTTTACTTCAACTATTTGTAATTGAATAATACTGGTAAACACAACCTAACCGCTTTCGTCTTAATCGGACAAAAAGGATTCAATTGAAGTAATTTTAAATAGCAAAAGACCTAATTGCATAGTCAAAAAATTAAGACACTTAATTGAATAGTTGTCAAAAAATTAAGACACTTAAATAAATTAAGGTACCAAATTTGGATATTAAGCCTTATAATTTTTAAACAATAGAAATATTTTACTCAATTAAATACTTGTGACTGTTGTGGGCCTTCTGGTGCATCTGACTATGAATATTCAATTTTATCTCGTGTAATTTTATTTAAAAAATGTATTTTAAATAATTTTGAAAAAAAGCATAATCAAAAGAAAATATGGAGAAGACTTAATCAAAGGAAACAATCACGTAATTGAAGTCCAGAAGTTATCAAGGGATAAAATCTTTGATTTGCCAAACAGATAAATCTGAAGAGAGTAATCATGTTGATAAACAGTCACGTAAGTGTAGAAATATAGTTGAGATAAAAGTGGCAAGCAAATTTGCCTATATGCAAAGCCCTCACAAGCACTCAGAGGAGGAGGGTTCAGTCGCACCACCATTACAATAGCAGCTCTCAAAGTCCCGCACCGTCGTCTGTTCTATGTTTTCGACACCAGGTTTTCTATCCAGTTTTTCTTTTATTTAGCTCAGTGTTGCCTTTTGTATTTATCCATTTCGTGAGTTGCGTTGTTCATGTTGCCAACCTCGGATATATATAGTCCTTGTATATGAATTTTTGCCTTTTATTAATAAAATATCGGAAAGTGATTGGGGCTATTAGCATGCTTCTCAAATATAATAGTAAAAACAAGGATAAATAGTCATTCCGAAAAGGGATATTCCGAGCGTGCCCGAGGAAAAAAAGGTAAGATAAAAAAAAGTCCAACAGGTAAAAAAAAATCAAAATTTTACATGATAAATTCATTAATTATTTTTGTGACATTTTCGCTTGTTTGTGTCATGTAAGCTTTTTTTTTTTAATTAAGACGGAAGTTAACGGATGGATAGATTTATTATAATTTTTTCACTTTCAATTATTAAAATCTGAATGTCCTTCTTTCAATACCTGCGTCTTACATAATGAGGCACAAAATGATTATTTATCCTAAAAATAATTAGCTTACTTTATTCTTGTTAAAGTGGTGCCATGCTTATGCTTATGTACATAAATTTAGTAAATAGTTAGTTTCAGTTTTAATTTCCTTTTTGTTTGTCCTTCTTTTCTTTCTTTCTTAAAATAAATGTAATTCATTGTAAGGAAAAAAAAATCCGACTTTGATCATTCATTCATGTCATTTGCAATCTCATTAATTGTGTAGTATTTCTACTTTTTAATTTTTAATGTTGCTTAAATTATAAAAATTTATAGAAATAACCATTTTTATATAAACTTTGGCGCGTTGATTTTTTTTTTAAATAATAAATTTTGTCTGAGTATGCCACAATTAATAACATTGACTAATAGTAATTCTATTTATCTTTAATGTTATTTGATTGTGTAATTGTACGTAATTATTAGCTAGCTTAAATCCTTTTGCAAATATCATTTTTCTCAAATAAAATAAAAATATAAAAATGATAATTAAAAAAAAGATATTCTTTTTTGGATTAAATAAATGTTTATAAAATTATATAGATTTTGAGATTAATTATAAGTATCTTTTTTTAACCGGCATTATAAGATATTAATACATTCCTTCTTACACGTAAACGACTCTCAATCGTAATCTCAATTGTGACACTAACTATCCATTAACTGCTTTAAACTTTATATACTTTTGACTGCAATTTTTTTAAGAAAAAATACATAAAATCCAACGAGTACATATATGAAAGTACATGTTTGAATTTCAGTTGGAATTGCTTAAAAATACTTTACTCCTTAAACAATAACTTTTTTCTTCGTTCCGTGCGGCGAAATATAATTATACATTGAAATTTGCAAAAGTAGTCTCTCAATTTTAATCCAAACATAACCTGAATCATTCAAATCAGGTGGGTTTGTTGGCCTTAATAGCGATTTCAAATTGATTTAGGATAAAGACTTGCGCCTGATGACTGTAATCATGTAAGTAAAAGAACATACACGGAAGATTTTGGAAATAAAGTTGCACAGAAAATGGTTTCATTCACTGCATGGTCTTCATCATGATGTACCACACAGTAGCAATCAAAACCCTCTCACTTCAAAAGCATCATAAGTACATGGCTTAATTGCAAAAAATAATCCTCCTATTTATTCAAACTCAAACTCAAAAAATCAATCTTCTATATTTTAATTGACTATTTAAATTCCCATATCTAAAATTGACTATTTAAATTCCCATATCTAAAATTGAACGTGGACTGTTAACAAAGAACATTTACTCCCAAGTGTCATTGTCTTATTAATCATTAATTTTTATTTACCATTTTACTTACCAATTAGATAATAACACGTATTAGTAACATTTCCCCTTAACCATCAATGTTCAATTTCTACTCTAAGAACACAAATAGCCATTTAAAAAAAAAAAAAAAAGACTCTGACAGTGAATTAAAATATAAGAGGACCAATTTAGTAAGTTGAAAAAAATAGGAGGAATATTTTTGCAATTAAGGCTAAGAACATAGGATTCAAATACAAAATGCCACTCCCAATAACCAGCTATTCCACATATCTTGAGATTTTCCACCATAACATGAGGTTAACAAGGATTGAGGATCCAGCCCGCAATGCAAGTCAGGACACTAAAACTGCAGTATTTCCAATTACGGGCCTGAGACTGGCTGCATGCTCTAGTTGTTTCCATGCCTCCTTCCGCTTCTCCGCTGTTGAGATCAAGATTGCTTCTTCCTCCTTAAAGTGATTATGACAAGAAATGAAGAGCTTCTCATCCATCTCCAAGAACATCTTTCTAATATTGTGAGTTAGGTTGACGACAGCAGGGTTCCAATGGCTTTGAACATTCCTGTCTAAAGCTGGAAATATGATGGGCAGGATCACTTGTCGGTTATGCGCAATCAAGTTGACGATGTGGTCATTGTTCCATAAGAAAAGAGCTCTTTCAGCTACCTTCAACAATCCATGTTGAATAGAAAAAGAAAAATGCATCTTTCAGCAATTAACAAGGTGGTAGTCAATGGAAACAACTGATTCTCAAAAGTGTCATGATGTGGGCAAAAGATTATTGCGGAAAAAGCACCAAAAATGTTACAAGTGCATTAAGGTAACAAAAACAGCTTCCTTTCCACAAGTTTCAAGTAACATGGAAATTTTTGGAAAATATAGTGCCCTGTAGAAACAAGAAAGAATGTTCATCCCCATCCCCATTCCCATAAAAGTTTGAGATCCAACTAGAGATTTGAAATGAACTGAAGAAGACGAGACAAACTGCCTTCACATCCTATCAGGGACTCAATTAACACAATTTAATCAAGCAAATTGCATAGATAAATTTCACAAGAGAAGTTACAACATGTTTCATCTTTGAAACCCAAGACCTATTTATAGTATCTTCCAATCAATCTTTTAAGCTTAGCATTCCCAATTTACATTGAAAATTAGTTAAAACATAAAATAAATGTCCACAAACATAAATCTTGTAAGATGAAATAAACTGCTAAACTCCATGTTTGTTCCATCAGTGAGTACTGTTCCTCTTTTAAACAATTAAAAAAAATGACATGACATTATGTCTCTGAAAAATATGTTTAAAATTCTGATAAGATCATATAAGTTATTACTATTATAAGTCAATTCCATAGCAGTAACTGAGCTACCAGCTTAATCACATTTGCAAACAAAACTGTTATAAAAAAATCTGAAGCCAGTGAAAGCCATTGGATAGATATCAAAGTTGAAACTAAATACAACTGAGAAATAACAAGGCATAGTAATACTTAAACGAATTATCCTCTATTAATTAAATGTCATTATAGCTTACACATTTATAAAGAGCATGTTAGGCCACAAATGCTATGGCAGAAACTAACTCATATATGGAAAAAGATCAGAAAAGAGTAAAAACTTGAAAAGTCAAAAAACAAATCCAACCACATTGCATGACTAATTTGCTCAAGCTTATCAACCAAATACCCACGTTTTCAAACTCAAAGTATATTACAATTACAAAACATAAATAAGAAAGATCTTCACATCTATAAAAAGACTTAATGAACATTAACAGAAATAAAACCTACCAGAACCTGTAAGTGAAAGAAAATATACAGACCCATGTAAACTATAGAACATAGATCTAACCTTTTAAGTGGAAAATAACATAAACGTAGAAGTATGCAAATGAAGATTTACCAAATGAATTCAGTAATAGCAACTTTACCTGAAAGTGTAAACTGTTAATGCAGCACCCAATCCGCCAAAACAATGGGACCATGATCCTCTGGAACTCTACCATGTTAATAACTTCCAAAATTTCTTCCAGTTCACCCAGAAACATCACCTCTTTCTGACTATTTGTTGCTGGCCAATATTTCAACAAGCCGCTTATCACAATGCTCGCTAACTTTGGCTCCTTCTCTATAAACTGCATAACACAGTAGGACAATTGCTGAAAGTAGACACCAATAGATTTCGGCTTGTGCAAGGGGACCAAAACCCTCCACAAGAAGATTTTGTGTTCCTCTTTCAAGGGCAAAGCAAACCCAGTAATCACGCTCCCAAAAATCTCCAACAACTCACCAATTCCATTGGGCTTCTCAGTCTCAAACACGAACCGATAAAATATATTGTTAATAGATTTCCGAATATACGGTCTATGCACCATGAACTTCCCATAAATCCTATGCAGAATAGTCTTCAAGCAATCCCTTTCCCTAGGATCCTCCGAATCAAACAACTCAAGCAATCTGGCAATAACCGAGTGATCAATATACTTTTTTGCCACCTTTGCATCGAGGCATGGGGAAGAGATAAACTTAAGCAGCAATTCATACACAAGCTGCAAATGTGGCCAAGCAGGATCAAACATAGGCTCATCATCATCATTCTCACCACCACCACTTGCCCTATAATTTGGAGGAAAAACTCTAAACAAATTAATAGCACACATTCTACACATAGCAAGGATAGCAGGCTCACTAAACCTCATTGTCCCACAAGCCACAAAATCAACAAGCTCAACCAAAGTCTTCCTTTTCACATCTTTATCTGCAATGCTCTTACCAGGGTCAGTGAAATCAAATGTGACACAACAAAGGCTCAATTTGCTCACAAACAGGTTCATCTTCTCAGCATTAGGAACATCCTTAAACGGCACCAAAGGTTCAATTCCGGACACCATGCTCGCCGGAAACACGGCCGACGACGAAGCTCGCTTGGCAGTGGAAGAACTTACACCGTGTAGTTTGTAGCTTCTGCCAGCAGCACGCGGCGAATCAGCGGAACGCGCCGAGTCTCCCCTAGTCAACTCGTCCGAGTCAGGCTTCAACGACTTCCGGGGAAGCTTGCTGAGGATTTGCTTGAGCATTGCGACCCAGAAGCTTAAATCAACGAATTACGAACCTTTCAGATGAAAATTAAACTCATAAGGAAGAATTGGAATCAATTGAACCCAAGAGTGCTGATTTCTGACAAAGCTTTGAAAAGGGGAAGCAAACCCTAGATCTCGATCGGAAAATCCGAGCAATGTGGGGTCTACCGTGAAATTGAGATCCGCATTTGAAATGGGTTTGAGGAAATTTTCGATTTTGCGTCATACATTGATGGAAAAATCAAATCTTGAAGGTTGGGGTTTGTGGGTGACGACGATGAACGTGAACCAAAAAGGGAATGGTGAAGCAGAGAAAGAGAAAGGGAAAAATGTTTATCATAAAAGGAGTAAAGATTAATAAAAATAATAATAATGAAAATTTTGGATTTGAACCAAAGAATCTAGCATTCTCAGCACATTGTTACAAATTTTCTAGAGAATGTGAAGAGAAAGAGAAAGAAACTTGTGGTTGAATGTGGGAAAGGTGGGAAAGGTGGGAGCTTAGGGCAAGTGGAATTATGAATGTGGTGATAGAGATAATGGAGCTATGAAGAGATTTTGGGCCATGTAGAGAACCCTCTCAGCTGTTTCTTTCTTCTTGTTGTTATTGATCCATCCCCATGAAATTGAAAGGAGAACAAGGGGAAAAACAAAGTACAGTGAGTTTCTATTTTTCTTTTTAGTTGAAACAAAAAAAAAAAAACTAAAAAGTTGCTACTTTGGGTGTTTTTTTTAACTTTTATTACTGATAAATATTTCATAGAGCAATTTCTTAAAAATAATTTTTATGGAGCTGAGAAAAAAGTAAGAAGAGGACGAAGAAAAATTAAAATAATAAAAAACTAAAAGTTAAAAAAAGGAAGTCTATAGATGTTTCATTTTTATTTTAAAAAATATTATTTTTAAAAATAATTTGGGTTAATTTTTTTTTTATCTCTGAAAGTGTTAAACCTTATTACATCAGTATTTAAATTTAACAAAAATTTTTAAAAAATCTTATAATAATTCACTTATTTTATCTTGATACTAAATTTAATTTCTTATTATCACTTGTGAATTAAATATATGTTAATATTAATATTATTATTTAAGTCATATGTTACATGTAATGGTTGAAATAATGTGATTGATAGATTGTGTTTTCATGTTTTTTTTTTATTTTTGTTAATTTCATATATTAATATAGCATTGCAATGCATTTTCAAAATTCAAAATAAAATATTAAGCATAAATGTGATTTTAGTTTTTTTATTTTTTAAAAATATGTAATTTTGATCTTATTATTTTAAAATAGAGACATTAAATTCTTCAGTTTTGTAGAATATGTAATTTTTATTCTTTCATCAAATTCAAAAAAACCTTAATCTATACAAAAATTAATTTTACTTAGCCCAAATTTAGTAATGAGACACGATATAATTTGTTCAATATTAATTTCTTAACTATCAATACTTTAGGTTTGAGGAAAAGGTTAAAAATATAGATTTTACAAAAATAGAAAATTAAATGACTCTATTATAAAATAAGAAAATAAATGTCTCTATTTTAAAAAATATGAAATTAGAATTACCATTTTTAAAAAATAAGGAAACAAAACTTACATTTAAGCTAAAATATTTTTTTTTACAAATCATAAATATCTTCTACGAAAAGAAAAGAAAGTAATATTGTTCAAGTGAACTAAGATAATTATAGGTAACAAAATTTTATATAAGTTAAATGATAAGCTAAAATAACCTATGTAGATTTATTATCCAATTAAATTTTAATAACCACCTTTATAGAATATTTTTATTTTTGTTTAAAAATAAATAGTAGTTTTCATATTCGACTACTCCTTTCCTTGTTTTGGTTTGGATGCTGTGAAAATAATCAGAGTAGCGAATTATTGTGGCACATTTTTTTATTTTTGTTTGTACAATGTGTGGTACTTTTTTTATATTGTTATTGCAATTTTGCATAATTTTTTGATACTTTTTGAGATTCATGTGTGAATTCAATCATTACTCAACGAGAGGGGAAAGGACAAAACAAAACCATAATTGAGATTTTATTTTATGCGTGTCATTGACTACTTGTAAGAAAGAGTTTGGAAAGTAAAACCGTAAAATTAGGGACATCACATGATTCATACTCGTGCCCACGCAAGTGTCCTTTATCTTCAGATAGAGTCCACAGTGCACGAGTAATTAAGTTGTGCACCGGTGCACAAGGATCAACCCTTAGATTTATTATTAAAATATGTTGATGATTGGAATTAAAATTAAATAATTTTTAATAAATAAAACAAAAATCAAATAGATAACTCAGTCGCTCTTTCCTTCCATCCCTCCCACCATCTTTCTCAATGAGAACAACACAGTTTGTCATCATAGACAATTTACGATGACGGCATTTAATCATTATTTTTTATTTAAATATAATTTTGGTTTTTTATTTTTAAAATATGAAATTTTGATTCCTTTATTTTAAAATAAAAAATTTTAGTTTTCTTATTTTTTAAATTTCATATTTTTAATCCTCATATTTTAAAATAAAAACATTAAACTCTCTAATTTGATAAAATTGACGATTTTGGTCATTTTATCAAATTCAAAAAGCATTGATTGATAAAAAATTAATTTGATATGACTCAAATTTAGTGATGTGACATGAAATAATTTATTTAATCTGCATCATAATTAATATCAATCTTTTATCAGTTAACACTTTCCGTTTCAGGAAATGATCGAAATGATATATCTTATAAAAATAAGAGACTAAATATTTTTATTTTAAAATAGAAAACTCAAATTGTGAATTTTAATTAAATATTTCTATTTTAAAATAGAGATTAAAATTATATTTAGGATGTATTTGATAGAGATGAAGGAAATATAAAAAAAATATTTAAATTAAAATAAAGTATAAAAAATGTGTGGGATTCATACTATTTTTCTTTTATTTCTCTCCAATCAAACACAGGCTTAAGCCTTATTTTTTTCTTTCCTCACCACCTCTACTCTCTTCGTGCTTCTCCCCCTCCAAGGACACCTTCCTCTCCATCTTTTACACCACCAACCCCCCGTCCCCTCTTTCTTCATCAACAACAAAAGCATAAATACAAACATAAAAGCACACTAGAAACACAAAAAAAAAAAAAAAAAAAACTCAAATCTCATATTTAGACAACAAAAACAACTTAACATTTACTCAGATTTAGGAGTTACAAATCCAAAATCAAGGAGAACAAGAGAACCCAAATCCATGGCAAATCAACATAAAAATCTAAATATCGAATCTGTTAGCAAATCAACATAAAAATTTAAAAAACAAAATGTTAGAGCAATGTATCAAGGCTAGAATTCGAGGTCTAGCACCTCCAGAAATAAGGAAGGAACAGAGCACGAAAGAAGGAAGAAGCTTGTAATTTTCTTATTGCCTTTGCTTGTTATTACAGGGTTCTTATAGAATTCCTAATATGGAATAATCCTAGGAATATTACAATAACCATTTTATTGATAAGAATTGCTCAGCAGGATCACAATTCCAAGCAAGGCGATCTGGGAAAGATTTGCAGAAGCTTCTGTTTTGGCAGTTTTCCTCAAACGAAGTCGTGAAGGTAAGTGGGCCTCTTCACCTTTCTTTTGGGCTTTACTTCGTTATGCACCCCCTCTTTTGTGATTCCCACCTCTGAGTTTGTTGTTTGTTCTTCCTCTTCTGCTGGTGTGGTCTTGTTCGTATCATCCCTTGGGCCTTGGAAAATCACCTTGTCCTCAAGGTGATACTCTTCCTGTAACTTGGTCCAGTTTTCCCATGAGGTCTCATCTGGGGAAAGACCTTGCCATTGAACTAACACTTCCCAAGGAGCCTCCGGTGATGTCTTTCGTTTGTCTAAGATGGCCAAGGGAGAAACCAGGGGTTGATCATTGACGAAAGTGGATGGAAAAGCCCCTGTCGATGGCGGTGTTGGTGTTCCTCGAAAGGGTTTAAGCTTGGAACAATGGAATACTGGGTGTATTTTTTCCTCGTCAGATAACTTGAGCTTATAAGCAACAGGACCAATTCTTTCAATAACTTGGAATGGGCCATAGAATCGTTTGGCAAGTTTGGCGGAAGCTGATGAAGTTCCCTTGGTAGAAGACTGTCGATAGGGTCGTAACCGGAGAAGAACCCAATCGCCCACCTGATAATTCACCTCCTGACGCTTGTGATCAGCTTGCTTCTTCATCTGGTCTTGTGCCTTTAGTAATTTCTTGCGAATGGTTTGAAAAGTAGCGTCTCTATCAGTTAACAAGTCCTCAACAGCTTCAATGTTTGACGTGCCAGAGATGTATTCTAGAAAATTAAATGGCTTCCGACCAAACGTTACCTCGTAGGGGGTTGACCCTGTCCCTGCATTCCATGAAGTATTGTGGGACCACTCAATCCATGGAAGGAGCTTACCCCATTTATGGGGTCGTCGGTGCATGAAGGCGCACAGGTATTGTTCCACAATCCTGTTGATGACTTCTGTTTGCCCATCACTCTGAGGATGGTAAGCATAACTCATCCTCAGGTGTGTGCCGCTAGCTCGAAATAATTCCTGCCAGAAGTGACTTAGGAAAAGAGGATCTCGGTCTGAGACCAGACTTCGAGGAACGCCGTGAATCTTAACCACCACGTTGATGAATAAAGTTGCCACCATGTATGTTGTGTGAGCTGCCGGAAGCGTGCCTAGATGGATCCCCTTCGAAAAGCGGTCCACTACAACGAGGATGGTGGTGTGGCCTTGGTAAGGTGGTAGTCCCACAATAAAATCAAGGGAGAGGTCCTCCCATGGCCGACGAGGTACCGGAAGAGGACACAATAGTCCCGCCTCCTTCTGCGTTTCATACTTGGTCATCTGGCAGTCTAAACAATTGGTTACAAACTGTTTGACATCTTCACGGATGCCTGGCCAACTATAGTTTTTCGATATCCTTGCTAAGGTTTTCGCGATTCCGGCGTGGCCCCCTGTGGGTGTAGTGTGATACTCCAAAAGTAATGTAGAGGTGATGGGTAATTCCCGAGGCAACCAAATGCGACCATTATGCAGAATCAAATCCTGTGAAATCTTGAAGGTGGGAAAATTGGATGGATTCTGAGCAATTTCCTGTCGGCGGCGTATGTAGTCTGGCTGAGCTTTTAGTTGACGGCGAAGCACCTCGAGGAATGTTAATGAAGGGACAGAGAGAATCATCAGAAGGGAAGAACCCTTCTCTGGTAATCGTGATAATGCATCGGCAGCTTGGTTATGGTTTCTGGCCCGATATTGAATTGTATAATCGTAGCCCATGAGACGAGCTAAGTACATGTGCTGCTTCGGCGTCTGTATGACTTGGGTGAGAAGTTCCTTGAGGTTGCGATGATCAATCAAAATCGTGAAGCATTGACCGAGAAGGTATTGGCGCCATTTTTTAATTGCTGTCGTGATTGCAAACAACTCCACCGTGAATGGAAGCTGAAAGTTTGGCAAGGTCAATACATGAGTTGTGGACAGAGCTGTCTTAAGGTGTTCAAAAGCTGATTGTGCCTGGGGTGTCCACTGAAAGGGTTCTTTTGTGGTGAGCTTTACCAAGGGAGCAACAATGGTGGCATATCCCTTTATGAAGCGCCGATAGAATCCGGTGAGCCCCAAGAAGCCACGCACAGCCCTTGAAGATTGAGGTATTGGCCATTGAAGGATGGCCTCCACCTTCAAGGCTATCGGCTCTACTCCTTTCTTCGAGACCATATGGCCTAAATATTCAACCTGCAACTACGCGAAGAAGCATTTTGATAATTTCAAAACAAATTGATTATCGAGGAGGACCTGGAATGCTGTTGTCAAGTGTTGGAGATGAGCCTCAAAGGAATTACTATAAATGAGTATATCGTCAAAGAATACGATAATGAAGTGACGAAGGTATTGCCAAAAAATGTTGTTCATCGTCGCCTGAAACGAAGATGGTGCGTTGCAGAGACCAAACGACATTACTTTGAATTCGTAATGGCCGTGGTGAGTTCTAAATGTCGTTTTAGGGATATCGGGGCCATGCATTCTTATCTGGTGATAACCCTGCAACAGGTCAAGTTTTGAGAAATATTGAGCACCGCCGAGCTCATCTAGGAGCTCATCTATTGTCGGAATGGGAAACCGATCTCGGACCATGACCGCGTTAAGGGCCCTATAGTCCACACAGAACCGCCTGCTGCCGTCGTGTTTCCTTACGAGAAGAACGGGTGAGGAGAAGGGGCTTGTACTAGGTTGGATCAGTCCCTTCTGAAGCATGAGGTTGACTTGGTGTTCAATATCGTTTTTCTGGTAATGGGGATATCGGTAGGGCGCACATTCACGGGTTCGGATTGGGGTAACAAGTGTATGTGATGATCGGTTTCCCGGGTCGGTGGAAGTCCCTGAGGTTCTTGGAACAAGGCTGAGAATTGGTCAAGTAAGTGTTGAATGGGTTGAGGTAATGGTGGGGAGCTTGTGAGTGAAGTGTGTTCAGTAAGGATGGCTATATGAAAGTAGGTGACGGGTTCATGTGTATGGTGAAGACGATGAAGATGGTGATGGTTCAAAAGGCCCAATTGAGCTTCACTTTCCCCTTTTAGCTGGACCAAGCGGTGCTGATAGAAAATTTGCATGCTTAAGGAATTATAATCCGTGAGAATAGGGCCCAATGTTTTAAGCCATTGGACACCCAACACAATGTTGGCGCCGGCAATAGGTAGAACATAAAGGTCCACAGAAAATTCAATGTTCTTAATCGAAATGGAAACTGCTTCACAAATTATAGTGCATTCCAAGTGGTGACCATTTCCCACCATGACTCGAAGTGGTGGTGTGGAACGGCAAGGTAGCCCCAAACGAGAGACCAGCTGCTGCTGGACGAAGTTATGGGTGCTACCTCCGTCTACGAGGAGCACCAGGGGATGAGCATGAATGACACCTTCAAAACGCAGCGTTTCCGGGACGAGATGACCTGATAATGAGTGTAGGCTTATGTGGGCCGAGTATGGGTCGGTTCCATCAGGTGGGTCGGGTATGGTATTGGGTTGCGGGTCATTAGGGTCTATATTAACTAAAGGAGGATCCTCTTCTTCAGTAATGAGCAGGAAAACGCTAGATGCACAACGGTGACCCCGGTGGTAACGCTCGTCACAGTTGAAGCATAACCCACGCTCACGGCGTGACGTTATCTCCTCCTGTGACAAATGTTTCATCACAGGGGGAGGCTGACGCGGTGGTGCGGGTAATAATGGTGGTAGTGAGGGTGAGCGAGGGTTGTGAGGGTGAGGGTTAAGGTTTGTGTGAGGGGGAACTGGTGGTGGGGGTGGAGGGCGCGGTCGTGGTGGTGGCCGGATGTTAGCTAATTTTTCTTCTTGCAAGCGTGCTAATCCTGCTGCTTGTACCAGGGTGAGGGGTTGTAAGGCCTGAACTTCGCGCCGTATCTCCAGCGACAACCCTGAAATAAAGCAGCTGAGGATGAAGGGAGGAGGGAGCCCGATAATGTGATTCGCCAAATCCTCAAATTCTGACAGGTATTGACCTACTGACCCCTTCTAAGTTAGCTTGAAAAGTGCACCCGTAGGGTCCTCGTATTGTGACGGGGTGAAACGGGTCTGCAATGCCTGTAAAAATCCCAGCCAGGAGGTGAACTGAGCATTGCTGGTCATCCACTGGAACCACGCAAGTGCTCGTCCCTCCATATAAAACGAGGCAATTGTGAGTCGATCTCGTTCCGGGGTGCCGTGATATTCAAAGTACTGATTAATTTTGAATATCCAACCGAGAGGTTCAGTTCCATCGAATCTCAGAACCTCTAATTTCATTTTGTGTAATGTTGCAGGTGCAGGGTTAGGTTGGGGCTGGATTGGGGTTGGTTGAGGGTTCGGGGAAGAAGAGCTTGGGGATAGGTGGTGGAGTATTTCGTCAAGTTTGAGGGTCACAGTGTTCATGGTGTCACCCAAGCGGAGGAGAATGTCCTCAAGGGAGCGTGGTGAAGTGTCGTGAGGATGGGAGTCTAGCATGGTGACAAGGAGAACGAGAGCACCAAAATGTTAGAGCAACGTATCAAGGCTATAATTCGAGGTCTAGCACCTCTAGAAATAAGGAAGGAACAAAGCACAAAAGAAGGAAGAAGCTTGTAATTTTCTTATTGCCTTTGCTTGTTATTACAGGGTTCTTATAGAATTCCTAATATGAAATAATCCTAGGAATATTACAATAACCATTTTATTGATAAGAATTGCTCAGCAGGATCACAATTCCAAGCAAGGCGATCTGGGAAAGATTTGCAGAAGCTTCTATTTTGGCAGTTTTCCTCAAACAAAGTCATGAAGGTAAGTGGGCCTCTTCACCTTTCTTTTAGGCTTTACTTTGTTATGCACCCCCTCTTTTGTGATTCCCACCTCTGAGTTTGTTGTTTGTTCTTCCTCTTCTGCTGGTGTGGTCTTGTTCGTATCACAAAAACTCAGATTTGTTGCAATTATGGCATTTTGTAAACCATCGCATTGGAGATCCACCATCCCTCTTCTCCCCTTCCTCTAACATAGTTCCACCACCATTGGAGTCGTAGATCCAAACTCAACACTTTTTTTATCTCACCAATCTCAGATCTAAAAAAGGTCTGATCAAGGAAAAAACTCAGATATGGAATTGCATAAGCATCAATGAAGTGTGAGTCCAAAGCAAACCGATTGAGAGCTTTGGAAGTGGAGGACGACAATAGAGGTGTCGCATTTGCTGTTGAGGCTTACTTTGATCATGCCACCATCATGGATGAGGGTGGGGACTAAAAAGGAAGGTTGGAAATGAAGGGTGACAAAGAATGATGAAGGTTTTTTTTATTATTTATTTAAAGAGAACAACGAAGTTATTACTGTAGCTAGTTTTTTTTAAGGGTACAAATGACTTTTTAACATATAAAAACACTTGTGCACCGATGCACAACTTGATAACTTGTGCACCCTAGAATTTTCCTTATCTTCAAAGAATGAGTAGTGCCATGTTTGGAGAATGAAAAAATACACTTGAAGACCGAAAGCCTAACATCCTATTCAACATTTAGTGAGAGAGAAAAAAAATTATAGTTATAATAGGTGATGTGATATAATAGAAAGAAAAAAAAAGGTGTTGATAAAATGTTCAAATATAAAATTATTATAAAAATAGTTTAATCATATTTTTATTTTTTAATTTAAAATATTTAAATTCTTATTTTTTATTCACATATTTAAAAACGTAAATTACCAATTTAGTCTCTAAAATTATAATATGTGTCAAATTATCATATCATATGTTACATCAGCATATCAGTGTCACATCATTACTTAGAATTCATGTACTAATTTCTATTAATAAATTAATAGTTGACTAATGGTGAATCAAAATTGTTAAATTTAAAAATTGGAGAACCAAATATACATAAAAAAAATTTAGAGGGTAAAAATTACACAAACGTGAAATTATAGGAACCAAAAGTATCTCATCCATAACATAAGTTAAAAAGAGTAAAAGTGCAATTAAACTTGAAAAAATAAGTTATTTTATTTGAAAAAAATTAAATATTTTGGCATTTTTTAACACTAAAATACTTTAGCTATACACATACTTATAAATATGCATTTATTTACTCAATAGGTATAATTTAGTTTGTTAGAAAAAATTGGAGTTCATTCTCACAAACTAAACCTCGAACAGAGGATTAGTTTCATGACGTATCAAAAGATCAAAGTTTCTTGATAAATGTATAAATAGTTATTCATAAACTATTTAAGTTTGACTTGTTAAATGCTTCATCAAGCTTGTTTGTTTAATTAAATAAATAAAACTTAAGGTTAGACTCAATTATATAAATGAGTCAAGTCCAAACTTGATATTAATAATTGATTAATAACTAATTCTAAAAAAGCTATTGCTCATCTTTATATTCATTTTCTTTTAATTTATCAATCAAATATAATTTAATCCTTAAAAACGTTACATTGAAAGAAAATGAAGGATCATGACGAAGATTAATTCTTTTAAAAAATTATAAGTTACTCTTTTGATGATATATATAGTAGAAACTTATAGTCATACAAATTTCACAATTTCATGACACATCTTTAGTACATATTTTTATTTATAGAATGTTTTATTAAATACTAAATTGATAAAGTTAAAAAATAATTCAAGAAAAAATTTCAAAGATAAAAATAATTACGTTATAAATAAATTAAACATCTGTAAAAAAAAAAAATATGACATAAACAAATTAAAGTTAAACTTTAATTTTTTTAAACAAATCAAATTCAAACTTTTAGTTTGACTCATTTAAGTGAATTAGTTAAGCTTGAGATATCCATTTTCTCACCAGCCAAACCTAATTTTCTAATGATTACTAAATAATATGCCTTTATTTTATATAAGATAATTTAATATATTTCCTTTAATTATTTAACAAGAAAAATATTTTGGTTATTTAATTAAAAAGTACTATATTTTAAAAAAATACTAATACGATATTTTCTTAACAAAAAAATAGAGAATGCCTTATATCAACTTAGTACATTAAAAAATATATAAATAGTTTTTTTTATATTATTAAAATAAATAATTTAATATTATCAACTAAAATAATAATATTTTAAATATAAGTTTAAAATATTATTATAAAAATCAATAATTCTCAAATGCATTATAGTGATTATACCACCATGGTAGTAGATACTTTTTAGAATAATGATTTGTCGACATCCAATTTTTCCAAACACTTAATTAACACTTATAATATTTATCTCGTTTCTCCTATCATATTATTTGTCACATTTATATTTTTCTCTTTGTTATTTCTCATCCATACTAGCTAGATGTTAAGTAGCATATTTTAACCATTTTTACATTTTTTTTAACTGATCAATGACTTTCTTCATAAAAAAAACTAAATGACTTCTTTTATTTTTATTTTTTTTATTATAGAGTAAAGGCATTTTAATTGAATATTTTTTCAACATTTTGTCTCAAACAAGAATACAAGTGTGGGTTTAGTTTACTTATATATTAGCTTTAAGATTAAGAATGTCAATTCTATCTAGACTATACAGTTATCTATTCAAAATTTCCATGAACGGGTAGGCCCATTAAATGAGGATGGATCTAGGAGTGAGTATTTATGTTGATAAATCTAATTGTGATGAATATGAGTATTATAGTACAACCCTTCAGTCTTGCCTCAAAGATTTTGTATTCCCTCCAATGATAATCAAGCTTATCATGCACTATATAACTTTGTCCTTTATCTTAATTAGTTATTTGGAATGGAAATAGGCTACCTTCATTCCGGCGTCAAGAGACAGAATGAGATAGGGATGCTTCACATTCACCTGAATAACATCAGAGACACATGAATTTAGGGATCTAGTACAAATGAAGTGTACAGAACAAATTAAAAATGGATACAATTGGTTGTTACAACAACATTTCCATTATCAAGTTCCTGCCTCCTTTATGGATGTGGATTTAGGGATCTACTCCCACGAATACGATGTTCGAGATTGGCCATCATAGTCACAACCACGTGTCACACGCAAGGGTAAGCTTAGTGAAAACAAGTATACTTAAAATGGGATAAACTTAAATCATTTAAGCATGATCTACTATTCTCACATATAAAACATAACATGAAGGAATCATACATAAAGCATAAGTCTTAGAATCTACATAATAAATAATATCATAATAATCATCAGTTTATCAATCATCATATCAAGATTCAATAATCATACACCATGATTTATCCATCAAATATCATGATCACTAGTCCATCAATCATAAACACAACTCCATGGAGATTTCCCATTTTGAGCGATTAATCCAAGCACATCTCTTAACATAATCACACTCTATGATTTGACCATTCAAAGAGACTCAAATTAACCCTGCAGATGAAGTATGGTTTTATTGAAAATAGATGTGCATAAGTAGAGACTTACCTCGACAAGGCTTCCAAAGACCTTAACCTATTTAAGAGTTCGCCTATCCATCCATTCTATAGGTTTTTTCACCGTTATCCACCATCAACAACCTCCAACACTAGGTTAAGGACCGTCTTAGCACCCCCAACTTATGCGCCTACTCACAACAACAACTAAACTTGGGTTCCTTGAGATTTAAGATATGACACCTTCGTACCCATCATCTCACTCATGGTCAGTCTCAATGATCCAAGTTTCACCATCAATGACAATCCATCTCATGTGTACTAAAAAGGTCACTAATACCCCTAGGAAGTAGTTCTCAACACCTCAATATGCCATTCAAAGTCAAAAAATAGGGATGGTACTTACGAAGATACTCCATTGGGTGGGACCACCAAGTTACTTTAGTGAGACAAAGTTCTAGCATGGAAATCACCCTCCCAGGTATACCATTTTCTAACAACAGTAAAAATCTTCCCAAAGGATATAGTTAACTTTATTTGACACATATTAATGGTTCTCAAAATATGATTATAATCTATAACAATCATATGCTATCACAAATACATTCACCAATCTCAACACCATATGAGCTTATTACATCATAGATTCATCATTCATATGTCCATCACAATCATGAACCCACTATAGTTCAATAAACCTAGCAAGACATTCCAACACATTGAATTCTTGCAATAACTCATCAAAAGCTCATATGAATGTGAATCTCAAGATCTCAACATAAAGTCAACTCTAGTGATAAAACAACATCATCTCGATCACATCTTGTATCATCATAAATTCATTAAGATCTCAAAACAAATAATTTACATAAAGAAAATGAACATAAATCACATCCACATCAATAACTGATTTTTTAGACTCAAAACTGGTCACTAGACTTAAAACTGTAGAAGCAAGCTTCATGATGAATCAAGATTGATTCAAAGAAGTTTTGATGATGACAAAGGTGATGACAAAAAGCTCAAAGATCAAGAACAATTCATGATAACAAAGATGATGATCTCAAGAATCAAAGAATGAGTTCAAGAATGAAACAAGAACACTTCAAGGTTCAAGAGGAAATTTGATTTCAAGATTCAAGAATCAAATTTCAAGATTCAAGTTCCAAGAATCAAGATCAAGATTCAAGAATCAAAAGAAGACTTAATCAAGATAAGTATGAAAAAGTTTTTTCAAGAACTGAGTAACACATGGATTTTTCTCAAAACCTTCTTACCAAAGAGTTTTTACTCTCTGGTAATCGATTACCAGATTATTGTAATCGATTACCAGTAGCAAAATGGTTTTGAAAAAGTTTTCAACTGAATTTACAACGTTCCAATTGATTTCAAAATGTTGTAATCGATTACAATGTTTTGGTAATCGATTACCAATGTGCTTGAACGTTGAAATTCAAATTCAAATGTGAAGAGTCACATCCTTTTACAAAAAAGCTTTGTGTAATCGATTACACTAATTTGGTAATCGATTACCAGTGATAGTTTCTGAACAAATCAAAAGATGTAACTCTTCAAATAGTTTTTGACTTTTTCAAATTGGTTTTAAGTTTTTCTAAAGGTCATAACCCTTCTAATGGTTCTCTTGACCAGACATGAAGAGTCTATAAAAACAAGGCTTTGTTTTGCATTCTAGAATCAATCTTTTCCAATACATTCTTTACACAAGCAAGTTTTCCACATTGATTTCTGAAAGTTTCCATTTATTTTTTTCTTTACATTCTTCTTCCTTTTGCCAAAAGCTTTCCAAAAGCTTTCTGTTTTTCTAAACCTTGAAAACTTGTGCTATTCATCTTTTTCATTCCCTTCTCCCTTTGCCAAAAAGAATTCGCCAAGGACTAACCGCCTGAATTCTTTTTGTGTCTCTCTTCTCCCTTTTCCAAAAGAACAAAGGACTAACCGCCTGAATTCTTTTGTGTCTCCCTTCTCCCTTGTCAAAGAATTCAAAACGACACAGTCTGAGAATTCTTTTGATTCTTCCCTTTCCCATATACAAAAGATTTCAAAGGACTAACCGCCTGAAAATTCTTTTGTATCCCCATTCACAAAGTTTCAAAGGTTTAATCGCCTGAGAACTTTGTCTTAACACATTGGAGGGTACATCCTTTGTGGTACAAGTAGAGGGTACATCTACTTGGGTTGTTGACTGAGAACAAGAGAGGGTACATCTCTTGTGGATCAGTTCTAGTGGAGGGTACATCCACTAGGTTGTTCAAAGAGAACAAGGGAGGGTACATCCCTTGTGGATCTTTGCTTGTAAAAGGAATTTTACAAGGTTGGAAAAGAAATCTCAAGGACCGCAGGTCGCTTGGGGACTGGATGTAGGCACGGGTTGTTGTCGAACCAGTATAAAAACTCTTGTGTGTTTGTCTCCTTCTTCCCTACTCTTAATTTTCGCTGTGCACTTTAATTTCCGCTGTGCACTTTAATTTCCGCTTTTACTTTTGGTTAAGTTTCTTTTCTATTCTTCATTTACTTAACAACATAGTAAAAGTCTTAGAAGAGTAAATTTTTAATTAGTAAAGGTTTAGGAATAATTAATTCAATCCCCCCTTCTTAATTATTCTAAGGTCACTTGATCCAACAAAAACTAGTCATTGGACTCAAAATTGGTCATTGGACTCAAAATTAGTCACTAGACTTGAAACTAGTTACTGGACTCAAAATTGGTCATTGGACATGAAAATGATCAGTGGACGCAAAATTGGTCAATGAATGCGAAATTGATCAGTGGATTTGAATTATGCAAAATTTTAAAATTTTGTAGAACTGTCTCTCATGGCTTTCAAATTGTCCCAACACAAATCCAAATTCTTTTCTATCAATTCCAATACATAAACAACATCAAAACTCTTTACAAATAGGAATTTTTCATCAATATTCATAAAATAATCAAAACCTCGATTTCAAAATTCAAAACTCAAAATCTCACATGCTCAAACTTTCATTTTTAAACGACATGCATTTTCCAGCAACATTAAAACCAATTCCCAACAACCTAAGCATAGAAAAAGGAAAAGACTTACATTGCCTATTCAAACTTAAAAGATGATTTTGAGAAGAGGTAGAAGGAAAGGAAGAGACTTTGGATCCAAGATGGAAGTTTTCTCCCACTCACATATTAGCTCCACACCATTCATACCACCCAAAAACCAATAGAAACCACATTAAAACCATGAAAATGAACACTTATATGAACTTCCAAAAGTGTTCATAGAGGGAAAACGAGAATAGAAAAATGAAAGGAAAAAGAGGAGAGTTTCATACCATTAAACTAGTCTCGAAACTCAAAAAGAGAACTACTACAAGGTCCCTTGAGTCAAGAAAATTCAAGGTCTCACACTCTATAATGAAAGATTTTCTTGGATAAAAAAAATAGTGAAATGAAAGAATTTGTTCTTTTGTTTCAAATTTACCAAGATATTTGAGGAGTTTATGACTCTGTGACTTCATTCTCTTTACATCCTCACACTTCACTAAACTCACCTATACTTTCTCATGAGATTCACTTATGTTCAAAGACTCTAAAACTTATCAAACCATATATACAACATAACATATAGATAACATAAACATAAATATAACAACACACCATCTCATAATTAATTAATTATTTAATTATGAACAGTTAAATTAAATTTAATTGGTCTTACCATCTAATTAAAATACTGAATCAAATAAAAATTACATACCTGGGACCGCTGTATATCATCCACCGATAAGAACCGTAAAATAATGGTGAAATATACTGCTTATGGTGTTAATTAAATTATTATAATACTCCAGAACCCCATTCTCATTATTACTCTAGAACCCCACAAAATAATACTCACTCCAAGTAAATATCACACTCAACATCGTAACTTTTCGCGTAAAGAAAAAAATAAATGGAAACTTCAGTATACCCCATTCTCCTATGACCCAATTCCAATTCGAAATCACCAATTGTAATTCAAATTCCATTCTTCAGGTGTTGAATTGAATTATTATTATTAGTATTACTAGTGGGTGATAAAGAGGGATCACCAGGATAGTATCAACGGAAGGAGTGTGAAGGGTATGAGAATATACACCTGCAAGATAGAAGGTAGAGTGGGAAAATCAAGGTGAAGCTTAACTCTATTTAAGTTGTAGTTTTTGAGACCTCCATGGATGAGAGGGAAGCTCAAGAAGAAAGACAACGTGGATGAGAGAAAAGAGAATTTTGAATTATTTTTATTTTAAGAAATAGAGAAAAATTGTATAATTATCCTTTAATTTACGTTAGTATAAATCAAGTAAGAGGGATTATTGTTGTTCAAATGAAAAGATGCTCATGGCTAACATACACTTTTTAATTTTTGAGTGAGTCTATATATATATATATATATATCCCTTAGTGATATATGTCTACTTTGTTGGTAGCAGGTGCTGTTTTTAGTATAAATTAGTTGATTGCTGGTTTTTGTTTGTTTTCTTTCTAACACACAAAAAAATGATAAGTTCTAGTGATTATTATAATATTAAAAATATTAATTTATTTTTAAATATAAAGACATTGCAATAAATTAATATAAATAAACAAAATAAAAGTTTAATTTATATATATGTATTGTTAGTATTTTTACAAATCCAACGAGAATTTATAATATGGTAATATATATATATATATATATATATATATATAAATGAATAAGATAATGTGATTAAATAATCAAATTTCAATACACGTTCACATAAAAACATTTTGCACGCACATTTTGTATAAATTAAATTTTAAAAATAATTCATATTTTAAATTATATAAAAATGTTATATTATCATGTGTCCCGTGCGATGGGGTAAATTTTTTGGTGTGAGAGAGTACTTTTTTTTTTCAATTTATGCATAATGATATATGAACAAATTTATATACTCGGTTTAAAAACGTACATTTGATATATGAATTGTATTTTAAGAAATTATTTATTGAGAATAATATTTTATGATTACTAATTTTTGTATGAATATTTTTACGATTTTAATTTTATATATATATATATATATATATATATATATATATATATATATATATATATATATATATATATATATATATATATATATATATATATATATATATATATATATATATATATATATTGATTTTAATATTAAAACCATCGTTCAGAACTATGGATAAATCTTCAAAACTGATGGAGAAGAAAATAGGGTGTTTATACCTTCAACTTTGGATTATTGATGAGCATTATTAGCAAAAAAAATGAAATAGAATAGAGATCTTTATCTTTATATATATAAAGGTAAAAGTGAGGATAAATTTATAATTTCAATTTTTCCGCACTTTTTAAGGATAAAAAATAATTTTTTAATCATTTTTCCACTCATAATTTTAAGGTTAAAAGAGAAACTTTAACTTTTCCGTTCTCTTCAAAGATAAAAGAGTATTTATAAAATTCTTTTTTTCAACCAAAATTATCTCACTTATTTATAGATGAATAATATTTTATATTATAATTATAATTATTTTTTGGTGAAAATAATATTCCATTTAATTGAATAATTTTTTATTAAATAAAATTATATGTATAGAACCTAATGTAAATATCCCATTTTTTTATTAAATAATTAAACTATATATATAGAACATAAAATATAAAATATTTTTTTGTTAAACATTATATATATATATATATATATATATATATATATATAGCAAAATAAAAACTATTTACTTTTATTAATAAATAATTAATGATTATATATTTTTAGAAAGCTTATAATTTTTAACTATGATAATGATAAAATAGTAACTACATAAATATTCGTCAACAGATCTGATTGTTAATAATTAAAATTGTAAAGTAAATTATGCTAATTACCCATTTTAATTGATTATACATTTTAACGTTTAAATGAACTATGATGATTAATTTTTTAATTGATATATTTTTTTAGAGGAGTTCTAATTGATAATTGATAATATCGTTAAATTATCCCTGTAATTGATTATATGTTTTAAACTATAATTACTAGTTATCTATTGATGTAGTATTTATTTTTAATATTCAAATCACGCTCTCAATCAAATAGGGATATTATTATATCATAGATTGGAATTATGATTCAACTTAATTTTAAGATATATATATATATATATATATATATATATATATATATATATATATATATATATATATATATATATATATTTAAAGATAGTACTAATTTTTATTCTTAACGGGTTATAATTTAATAAATAATAATTTTTTAAATATAGTAACTTCATGTCCCACTCTCAAATAATTAAATATCCAACAAAGTTAGTTAATTTGCATAGAAATATAACTTTACGATTATTATGTGCATTTAGTAAAAAAATGGTTATTACGTGCATAATATAACTTTAATTATATTAAAAAATATAACTTCAATATTTTTACTGCACATAAATATATAACATAGTAAATTCTCATATTAAATATAAGATTATTACATTTGAATATAACTCCTTTTTCATATAATAATTATTTGTGTCAAAATTATCATCTCACAAAATAAGCTATGAAATTATAAAAATATATGTAACTGATTTCAAAAGTTAGTTTGATATATAACAATATAACATAAATACATACATACATATATATATATATATATATATATATATATATATATATATATAAAACCTTTTTAAATATAATAATTATAATTATTTGGATCAACTCGAACAAAATGAATAAATAGAATATTAAATTGTTTCTGGAATTATGATCTAATGGATTGCAGTTACTAAAAATTGTGATTTTAATTAATATCTTTTACGATTTTCGCAACCAGTTGTATTTATTGTATTTAATTTGGAGAAATTTGGTGAAATGAATCACTTCCTTTCTATATCTATATTTTGTTTTATACAAGACTTTATAGGTTGGCTTACTCATTTACCTTATACTTCATTTTAGTCTTCCAATTCCGCATAAGAATCATTTCCTTTTTCTTTTGGTAATGGTAATTGAATTTCCTCTGTGATAATTTGTTTTTTTATTTGATTTTCTTTTTGTTATTATTATGAGATTATCATGTTTATGTAGCTCAAGAGTAGTATGTAGTTCAAAAAAATAAACAGATGGAGGGTTTGGTTTGTGTTCCTTTGCCTTTTCGATTTGAATATGTGTTGTCTTTTAAATTCAATTGGTGGTGTGTTATATAATAATAGTGTTGTCTATCTATATCTATATAATAAAATAAAAGGACTATAAAATGCCTATTATGTCTATGGTTGAAATTTTGACATGTGGCAATTTTGCTGATTTTTTTGGTAATTTTGTAATTATTGATACTCAGCTTGGTTTTGTGGCACGTGGCTTGCTGTTTTTTGTTGCCTTGGTTCTCACATTTCACTTGCAATTTTGTTGACACGTACATCCTACATTCCTTTGCTTCTGCCACGTGCTTTGCTGATTACCATTTTGGTGTGACATTGTGGTTTTGGGTTGGTAATTTCCAGTTTTATTCCCTTGGCTCTTTTCTTCCTCTTTGGTTGCTTCTGCAGTTCAAGGTGTAAGTTTTTTACGTCTGTTGTGCATGTCTGTGTTTGGCGCGGCTGTAGCTGTTTTTCTACCCGGTTTGTTATTGTTTTGTTGTTTACTTCACGTTCTATGATTCTTTACTAAATTTTTCCTTCTTGTTCTATCTTTTCGCGTCCTTTTTTGTTGTTTGCTGACTTTCATGCTTTGTTTTTGGCTAAGTTCCCTTTGTTTTCCATTTTTCCTTTGGTGTGTTGTTCCCTTTGGTTGCGAGGAGTGAAGGTAATACTTTTGCGTTGAGGTCGCTGCATATGTAGTTCTTAATGTGGTCTTTGTTGTTACTTTTTGCGTTCCTTTTGAGTTTTATCCGTAGTTGCATGTGTAGTTAAGCTTTATGTTCCTGTTTTTATTTCTTTTTTGTTGATTTTCTTGCTTTGCTTTTCGCTGGGTTCCGTTTGTTTCCTATACTATGTTTGTTACGTTGTTTCGTTTGGTTCCCATGTGTGAAGGTTTAACTTTTGTGTTTTATTGGTTGGTCATTGTTGACATTTGTATCTGCATGTTTAGTCCGTAACTGATTGTCTGCCCTTTTGACTATTTTTGCTCATACTTTTGGATTTATTACATCATCAATTTAGGAGTGGCAGTTCTATGCAGAATTATGGCAGTACTCCTGACAAGATTAAGTTTATAGACGGGTCAAGAGAAACCCTTAAACTAGCTGTAAGGATCACGGATCTTTGGTTCGTTGGGACTCCCAACAAGTCTGAACAAGCTGAAATGGTTATTGTTGATTCTAATGTATGGTCTTTTATGTTTTTTTGGTTGCTGGATTGTTAACCATTCAATCAGTTGTTTATATACTTTGCATGTTAAAGGGAGATGAAATCCATGTTGTTTGTAAGACAGACCGGCTAAAGTCTTGGAAAGCTGATTTGAAGGAAAATTGTACTTATGTCATGCATAATTTTAAAGTGATGAAGAATGATGGTCAATTCAGAGTCTATGAGCATCAATATAAATTAGTTTTTACTGGAGTTAGTGTTGTTAGGCAATCCAATTTAGATCACCTCCCTTTTAAGGAATTTAAATTTGTTGAATTTTCCAATGTCATTGCTAGCGATTTTGAGGCTGGCTTGTTGGTTGGTAAGCTCAGTTGCAATTTGTCCACTCATTTTGGTCACCACGTTTATATTTTTTTAAATGATCTATCTTTATTTTCTGCTTCTTTAAGACATTATTGGCGTTGTTGATGAGGTGCTCTTCTGCCATGTCTCATCAAAAAATACTAGGGTTGTTTTTAAAATCAAGGATTTGAGGTTATGTTGTACAATTATCTTTTTTTTTTTCTATATATTTGGTCATTATAAACTGATGTTTTCACCATTTTTGTTTGTCATACTCCGCGATTGTTATCTGTATTTGATGATTATTAACTGATACATTTATTGTTGTTTATTTCCTATAGTGGCCAAGTGTTATCTTACACTCTTTGTGAAAATTATTGCTTGCAGTTCTTAGCCTACTTGAATGAGACTGAAAATGATGGCCCGATGGTTATCATTTTGACGCATGCCAGAATCAAAGAAGGGCAGGGCAAGTCTGATGTCATATTTGCCAGTTGTGGTGCTCATTAGATATCATCTTCTGTTTTTGTTTGTCACAACTACAGGATCCTATCCACCCTCAGTGAGTAATTCGTTGAAGGCCTCAAAATTATTGATTAATGAACCTGTGTTGGAAATCCAAGAATTCAGTGAGAGGTATTTTGGTCATGCCATTTGCTCTGTATCTGTAAAGTTTGTGCATTAAGTATGTTGAGTCTTTTTTGTTACTCTTTCCTATTTATTCTATTCCTATAGGCTTTCAGATTTAGGTATTGAGGTCAGGCTAGTTTTGACACCTCGCGGTCAAGGAAGTTCACAACTTTCAGGCTCAAGCCAATTATCATCAAAGGATGCATTTCTTTGAAAGGCTAAAGCAAAAACCATTGCTGAGATTAACGTCATTTCGGAGGTGGTCCTGTTATTTATGTTTGTTGTTTATTCACTACAATGAAAAGGCCAATTAGTCTAGATTTGTTAAGATCAACAGATTAAGACTAACGCCTGGTATTTATTCAATTCTGCCATGAGTTCATTGGAAATTTGATCCCTGTTTTTCCACCAGGAAATTGTTTGTGTTACCGTGGGCACAATTAGTAGAATAGTTATGGATAATCATTCATGACGCTATCCAGCTTGCATTCAATGCCACAGGAAAACTGACATAGAGGCAACACCATTCACATGCGGATGTGGCAAATATAATGATCAACCTGTCCTGAGGTAATTGAACTCCTGCTCAATTAGTATGGTCTTCATTGAGCATTTTCCTTTAGACTGTTATCTACATTGGCAGGTATAGACTTAAGGTGATGGTTAAGCACAAGGATGAAAGCACGAAATTCTTGCTCCGGGACCGTGAATGTGCTGAATTGATTGGTCAATCAGCTAATGAAGTCAACAGGGTCAAAATAGAAGTATGTTAATGTATTATCATACAATGCTTTTTATTTTGTGAGTAATATTCTGTTTCTTTGCTATGTAATTCCATTCTAGCTATTGACTCGTGGATTTGTCTGCTTTGCGCAAGGAGCGTGATGTTGATTTAAATGCTTCTCCTCAAGCACTTGATAGACTGCTGGGTTATGTCCTTACTTTTAAAGTCAAGGTTCAACCAAAGTTCAAGAATGTTGTTGTTCTTAGATACTCAAATGAATTAGATTTATCAATGTTGTGCTGGACATGATGCCTAATACTAAGGTGTTGTTTTCTGATGTCTATTTTAGTTGTTGTTGTCATAGCCATATATTGTATGTGTTTGGCTATTCTCAAATTATATATCATGCAGGCATGTTCCAAGGTTGATAGTCCAAACCTTGATTGCAATGATGCCCCACAAGTTGAATCTGTAAGCTAGCATTGTTGTTATGGGTTTTGGTCTGCTACATTTTTTGATGATGCAATTAAAAAATTACCCCACTGCCAACTTTGCACCCATCTTATTTACCAGTAAGTTTTATGCAGCAATCTGTGTCTGTGACAGCATATCATGATCTAGTTGTAGGGTTCCCGTTAATGCCAAAAAAACGTCAATCATTTGATGAAATTGATTATGAACCAAGAAGCTCTCAAATTTTACCAGCCCAACTTTCCTCTAACAAATTAGCTAGACATTCTCAAATTGAATGAATTTAGTTGGTTTCAAATTGTCTTAGTTGTCTTTTGATCGCCCTGTTGCCAAGTTGTGGAATTGACCAAACAATTATCTGGTTTTGCTTATGTGTCTCTGTGACATTTTTCCCAACATTGTCATATGTTATGCATTCCTAAGGTGGAATGGGAAAATCCATTTTTTTGGGTTCATGTTATTTTGTTTGTTGATGTTGTCCATTTTTCTATTATATTTTCCACCAGTTTTAAAGCCAATTATGAGCTATTATTAGCAGATTGCAATTTATTCAACTATAAGTCAATTTCCAAAGGATATGCAGAATTAAAGCAACCAAATTAACTAAGGCTTTTTTTTTTTGCAAAGGGTTGGACTTTTGCCTGGTACGATGGCTTTTGCACCTGTTAACTTAACAATTACATATGTAATGTGTTTCTAGCATGAAATGACAAGTTTGCTTTACAAAAAAAACTTATTTTACGTGGTAATATTCTGCAATAAAAATTATATTTTATATCAGGTGTTCAACTAAACACAAGTCATTTATACCAAATTGATGACTTACAAATCATGGAAAATTTTTAAAAGGCTCCGCACAGTTAAATCAACCAAATGAATTCTGTTATTGGAAATTTTCGATAAATTAATGACAGAATTAGTATTTAATTCTATGTCTATTCGTGTAGTCCACCGAAACCACTTTTGATTGAGAATTGCCTTAAATTGTTTGTTCCATTTTTTTTTATTGTGAATCCACGTGCGCTCGAAATAAATGCAGGTCTCTAGATTGACACCGTACTCCTACATACACAACGTGTTTCACATGAAATTTTTCATCAATGTCACCAATAGATGCCTCTAGATACAAGTGCAATCATTCCCACATACCCCATTTTTCTAGCTGTCAATGTTTAACTAAAATCATCTGTTGGTTCATTTCAATTAGCATTTTTTTATTAATTCATAAGTCACGCAAGTGTAGCAATACCCATTTCGACTACAAGAAACAAGCACTATATAAACAAGTCTAATTGATGGAGATAAAAAATAAAAATAAAAACAATTTACAGTACGGGAAACCAGCAATATATAAACGAGCGATAGCCCATTTTTGATACAAGTTTGTCTTAAGTTGTTTGTTCCATCTTTTCTTCAACATTGTCCAAATAAAAAAACACAACATATAAAGTTGAATTGTCGATGTTTTACGTTTAAATGTCCAAATAAAAAAAATAGATGTTGCTAGATTAACAGCTCAGTCCTATGTATACAATATCTTTCATTGCAAGTTTAGCACCAGTCCCACCACCCGATGTTTGTGCAACCAAGTGTCATCATTCCTATATTAACTATTTTCCTAGCTGTTAATGTTGAATTATAGTCTTGGTCCCTCATCTTCCATTTCTTTCATCTTCTAAATTTATTTGATGTACTCAAGATTTAAAAGAAGCATGTCTTACCTGATTTCAAAATAGATATTCTATTTAACTTATAACTCAATCAACTCTATCAATACCCATTTTCCACATGCAAAACTACCAACATGCAAACAGATCTAATTTCGCAAAAGTCAGGATCAACAAGAAACCTATCATGCAGCAGAAGCGATATTCTCAGACTCAGCCACCTTCACAGCCAACTATAGACTCCAGTTCACAATATGCAGAATATGATAGTAAGACATGTGATATACCATGTTCAACAAGAAATGAATTGAATTACATTACTTAATTCCATTTTATTTTTTCCCTCTATTTTTAAGTGATTGCGTCTGATTCATCAAAGGGTATAAATTCTGAATCCACACAAGGTACTACAAAAAAAAAAAATCCCTTGATGCTTTTTTTCGTGATGGCTAAAATGTACCTATCATATCTAATTCCAATTCTTGCAGGTTCTGATTCTAATTTTTTTTAGTGAGAATGAGCATTGTGAATCCTTGCCTAATCAGCCTACAATCAATACTGAAGGTGATAACTATAATTCTGATTTATGGTTAAGCATATCAGTTCAGATGCTTTTAAATTAATGTTAACAATTGTTACCATTATGTTGCGCTATTGTATTAAACAATTTCAGGATATTCTAGACTTAGTGACCAAGTCATGCAATATAGATATTGTAATGCAAAAATGTGGTATAATGAAAGAATATCAAAACATAAAAATTGTGTGAGCCCAAGGTTCAGCTTATGTTGTGGAGATGACAAAGTTGAACTTCCATTATTACAAAATCCACCCAAACATCTCCAACGACTTCTCTTTGATGATAATACAATTGATAGTAAAAATTATCAACATAACATATGGGCATATAACATGATGTTTGCCTTTACTTCTGCTGGTATTAAGCTAGACAAATCAATTAATGATTCCATAGGACCTCCTACAATTAGAATTCAGGGCCAACCATGCCACCGGATAGGCAGCCTATTACCAATGCCTGGAAAAGAACCCAAATTTGCACAACTATATATCTTTGACACAAAAAATGAAGTTCAAAATAGAATTAATGCCATGAGGTAGTAATCCTTTTGTTTCTGTTACTAAAAAAGTAAATCATTAACGCAGGATATTTTGTTACAGTTATGAATGTGTTTTAATATTGGTTTTTATAGCCTGCTGGAATTCAACCACACATTGTTTCAAGTTTAAGTCACATGTTGGATGAACACAATGTCCATGCTAAAAGTTTTAGAATGGCCAGGGATAGATTGGCAGATAGTCAAGTCGATAATATCAGATTGAAATTGATAGCTACTCGTGAAAAAGATGGTCATGTATATAATCTCCCAAATGTTCCTGAAGTTGTTGCACTTATTGTAGGTGATTTTGATCCAATCTCAAAAAGAGATATTATTGTTGAAACTCAACATGGAGAACTACAAAGAATCCATCAATTGCCATGTAGCTATCTAGGCCTACAATACCCTCTACTCTTCCCTTATGGTGAAGATGGATATAGAGTTGACATACTTCACTGTTCTATGATGCCTCCCCACTGTAGTTACTTTTTGTGCATTTATGTCTCAAGGAAATTTTCAATGGGGAGTTTTCTCATCGGAAAGCTCACCGGGTCATCAAATATTTAAAATTAAAACAGATGAATCCGAGTATCGAACACAGGTGTCGCAACGTGCCCTTTTGCGGGCGAGTGAAGGCGAGGCTCACAGGTGCACTTTCCAAAGGAGGAAAGATGCGCGGAGTCGCCACCAACGTTTATTTGTGGAAAATGTCGGAAAAACCGAAGGAAACCGGTCAAAATGAAAATTCTAAGTTCGGGAGTTGTATTTACGTTTGAGGAAGGTATTAGCACCTCTTACGTTTGTCTCGAAGGACAACAACCTATTTTTTAGAATAGTGGAAATTGTATTACCTTAACTTTTATTTCTTTTTATTTTTTGGGGTCGACAAAAGTGGGGCTTTTGCTCCTACGTACCCTCCACCGAAGAGGAAATCAGACCTATGTAGTTCTTTCTTAAGAGTGAACAAACGATTCTTTTTACTTGAAAGGTGATCATTTTAAGGCGTTGGACCTTAAAAATGATCCATTTACTTGGTAAGGAAAACTGAGATAATAAACTTTCAAATCCTTTTTAGTGGTTTTTTTGTGGACGAGCTTGACTAGGCGGGTTGATTTTAGCCTTAGTTTCACTTTAGTTATTAGTCAATTCAATTAAGAATGAGAAATCCCAAAGAGAAAACGTCCGATTGATTTTTTCGCTTCATTTTACTAAAAGGTATATTTTTATTATTATATTATTATTTTACCTCTTTTTTTATTTCCAACGTGGTTACGGCATGACCGAACGGTCGGAATTTATTTTAACAGAAATTAACGGATGATACAATTCAAATGATCGGTGGAAATTTATTTTATTTTCAGATTAGGCGAGGAACGACTTAAATAAATGACTGAAGCACGTCAAAAGGGGGTACGGAAAGCGAATGAAAACGAGAATAAAAATACATGAAACAAAATGTGGACCACCGCGGGTACATAGAATGAATTAAAAAGCTCGGTTTGGGGTACTTATTAGTTGAAGACTGAAGAAAATGAAGAACGAACGATGAATGTCGAAGAACGGTTGAAAATCTTCGCGTAATTACTCACGGAAACATTACGGAAGCGCCTCGGCTTGGATTTTCTTCACGGAAACAATTTTCCTCAGCAATTTCGAGAGAATAAGAAGTGCCAAGAAGGCTGAACCCTTTCCCCCTTCATTCCTCCCCCTATTTATAGCAAAATAGGGGAGGAGCTTGCCACCCAGCTCGCCCAGGCGAGCAAGGTTGCTTCCTCCAGAAGCAACAGCCTTCTGGAGGAAGAATCTGGAAGGCCCAAGTGGGTCTGATTGCTATTTGTACCTCCTTTTTTACTAAATGCACCCCCTTTACCTTTTTTGGTAATTCTTTTTTCGTAACGTTACGAAACTTTACGAATTTCGTAACGATACTTATTTTCCTTCCGCAAGGTTACGAATCCTTACGGATTATGTATTTACTCTTTTTTAGCTTTTGAAGAAATTACGAAAACTCACGGATTGCGAAAAACACCTCCTTTTGATTTCCGTCACATTACGGAATTTCACGGATCGCGTAAGCCTTCTTCCTTTTGATTTCCGGCACGTCTCGGGACTTCATATATTGTGCAACAAAGGGTGCCAAGTATCTCGAAGCGTCCAATCAAAGGTTGTATATCATCAAATAATAATCCCCGGACGAAATTAGGGTATGACAGTTGCCCCTCTTTACTTACCTCTCATCGAAGATAAGAGGAAAGCAAAGATAAGACACTGATTTCGTTCGTCCAGCCCTTTCCGTGATTATTTCATGACGACTCTCGTCTCTACTCCTTCTTTTTTTTTTGCACAACACAAAACAAAATACAAACAACAACAAGAACAACAAATATAATATACATATACACATATACATATGTCTGGCGAAGGAACCGATCCGGAAAATAACAAAAACATATTTCCCAGTCACCAGAGGCTCCGCGCTTGATAACGGAGGACACATGAACAACGCTAGGCAATGAATTCATGAGTCTCCGATTAAGATGGAGAATGGAGAATTGGTGAACAGCGCTAGGCAATGAATTCGCGGGGGCTCCAGACTCGATGGTGCAGGACACATGAACAGCGCTAGGCAATGAATTCATGGGTCTCCGAATAACATTGGAGAATGGAGAATTGGCGAACAGCGCTACGCAATAACTTCGCGGGGCTCCAAACTCGAAGGTGGATGACACATGAACAACGCTAGACAATGAATTCATAGGGCTCCAAAAAAAGTGGAGAATGGAGAATTGGCGAACAGCGCTACGCAATAACTTCGCGGGGCTCCAGACTCGAAGGTGGAGGACACATGAACAGTGCTAGGCAATGAATTAATGGGGCTCCGAAAAAAGTAGAGAATGGAGAATTGGCGAACAGCGCTACACAATAACTTCGCGGGGCTCCAGACTGGAAGGTGGAGGATACATGAACAGCGCTAGGCAATGAATTCATGGGGCTCCGAAAAAAGTGGAGAATGGAGAATTGGCGAACAGCGCTACGCAATAACTTCGCGGGGCTCCAGACTCGAAGGTGGAGGACACATGAACAGCGCTAGGCAATGAATTCATGGGGCTCCGAAAAAAGTAGAGAATGGAGAATTGGCGAACAGCGCTACGCAATAACTTCGCGGGGCTCCAGACTCGATGGTGGAGGACACATGAACAGCGCTAGGCAATAAATTCATGGGGCTCCGAAAAAAGTGGAGAATAGAGAATTGGCGAACAGCGCTACGCAATAACTTCACGGGGTTCCAGACTCGAAGGTGGAGGACACATGAACATCGCTAGGCAATAAATTCATGGGGCTCCGAAAAAAGTGGAGAATGGAGAATTGGCGAACAGCGCTACGCAATAACTTCGCGGGGCTCCAGACTTGAAGGTAGAGGACACATGAACAACGCTAGGCAATGAATTCATGGGGCTCCAAAAAAAGTGGAGAATGGAGAATTGGCGAACAGCGCTACGCAATAACTTCGCGGGGCTCCAGACTCGAAGGTGGAGGACACATGAACAGCGCTAGGCAATAAATTCATGGGGCTCCGAAAAAAAGTGGAGAATGGAGAATTGGCGAACAGCGCTACGCAATAACTTCGCGGGGCTCCAGACTCGAAGGTGGAGGACACATGAACAGCGCTAGGCAATAAATTCATGGGGCTCCGAAAAAAAGTGGAGAATGGAGAATTGGCGAACAGCGCTACGCAATAACTTTGCGGGGCTCCAGACTAGAAGGTGGAGGACACATGAACAGCGCTAGGCAATGAATTCATGGGGCTCCGAAAAAAGTGGAGAATGGAGAATTGGCGAACAGCGCTAGGCAATAACTTCGCGGGGCTTCAAACTCGATGGTGGAGGACACATGAACAGCGCTAGGCAATAAATTCATGGGGCTCCGAAAAAAGTGGAGAATGGAGAATTGGTTAACAGCGCTACGCAATAACTTCGTGGGGCTCCAGACTCGAAGGTGGAGGACACATGAACAACGCTAGGCAATGAATTCATGGGGCTCCGAAAAAAGTGGAGAATGGAGAATTGGCGAACAGCGCTACGCAATAACTTCGCGGGGCTCCAGACTCGAAGGTGGAGGACACATGAACAGCGCTAGGCAATAAATTCATGGGGCTCCAAAAAAAGTGGAGAATGGAGAATTGGCGAACAGCACTACGCAATAACTTCGCGGGGCTCCAGACTCGAAGGTGGAGGACACATGAACAGCGTTAGGCAATAAATTCATGGGGCTCCGAAAAAAGTGGAGAATGGAGAATTGGCGAACAGCGCTACGCAATAACTTCGCGGGGCTCCAAACTCGAAGGTGGAGGACACATGAACAGCGCTAGGCAATGAATTCATAGGGCTCCGAAAAAAGTGGAGAATGGATAATTGGCGAACAGCGCTACGCAATAACTTCGCGGGGCTCCAGACTCGAAGGTGGAGGACACATGAACAGCGCTAGGCAATGAATTAATGGGGCTCCGAAAAAAGTAGAGAATGGAGAATTGGCGAACAGCGCTACACAATAACTTCGCGGGGCTCCAGACTCGAAGGTGGAGGACACATGAACAGCGCTAGGCAATAAATTCATGGGGCTCCAAAAAAAGTGGTAGGACCGAATGGTCCACCGCTTTTTTTTTCCCAAAAATGGAAAACATGGTTTTTGCAAAGAAAAATAAATCATTCGCGAGAGCACCATATCTTAGAGAAACAATATACTTGTGCCAAGGGTAATCTTCCTTGTAACCGAGAATGAAGGGCAGGATGTCAACATTTAGCTTTTAAATGAACATGCGGGGGAAACATCGGGCTAAGCTCAAAATAAATCACTCATGGTGTATAAAACTCACACAGGCAAGTGTTTCATCCTATTCCCAAACCATAACTACACCATGACTTTATTTTGCACACGATTTCCTATCGAATCAAAGATCAAACGTACGATCATGGACCAATAGGATTTCCTTGAGGGTAGTGTTTTTGGAGAGAAAGCTGAGTGCTTTGGTCTTTACCTCTTTGTTCATGTGGGGTGGGATATCGCCAGTCGAGAATGACTTTGAATGACAATTCGAAAGGAAGAGACACCAAAAATGGGTTTTCCTTTGCCGACAGTCACTTATCTTGCCGAAAATTTATCTGGTCTGAAGATTTTCCATTCTCTTTCTTTCATGGATCGAGAATTATTTTGTTTGCCTCCGATCTTTTCCATTTTCACTTCCTTTTGACCTTCGATCGGGGATCCTTCTTTTCTTTCTTTTTTATTGTTCTTTTTCTTTCTTTTCTTTTCATTTCTTCCTTTTTTTTCACTTCCTCCTTTCCTTTCTTTGGGAAATCGGGTTTTTGCATTCTATTTGCTCTCCCTTGAGGAGATTCCGCTGTCCTTTGCTTCGGGGGAAAGAATAAGGATTCTTTTGATAGGCCAAGGTTCAAAAAGTTTAAGGTTGTGTTTCAATGGGGTCCTTTATCGTGGGAACCCAATCTTGATATCTGGGGCAAAACAAATTTGGGTGTCAAGGTATCGGTCTCGGGCCGAACTCCCATATCACTCCATAAGGCACGCGTGACAATGATGATTTGAAAACAATGTGCAAAATTAGTCATGGCTACAGCCAGGTGGGCACTCAAGCATCCCGTTTATGGCATTGTGATACTACGGTTGGGAATTTACACAAACAGATCCAACGTTTCCAAGTTATGTTCTTCCATCAGTTCAATGAATTCATCCATTCTTATCTCGGTTATTCCGGAAAATAAACTCTTAGCGTCAGTCCCTTGTTTCCAGAAGATACGTTTGCTCTTTACGAATGATTTATACTTCTTAACTATAACATGTCGACCTTCGCGGTCTTTCTTTCTTTTTCCTTTTTGTTTCATTTTTATATATTCACAAAATTATACACCTATGGTCCTCTATGAAGAAATTTTCTTTTGTATATCTACACTCTTATACATGACAAACTTTTTCTGTATACGCATTGGAACTCTCTCTCTTTACGTCACACGATCAAACCCTATTTACATTCAAAGATCTTTTTCGTTTTTCTCCAACGCACACCTATGGTTCATACAAAAGTTTCTTTATATACACTCGTTGTTCACACACACAAGAATTTCTCTACACGTATTTTTTTATATAAACCCTTCTATGCATATTTTCCTTTTTCTTTATATACGCAGACATTTTATTCACTACACTTCTTTCTTTTTTATCATGATTTTGGTTCATTTTATTTTTAGGACGACGTTCCTAAATGAAAAAATTCTACGCGATTCCGGAATTTCAACAGACACTATTGACAACAACAAAACAAGTACTAACGTAACGACTCAAACGATATGTATGTACAAAACAAAAGTCAATCAAAACGAAACAAACGTTAGTCCCTTAGTCAAACAAAAATAAGATGATAGGTAATAGGAAAAAATGGGAACAAAAAAGAAATACGGATCTAGGGATCTCCCAATCATGTGGCTCCGCTCCCTCCTAAGAAATCAAGTAAATCGGTCATCTCCTCGTCCTTGCGCGCCTCATCTGCCTCGTCGGGAGCCTCTGCTGGTGCCTCTCCTGCCTGGGCCTCAGGCCAATCTCCGGGCCATGCGACCTCTTCCCTGAACTGATCTGGAGTAGGGCACGGAAAAGAAGTAAAACCCTGGCTCTACAGGCTAAGGCTCAACTGGTAAAGACAATCATGGGTCTGTACATGCGCCCGGTGGTTGGCCGCCTGCTGGCGAACCAAATGCCGTAAATACTGCTCCGTATCAAATGATCCAGCTGGGCCAGCCTGATGAGGTGGCGGCGCGTCTGCGGCCTGCGGAGCATCCCCCTGGGCCTGTCTCTGCGTGCAATACTTCTCAATAAAAGCTCGGGTGATGGGCGGCCGAATCACCTTGCTAGGTGCGACGGGGACTCCGAACGACTGACAGAGTCCTGTGATCAAAGCGGGAAATCCCAGGGCCCTGTTGGACTTATCCGGGTCCAGAGGGTGCCTAGTAGGCGCCATACCTGCAAACAGATAGATGGCATCAGCGATTAACTGAGCCACGTGAATGCTCATCCGCGTCAGGATGGCATACACCAGCTGACACTTCGGTAGGGGGAGGTCGGAATTATGATCGCTGGGCTGGATGTTGCTGAGCAGCAAAGTCATCCATATCTGAGTCAGGGTGGTCATGTTGGTGCGCATGATCCGCACCCGTCTTCCAGCAGCAGTCCGGGCAAAATCCTGCCCCGGTATACATAGCAACTGGGCGATGGCCTCCTCATCAAACCCATCGGTCTGGTTCCTCCTCTGGCCATACTCGCATTCCTGGCCCTCCTCCAGCACTAAAGGGTATCCCAGGAACTGACTGAGAGCATCCGCATCGAACGGGATCCACTGTCCCCTCACCCAGGATCGCATATCTCGCACGCCCTCCTCTGTAGGCCAAGCATTGGCATAAAACTCGAGGACTATGTCTGGGTCGAACTTGGCCATGGGGGTAACCAGTGATGCCCACTGCCGGCGAACTATCTCCTCCTGGAAGTCGGTATACTCGTCGTCCCTGAGCTGGACGCATCGCTCCCGGAGAAATGACCATCCCTTGATGGCCTCGAAGCGCTGCTGGTGCTCAGCGCTCCTAAAACGATGGCTGTCATATTCGGGAGCGGAACTGGTTCCTTCAGCCGCTTTATCCTTCCTGGATCTCTTTGAGGCAAACTTCCTTGGGGCCATTTCCTGTTGGAGTGAGTAGAAACACCAAAAATGAAAGCAAAACGCAACCAAAAGTGACTTGAGGGAGCAAAACCGCAAGCCTTTCGTGAATTCTCTCTTTTGAATGAGGGGGGGAAGTTTTCGGGTCCAAAAACGTTTCCCTCCCTCATTTTTATTTTTTGGTGTAGGGGATGCTCGCCCAGGCGAGCTAACCTGCCCCCCCCCCCCCCCCTTTTTTTTTAGGGGAAACATTAACCATGCCTCCCCCTCCCCTTATGGGTTAGCATTTGCCTACTTGAACCTACTTAAATCAGAATTAGGCGTTGATTATAGAAAAAAAAAGAAACTGTGAATTCAAAGGATACTGGGCTGCCTTGCAACGACGTTCTTTGCTTGTCTAGTGCCGGGAAAAGACGACGACCGGTCGTGACCCTATCCCCCATTTGCCTCCATCCCTAAGTACCTGCAAGTAGGAGACAAACAATATGTGGCCAATCGTGACCGGGTCATTGTCTTACCTTGGTTGATTTCTGCCGTCAACTTGTCTCGACTTCTGACCGTGGTCTAAGATAATTCTGCCCCTATTACCACAAGATATGCATGCGTATGTGCATGTATGAATGTTCCTAATGCGATGATTTTCTTAGTGAAGGCTAGTTAGATTCAATTTTAAATAAGCGTTTGGGGCACCCCATGAACCGAGCGAAGAGGGCTCAGGTTATAACAAAACTAAAACACAAGGTTTGAAACCAAAGGGAGGACTGAAACCTCGCCCATCTTTTCTTTTCAAAGAAATGAGAAAAATACAGTGAACGGGAATCCCTAGAGGAAACCAAGAAGAACAAGAAAAACTCAGAAATAAAAACATGCAACAGTCCTCTCGATTGCCCCAGACTTCAAGCGTAATATCGTTTGACTACATCGGAGTTCACGGGCGAGGGCAGCTCTTCGCCATCCATGTGGGTGAGTATCAGAGCACCCCCAGAAAAAGCTCTTTTCACCACGAAAGGTCCTTCATAATTCGGGGCCCACTTGCCTCGATTATCCTTAACAGCGTGGGACATCTTCTTCAGCACGAGGTCCCCCTCGTTGAACTTGCGCGGGCGTACTTTCTTGTCGAATGCGTTCTTTATCCTTCGTTGATATAGACGCCCATGGCTCATGGCTGTCAAACGCTTACCTTCAATAAGATTGAGTTGGTCGTAGCGTGCTTGAGCCCACTCTGACTCTTCTAGGCTTGATTCTGCTATTATCCTCTGAGAAGGAACCTCTACCTCAAATGAGAGTACTGCTTCCATCCCATAAACTAAGGAATATGGCATTGCCACAGTAGAAGTTCGTACCGAGGTTCTATATCCGTGCAGGGCGAAAGGCAACATCTCATGCCAATCTTTGTATGACACTGTCATCTTCTGAACAATCTTCTAAATATTTTTATTCGCAGCCTCTACAGCCCCATTCATCTTTGGCCGATAAGGGGTGGAGTTATGATGCTGGATCTTGAAATCCTCGCACATTTCCTGCATCATCTTGTTGTTCAGATTGGTGCCATTGTCAGTAATGATCTTCCTGGGGAGTCCATATCGACAAATCAACTCCTTCTTTATGAATCTAACTACCACACTTCTCGTGACATTAGTATAAGAAGCCGCTTCGACCCATTTGGTGAAGTAATCTATCGCCACAAGAATGAAGCGGTGACCATTCGACGCTTTGGGTTCGATGGCCCCAATGACATCTATTCCCCACATGGAAAAAGGCCAAGGAGCGGACATAACATTCAGAGGATGTGGCGGAACATTGACATTGTCCGCGTACGCCTGACATTTATGACACTTCCTTACATGAGCGCAGCAATCGATTTCCATAGTGAGCCAGTAATAACCGGCCCTAAGGATTTTTCTGGCCATAGCATGCCCATTGGCATGTGTCCCAAATGAACCCTCGTGGATCTCCTCAATCATGAAGTTCGCCTCTTTGGCATCTACGCATCGTAGGAGGGTCATGTCGTGGTTTCGTTTGTACAAGAAGGTACCACTTACAAAGAAACCAGTAGCCAATCTCCTCAACGTCCTTTTGTCATTGTTAGAAATCCCTGGTGGGTATTCTTTGTTCTCGACGTATTGTTTGATGTCGAAATACCATGGTTTCCCATCCCGCTCTTCCTCTATGGCATAACAATATGCCGGCCTGCCCTGAGATTTGAATTCGATGTACGGCAGATCCCCGTGTGGGGCAAGTTGAAACATGGATGCCAGGGTGGCTAATGCATCAGCCATTTGATTCTCTTCCCGAGGTATGTGGTGGAAAGAAATGTCGTCAAAGTACTTGGCTAACCTCAAGATGTGAGTTTGATAGGGTATCAACTTCGGATCCCTAGTTTCCCATTCTCCTTTCAACTGGCGTATCACCAAAGCTGAGTCTCCATACACCTTGAGTAGTTTTACATCAAAATCAATGGCCGCCTGAACCCCGAGGGCGCATGCTTCGTACTCGGCCATATTGTTGGTACAATCAAAACCTAGCCTAGCCGTGAAAGGAATACACTGATCATCCGGGGATACAAGGACTGCCCCTACTCCGTGGCCCAAAGCGTTAGATGCCCCATCGAAGCAAACAATCCATTTGTCTATGTCCTCGTGCGTCTGCTTCTCTTCGAACAGGGCCATGATATCTTTATCTGGGAACTCGGGGTGCATCGGCCGATAATCCTGGAGGGGTTGCTGGGCCAAATAATCCGCCAAGGCGCTTCCCTTTACTGCCTTTTGGGTGACGTAAACGATATCGAATTCAGATAATAGTACCTGCCACCTAGCGATTCGTCCCATGAGGGACGGTTTCTCAAAGATGTATTTCACGGGATCCATTTTGGAGATAAGCCACGTGGTATGGCTGAGCATGTACTGCCTAAGCCGATGTGATGCCCATACCAGAGCACAACACGTCCTTTCCAGCATTGAGTAATTCATCTCACATGCGGTAAACTTCTTGCTTAGATAGTAGATGGCTTGCTCCTTTTTCCCAGAATCATCGTGCTGACCCAACACGCACCCCATAGACTCGTCCAACACGGTCATGTACAGGAAAAGAGGTCTTCCTGTCACAGGTGGCATGAGCACCGGGGGGTTCGCGAGACTCTGTTTGATCTTCTCGAAGGCCTCTTGGCAGTCACTGTTCCACAGGACCGCCTGGTTCTTACATAATAGCTTGAAAATGGGCTCACAGGTAGGGGTGAGTTGCGAGATAAATCTCGCGATATAATTCAACCTGCCCAAGAACCCCCAAACTTGCTTCTCCGTGCGTGGTTCCGGCATTTCAAGGATGGCCTTCACTTTCTCAGGATCTATCTCTATCCCTTTCTGACTTACGATAAATCCTAGCAACTTCCCCGACTTTACCCTGAAGGTGCATTTGGTTGGGTTTAGTTTTAGTTGGTATTTCCGCAACCTTCCAAACAGCTTACGCAGATTAACAAGGTGTTTGTCCTCAGTCCGAGACTTGACAATCATGTCATCTATGTAGACCTCTATTTCCTTATGCATCATGTCATGGAACAACGCCACCATGGCACACTGATAGGTTGCCCTAGCATTTTTCAACCCGAAGGCCATCACTTTATAGCAGAACGTCCCCCATAGGGTGACGAAAGTGGTCTTCTCTACATCTTCGGGTGCCATCTTTATTTGATTATACCCCGAGAAACCATCCATAAATGAGAAAAGGGCGAACTTGGTTGTATTATCTACCAATATATCAATGTGGGGCAGGGGAAAATTGTCTTTAGGACTGGATCGGTTCAAGTCCCGGTAGTCTACACACATTCGAACCTTGCCGTCCTTTTTCGGGACTGGGACAATGTTGGCCACCCACTCTGGGTACCGAGCTACAGCTAAGAACCCTGCATCAAATTGCTTCCTTACTTCTTCTTTAATTTTTAAAGACATCTCGGGTCTCATTCTTCGTAACTTTTGCTTAACCGGGCAAGACCCAGGATTCAAAGGCAACTTATGCTGCACAATGTCGGAATCTAGACCGGGCATGTCTTGATATGACCACGCAAAGACATCTTGATACTCTTCAAGAAGGGTTATCAAGCCTTGTCGGATAGGCGCGGTCATATCGGTTCCTACCTTTACTTCTTTCTTTGCCTCCGTGGTCCCCAAGTTTACCAATTCGGTTTTTTCTTGGTGAGGCTTCATTTCACGTTCTTCCTGAGCGATCAACCTCTCCAACTCCGGTGAAAGGACGTCCTCTTCCTCTTCTTCGTTCATCATTTGGCTTACATCTCGGTCGAAATCGATTGTCAAACCCTCGTTGTTATGATCCTCAAAGAATCGACCCTCATATTTATACCAAACAAGACAAAAGAAACAAAAACATGCAAAATGATATGAGAAAAGGTGGAATTGCAAGAACAGATGAAACAAGATCTCTTTGTTTTATTTAATAAGGTAGGTTTCACAAAACAAAAGAGAAAGGAAATCTATAGGCTCTAATTACATTGAATCAGCGGTATAGACTTCCGACTGGCTTATCACGCGCCAGTTCCCCACTTGAGAATCGGGATAGCATGGTTGCACAAAACTTGGTGGGTCTTGAGGGAACTCCTCTTCTATTGCGGCCACCTCCTCCTTGGACACCATTCTGACACTGGTGAAACACTGGCTAATACGGCCGGGCCATACCCTATCCGCCCGAAGTCTTGACGGCACATTCCTCCTTCCCGGCATCCCGGGTTCATACCCTAATCCATGTTTGTATGGATTTCCCTTGATATCGACCACGTCGGCATTCCCGAGGCCGTCCTTGCCTAGACCCATTCCGGGCTCAAATCGGTTCCTGAGCATAACACGTGCCACCATTATGGTCGTGTTGGAGAGAGAAGGTAGCAACGGACTTGGTTCCACAGAGGCGCAGCTCACCACCTCGAAGGATTAGAAAGCCGTTTCCAATGATTCTTCCGTCGCTTCTACGTATGGTGCGGAGGAGGGGAAGCTCACTAACATATCCTCTTCACCCGACACTATCACTAAAAGTCCACCCACTGCGAACTTCAATTTCTGGTGAAGCATTGAAGGGACCATTCCCAGCGCATGAATCCAAGGTCTTCCCAAGAGGCAGCTATAGGCGGGATTTATATCCATTACTTGAAACACCACATTACAAGTGTGGGGGCCTATCTGAATGGGAATGTCGATTTCCCCCATCACTTCCCGCCGAGTACCGTCAAAGGCTCGCACCACCATCGAGCTCGGTTTTAAACGTGACGCACTAAAAGGAAGCTTTTCCAAAGTGGTCTTCGGCATTACATTTAAACTCGATCCATTGTCGATAAGCACCTTTGCGACAACATGGTCCATACACTTTACCGACACATGAAGAGCCTTGTTGTGTCCTCTCCCCTCTACGGGAATCTCTTCTTCCGCAAACGCGATATAATTGTTGGTGGTTATATGATTAACGATGCCTTCAAAACCCTCCACTGAGATATCATGGGCTACATGGGCATCGTTGAGGACTTTTATCAACAGCGCACGATGAGGCTCAGAGTTTATGAGCAGTTCAAGCAACGAGATTCTTGCTGGAGTTTTATTCAGTTGCTCGACTACCTTAAACTCGCTTTGTTGGATGAGGCGGAGGAACTCATGGGCCTCTTCCAAAGTCACGGTCTTTCCTTGAAGACCCTCTTTCTTTTCAGCCCCTTTTACCACCGGAGAATCCACTTCTTTCGAGGGGCTGGCTACGTCTGTGGGCTCTTGGACCATGGGCGCTTTCCCCTTGGAGGGCAACTCCGCCGAGTGAGGGGAAGTGAACACCCGACCACTGCGGGTTACGCCACTGAGGCCGGTGATGTTGGTCACCTTGGCTGACAGGGAGTCAACTTCGGTTGCAACTCTTTCGCTGAACGCGGGAGGGGTATACTTCCACGGAACGACCTTATTACTTTGATATGCAAATGGCGTTGGCTTGGGCGCTATCCGGGGGTATATGGGTGTGGAGCCGATCCCTTTCCTAGTAAAACATATTACTAGGGCCTTGGGGTTAGAGGAACCTTCTTCTCTTCCGACTGCATGCAAATTTGTGGTTCTCCCCTCCCTCCTTTGGACACTTCAAGCTGCCCCCAATCCATGAGCCGCTAAAGCAATTCTTCTACCGCGGAAGCAATTCTTCTACCGCGGGACAGGTTTCCATGTCGCGCGACTCCCCGAGGTGAAACAAACACTCGTCCCTTTCGCCTCCGCCACGGGAGACCATACACGCCGCTTGCAGCGATTGGTAGATGAAACGTCTGGAAGTAGCCACCTCTCCTAATCTCCTTGCCCGTGATGGCCCACCCTCTTGGATGGCGTTTACGCTAGCCTTTCCATGACTAGCTAGCGGGTTAGTTTTAACATTTGGGCCTTCCTCTTGAAACGATAGCCAACCGGCACTGATTAGGTGCTGCACTTTATACTTGAACGGGCGGCAGGAGTCAATGTTGTGTCCGGGAGCTCCACTATGGTACGCACACTTGGCACCCGGGTCGTACCACTTGGGGTAGGGTGGCTGGAAGACCCTCCCAGGTATGGCTACCACCAAATGATTCTCCAATAATGAAGGCCATAATTCGGAGTATGCCATGGGAATAGGACAGAAGTTATCTTTCGGGAGTGGGCTCTGTGCATTATTATAGCTCGTGCCGGGGGCCGTATTGTTGACTGGCCGGGGCGTGGCTGGAGCTGTGCGTTGGGCCGGCGTTCTCTCTGCCGCGGGCGGTCCTTTTACTTGAGTCGGGGGGGAACTCCCGGATCGGATTGAAAAATTTGGGGAATTGGGCTAGTATGAGCTTTGGATATTTTGGGGTGCTTTCATCCACGTCGGGGCGGTGGTGACCGCGTGGGCGTCTCCTTCCTTTTTCCTCGTGCCCACTACTGGGGCTCTTCTGTTGTTGTTGGGGGCCACATTGAAAGCATATTCGAACTTGCCTTTTCGTAGTCCGGATTCAATCCTTTCTCCGGCGAAGACGAGATCCGCAAAGTTAGCTGGCATGTAGCCTATCAGCTTTTCATAGTAGAACGTGGGTAACGTATCTACCATAATTGTGATCATCTCCCTCTCTGTCATGGACGGTACAATTTGGGCTGCGAGATCTCTCCATCTTTGGGCATATTCCTTAATGGACTCATGCTCTCGCTTAGTCATACTCTGAAGCTGGTTTCGATCGGGAGCATATCCGTATTGTACTGGTACTGCCTAATGAAGGCAGTTGCCAAGTCCTTCCATGATCGGATCTGGGAAGCTTCCAGATTGGTATACCATGCTACAGCTGCTCCGGCCAAGCTGTCTTGAAAGAAATGGACCAACAACTTTTCGTCCGCAGAATACGCCCTCATCTTTCGGCAATACATCCGAAGATGCCCTTTCGGACATGTCGTCCCTTTGTACTTATCAAAGTCCGGTACTTTGAACTTGGGAGGAATGACGATATTGGGCACGAGACATAAATCCGCTAAATCCGAGAATGGGTAATTGCCGAGGCCCTCGACTGCTCTTAACCTCTCTTAAAGCGCCTCAATCTTTCCCTTATCCTCCGCGAAGGGAACAGATTCTTTTACGGGTGTGGGTGAAGCCGGGATATGGTGGACTATGTTTGGTTGGGGTAGTTCGTGGGGGGACGGATCTTTGAGGTGGAGCAGGGGGCCGAGATGGGTATCTCCTTCCTTATCGGCTTGCCTGGGATAATCGTCATAAGGTGGGAGTTGCCCCTCGAAGGTAGGGGCTTGGCTTAAATCTTCCGGGGCGGCACGGGGAGCGAAGTCCAGAGGCAAGCCATAGGGGTAAGCTTGCGAGCTATACCTTCGACCAAACACTGCCGTGTTTCTGTCTCGGCCCAGATTTAAGGCGGGCTGCAGCACCGGCTCCGCTTCCCTAACTGTACTGGAGGCGGTTGCCGTGGCTATATCCTCTATAGTTTTCTGGAGTTTTAACATGACCTCCGAGATGGAAGCCATTTGATCTTTTAAGGCCGATAGATCGGCCTTCATCTGTTCCTGCACGCCCTCTTCATTATCCATTTTTCTGGATCGAGTGTTATAGGGGTGCCTTTGTGCTTTCTTAGTTATGATGAAATTCCTAAAGAAATAAACAACAGTGAGTATGCCACCAAAACATGAATATGCAAACGAATGATCGGAGCACTTGGATCCACCCCAAGGGTTTTTTAGATAATGTAATGAGTTCAGAACTTCTCATTTTATAAAAACAACAAAGCTTTCATCTAGCCAAGATTATACAAAGGTGTTACAAGAGAACCTAACGGTTTCTAATTATATGGGCCATCAAATCTATCATATGTTGACAGTAATTGATTAGCCCATGAATCTCCTCGGGGGCCGTACACACTTCGGCCATGGCTTTTGCTTTGGCTAATAGACGCGGGAGGTCTTGACTTCCATTCAAGGTCAAGGCCAACCTATCCATCCACATAGTCGCTTCTTGATGCAATGCATCAATCACCCTCCCACTTGCTTCTTTTTTGGCGTACACTTGTGCAAAATCCTCCGCTAGCTTTTGTTCATGGGTCACAGACTGGTTCAATTCTTCCTTGTACTGCCCTATGATAGCTAGCATGCTTTGCTCCGTGGCTTCCAAGTGTTGAGCCAAACTCCTTTTGGACCTTGCGCAAGCAGCTAACTCTTCTTTTAAGATTATGCCATGCACCCATGACCGGTCTCTTTCCTCTCTTCGGAGCTTGACCTCATTGTTGCTACCCCACAATGCTCCTCGGAATTTCTCTTGGCCATATTTTCTTGCTCAAGGGCTCTTGCAGTGGCCGCGTTTTCCTCTTGTAACTCGGTGTAGTCTTTTCGGATGTGTGTAGTGGCTTATTTGAACTTCTCCTTGGCGAGTCTTGCCTTCCCTAGCTCTAATTTTAGAGCTTGGACTTCTTCATCTTCCTCCGGAGCTTCGAAGTTCTCCTCATTGATAACTTTCAACTTGGAGAGCCAATCTAACCCTCGCGTGTGAACTCTTAGCCATCCATGATAACCACCGATGACGCCATTTCGGATGCCTCTAAGCTCCTTGTCTTTCCTCAACGGACTTCTCCACGCCTTGTGGACTCTTTGTATCACCTTGAGACTTTGCGTGCCTAGATCCCTCACAAGGAAAGGCGAGAGACTTTCTTCTGTTGGCGCTCCCCTCATGGGGTACCCTAGCTATCTTATGGCGAGTGCGGGATTATAATTAATACAACCCCTAGTCCCTATCAATGGAACATTAGGGTAGTCCCCACACGAGAAAAGAACTCCTTCCTTGCCTTCCTTCCAACGAGGAAACCAATCGATTGCGCTGCCCCCTATCCCAGCCAAATGTTGGTCCCAATCGACTCTTCCTTTTTCGGCGCATGAGCGATAACTTTGAAGCGGACACGGGTGTCTTGTGTCTTGTTGGAATAGGTGTGAAACCAACCACACACAGAGAGCGGGTAAACAACAGACAATCCGTGTGCTATTTTTCTCACACCTCCGGTCAAAGGTGTCAAACAAATCTGCCAAGATTGCCACCACTGGACTCTCTTTGCTATGGTGATATGCGAGGAAAGCATCAATCGCGGCTAAGTCCACCAAACTGTCCACATTTGGAAAGAGGACAACCCCAAAAATCAACAAAGCTAGTATATCCGCAAACGGGCCCCACTTCTCTTGGCTCGCCATATCCCTTGCCTTGCCTTCCAAGTATTTCCAAGGCAGGCCCACTACGCCGTTCCGAGTTTGCTTCATGCGATCCATCTCTTTTGCCGAATCTCCAACCACAGCTGCAATCTTGCTCAAGGAGGGAAGAAACCCGGAGAAAAGATAGGGTTTTCTCCCCCCAAGAAGGCATCCTAATATTTCCTCAAACTCTTCAATAGTCGGTACCATTTGGAAGTCCCCAAACGTGAAGCACCTCAACGGCTGGTCATAGTATTGGGCGAGGGATACGACAACTTCCGTAAATACCTCCGCTGCGGTCAAATCTAGAATCTTCCCGTACACTTTGCGGAAGGCTTGCCTTTGGAGAGGTCCCATCAATCGTCCCAATTCCTTGAGGCTGGTGACATCTAGACTTTTAACCTTGACTTGATAAAACCTTTTGCTGTTTTGATTTGTCCCCATCATTTACCTAAAAAAGGGGTGGATCAAGACTCCGACATGAATGATGCAATGCGTATGCATGAAACGGAAAGAAAACAACATGTCATACCCTAATTTCGTCCGGGGACCTTTGCTTGATGACATGCGACCATTCTTTGGTCCTCGTGAGGTGCTTGGCACCCATCATTAGGCGATTTGTGAAATTCCAGGACATGCCGAAAAACCAAAAAAATATTGATGCAGAATCCGTAAGTTTCCGTGACACACCGGAAATCAAATGGAAGCATCGTTGCATAATTAAGTGAGGTTCCGTAACATTCCGTAAGTTAAAAAGGGGATGATTATGTAATCCGCAAGGTTCCGTAACATTACGGAAAGAAAACAAGTATCGTTACGAAATTCGTAAGTTTCCGTAACTTTACGAAAAAAGAATCACCAAAAAAACAGCAGAGGGGGGTGTACTTAGTAAAAATGGGGGTGCAAATAGCACCCAGGCCCACTTGGGCCCTCCAGAATATTCCTCCAGAAGGCGGTTGCTTCTGGAGGAAGCAACCTGGCTCGCCTGGGCGAGCTGAGCTCGCCTGGGCGAGCTGGGCGGCAACCACCTCCCCTATTTTGCTATAAATAGGGGAGGAAGGCAAGAAGGAAGGGGTTCAGCCCCTTAGGCACTTCTCTCTCTTTCGAATTTGCTTGGAAAAATTGTTTCCGTGAAGAAAATCTAAGCCGAGGCGCTTCCGAAACGTTTCCGTAACGTTTTCCGTGAGGAATTTCGCAAAGGTTTCAACCGTTCTTCGACGTTCTTCATTCGTTCTTCATCGTTCTTCGATCTTCAACGGGTAAGTACCTCGAACCAAGCTTTTCGATTCATTCTATGTACCCGTAGTGGTCCACATTGTGTTTCGTGCATTTTTATTCTCGTTTTGTTTACTTTTTATACCCCCTGTTGACGTGCTTAAGCCATTTTACTTAAGTCATTTCTCGCTTAACTTAAAAATAAAATAAATTTCCACCGAACGTTTGAATTGTATTATCCATTAACTTCGGTTAAAATAAATTCCGACCGTTCGGTCGTGCCGTAACCACGTTGGAAATCAAAAAGAGGTAAAAAAAATAATATAATAATCAAAAAGACATCTTTTAGTAAAATAAAGCGGAAAATCAATCGGACGTTTTCTCTTTGGGATTTCTCATTCTTAATCGAATTGATTAATAACTAAAGTGAAACTAAAGGCTAAAATCAATTCGCCTAGTCAAGCTCGTCCATAAAAATAGGCTTTTGAAGTTTGTCATTTCATTTTCTCACTAAGTAAAATGGATCATTTTTAAGGTCCAACGCCTTAAAATGATCACCTCTTAAAGTAAAAAAGAATCACTTGATAAAAAAGAACTACGTAGGTCTGATTTTCTCATCCCAAATTGAGGAATACGTAGGAGCAAAGGGAAACACCCTTGTCGACCACAAAAAAGAAAAAATATAAAAAGGGTATAAAGGATATAAGAACATAAAAGGGAACATAAAAATCAAAGTCATGTTTGCACATTCGATTAAAGGCTGTCGTCCCTTGGGACGGGCGTGTGGGGTGCTAATACCTTCCCCGTGCGTAAATACAACTCCCGAACCTTTCACTAAAAAGTTCGTAGATCGCGTCTTTTCCGGTTTTTCCGACGTTTTCCTCAAATAAACGTTGGTGGCGACTCCGCGCGTATTCCTTTCGTGGAACACGCATCCCGCGAGTCTCGCGTCGCCCTCCCGCCGAAGGGTAGGTTGCGACAGTTGGCGACTCCACTGGGGACTGTTTTTTAGAGAGTTAGGCCATTTAATCTTGTGCAATGTTTTATCTTGACTTACCCCTTTGTTAGTTTCCATTCATTATGTTCTTGTGTATATAAACTCTTTGTTGCTTTTAGTGCGTTTTAAAATGTATGCATGAAGTAAATATTTATTCATTTGATGCACACAAACACCAACACTATTTGCACACACTGTGAGTGAAAAAAAAGGGCCCTATACCCGGGTTCATGGGAACATAAGGAGTGGAGGTGAATTTGTGATCATGCTAGGTCTCCGACTTGCTTGATTACAGTGAACCCTCATCTAGAGTTTTTCTCTTTGAAAACATATTGTTGCTAGTAGTCCCTACTGCTGCAGTATGTTCTTTGAAGGGGATGATACCTCTAGAAACCATCAAGAGAGATATGACTACCTTGGGGGTAAACACTAAAAGCCTAGTTAGCTCTCTCCCTTATAGGTCCCTTAAATAGGGGCACGGAGCAAACACGCTGCGTGCCATTTTTCACACTGCCATGCATAAGTATCATATACCCTTTTGCTTATATTTGTTTGTGAATATTGTCGTACTATGTACATCCCCGTGTTGTGTCTTCCGCATGTGCATCATGTGCGGGTTCCGTCTTAATCCCCTCTCTTGGGCAAACCAACGGAGGGTCCGTGTCACCTTCTTAAATACATACGTTGGGCACTTTGCTACCCCAAGACGTTGTATCTAAGAAGGAGACAATTTCCCGAGCTCTCGTATTCATAAATTGCATCCGTGTCATATGCATTCCTTCATGCATTCATCCATTCCACCCATGATAGATGTCGGAGTTTTGATTCGCACTAGATTTTATTTCACTTTAGTAAAACATGGGATCAAGTCAAAAGCCTTCGCTTAAAAAGAGGTTTTATCAAGTCAAAATCAAGAGCTTAGAGGTCACCAGTTTACGAAAGTTGGGGCAATTAATGGGTCAACTTCAACGGCAAGCCTTCCGCAAAGCCTATGGTAAGCATTTGGGACCTAGCTAGGGTAGAAGTCTCCATGGAACCAATTGCCTCCCTCGCCCAGTATTATGATCAGCCGTTGAGGTGCTTCATCTTTGGGGACTTCCAGCTATCACCAATGGTGGAAGAATTTGAAGAGATCCTAGGATGTCCTCTAGGGGGAAGGAAACCATACCTCTTCTCAGGGTTCTACCCCTCATTGGCCAGAATTTCTAAAAAAGTCCAAATCTCGGCGTAGGAATTAGACCGCCAAAGGCAAGTCGAAAATGGGGTGGTCGGAATACCGAGAAAATATTTGGAGGTAAAAGCAAGAATCTTGGCAGATAAAGGCGAGTGGACCCCATTCATAGATATTCTCACACTGTTGATTTTCGAGGGAGTCCTCTTTCCAAATGTGGATGGGTTGGTGGACCTGGCCGCGATCGACGTTTTTCTCGCCTATCATAACCACAAGGAAAGTCCGGTTGTCGCTATGCTAGCCGACCTATATGACACCTTCGACCGAAGATGTGAAGAAAGCAATGCAAGGATTGTTTGCTGTACTCCAGCTCTCTATGTGGGGCTGGTTTCACACCTTTTTCTCCAAGAAGGTAGGCCCGTCTATCCGCTACAAGGTTACCGCTCGTGCGTCGAAAAAGGAAAGGCGAATTGGGACCAACTCTTGGCTAGCATGGGGGGGCGTCTGTTAATTGGTTCCCTCGCTAGAAGGAAGGAAGAATCAGGATTCTATCTTCATGCGAAGGATGTCCAAATGTTCCCTTGATGGGAACAAGGGGTTGTATTAATTATAATCCCGTTCTCACCATAAGACAGCTTGGCTACCCCATGAGAGGAGCGCCATTAGACGAAAGCATCACGCCTTTCATCGCACGGGGTTTTAGTGACCACAACACGAGGGTACTCCAAGGAGTTCGCAAGGCATGGGATGCGGCGTGAAGAAAGGACAGAGAGCTTAGGGGAAGCAGTAATGGGATCATCGGCGGCTATCATAAGTGGCTGAGAGTCCAAACACAAGGATTGGATTGGCTCCCAAATCTAAAGACTGTGAGGGACGATGAGGTTAAAGCTTCGGAAGAAAGTGATGAGGTACAAGCCCTAAAGGCAGAGCTTCAAAGAGCCCAAGTAGTCGAAGAGAAGTTCAAGTCCATAGCCATCAAAGTCTGAAAAGAGTATGATGAACTAAGGGACGTCAATATGGCCACTGCTGAAGCCTTGGAACGAGAAACCAAGAAGGCCCGAAAGGAAGAACACGTGCCAGCAAAGTTTTGAGGGGCTTTATAGGGCAGCAATAGTAAGCTCAAGCTCCGAAGAGGTGAAAGGAATCATCACGGGTCAAAGGCATGATCTTGAAGGACGAGCTAAAGGCTTACCTTAGGTCGAAAAGAAATTTGTCCCAACAGTTAAGCGAGACTGAAGGGAATATGTGGGCCGTCATCGATGAGTGCAAAGAGAAGCTAAATCTAGTGGCGACTCACGAGCAAAGGCTAGAGGATGAGTACGCCAAGATATCAGCAGAAAGCGAAGCAAGGGAGAGGGTAATTGATTCATGGCACCAAGAGGCAACAATGTGGACGGACCGATTTGCTCTTACTTTGAACAAGAGTCAAGAAATTCCCCGATTGCTAGCCAAGGCCAAAGCAATGGCGGACACCTACTCCGCCCCCAAGAAGATCCACAGACTTCTCAGCTATTGTCAACAGATGATAGACTTAATGGACCATATGATTAGAAACCGCTAGGAAGTTTGTATTGTCGCTCAGATCTTGACTAGTTATAACTTTTTGAATAAAATGAGTTTATCCCACGTTTTTACTCCAAAAATCAGTGCGAATCAAGTCACTCCCGCATTTTATCTCTAGCATGCATTGTATGTTGGTCTCGTCCTTTGTCACGGGAAGCCGGAAGGTCCATATCACCTTCTTAATTGTACACATGGGGCACTGCGCCCCCAAATGCGCAAGTAAGAAGAGATAATTTTCCGGGCTCTCGTGTCCGTAAAATGCATTCATATCATGCATCGCATAAGCATCTCTTCATAACATCATAATGGACATATCCTGCATTTGTCCGTTATCATATTCCGGCCTCACATTTTGCATGAGTCATGGCATCATGATGCATATGCATTCAACAAGCTTTTTGATCTGCAAAATTGCATACCATTTGTTTTCATGTTTGCTCATCCTTGCGTTTTCCTCTACAAAACAAAAACAAAAAAGGGGGAAGCGTGAAACTTCACACTACATTCTTAGTTTCATGTGTTAGGCACCACGAGCCAACCATGTTGGGATCATAAACCCGTTTCACTTAAAAACAAAATAATTGAACATGGTACCTAATGCATGGTTAACTAGGAAATGGTGTTTCTTCGGGCATCTCAATTTCATAATTACATTTTCCGTGCATAAGCTTAAAGTATGCCCGAGTCATTCATCCCTATGAGATGTTGTTGAAGTATTGGCGACCAGAATTGCCATTCCTTGGATTATAGGGTTGAACCAAGCTCATGTTTTTACAAAAAGGTTCATCAAGTCAAGTTGAAATATGGAAGTAACCGTCTTGCAAAATTGGGGCAAGAGATGAATCGAGTCACATCACTGCTTCATCTACTGCCAAACATATTTAGGATTGCTGATGTCCTTGTTACTTCCAGTTTCACCTTGACAAAGATGTCATGGACCATGTTGAAAATCTAAATTGATTCAACCCCATATCCTGCGTAAAAATTCGCAATACTTCGACTGTACATCATTCGCATGCATCCATGCTTTTCATTGGTTGCATTGCTCATTGCATTCTTTCCTTGAAAAATAAAATAAAATAAAATAAAATGAACTTATCAAAAAGAAAAGGACACGCTTTACGACGCCCTTACCGAACTCGTGCTAGAGCTAGAGTAATGGGTGAAGCAGAGGAGGTGCAAGAGAAGATGAAGGCCAAAAATGGAGGCCATAAAAGAGCAAATGGCCACAATGATGAAGGCCATGATGAGCATGAAGAAGATAATGGAAGCCAATGCGGTTATAGTTGCCGCTATTAGCGCTGTCGCTAAGGTGAACCCGATGCTCCCATCTAGCCTCAAGCAAATGAATCATCCAACCTCAAATATGGTAGGCAAAGATTTGGGAAGTACGGATGACCCCATGATGTGCAAATTCAAAACGAGCACGCCTTCCCATCATATGGCTTGCCTCCCAACTATACACCACCCAATGTGGCATACACTCTCAATGAAAATCTCAATAACTCCACTCCGATACTCATTGAGAACCAATAACCTCATCAGGCACATGTCTTTTAAACCGTGGAAGAGACACATGAAATTCCCCACCACAATCTAGCCGACTTCGAGCCTTGGCTCGAATATGCCGCTGAAGGGCAAGTAGTTGGTGGTATACCCCTTGAAAACACTTCGGAAGGCCCTCAGTATCACCCCCAACCACAACCCTCACGTTCCACAGCGGTTAAAAACCCTCATGACTATGGCAGGAATGGGAAAGGTGGATCATCTAAAGGAAAGGCTCAGGGCCATTGAAGGAGGTAAAGATTATGCCTTTGCTAACCTAGAAGAGTTGTTCCTAGTACCCAATATCATCACCCCTCCCAAAGTTCAAGGTGCTGGACTTTGACAAGTACAAGGGGACTACTTGCTCCAAGAACCATCTAAGGATGTATTGTCGGAAGATGGGGGCATATGCAAAAGATGAGAAACTGCTGATACATTTTTCCTGAGAAAGTCTTACTAGGACAACTGTCACCTGGTATACTAACTTAGGAACCTTCCTGAGTCCATTCTTGGAAGGAGCTAATGGTTGCCTTCGTTAGGCAGTGCCAGTACAATTCTGATATGGCTCCGGATAGGGTGCAACTACAAAAAGTGTGCAAAAAGGGGGCACGGATCTTTCAAAGAACACGCCCAAAAGGTGGAGGGATCTGGCGGCCCAGGTGGTACCCCCAATAATGGAAAGGGAGACGATAATCGTGATGGTAGACACATTATCGGTACTCTACTATGAAAAGATGGTGGGCTGCGCACCCTCAAAGCTTTGCAGATTTGGTCTTCGCCAGTGAAAGGATCAATGTGGGTCCGAAAAGAGGCAAATTTGATCATCCTACTAGGATGACTGAGAAAAACTGGGGCAAATAAAGAGGGTGAGGATGAGGGAGAAACCCATGCTGTGACTGCCATTCCTGTACGGCCAAGTTTCCCACCAACCCAACAATATCTTTACTCAGCCAATAACAAACTTTCTCCTTACCCACCACCCAGTTATCCACAAAGGCCATCCCTAAATCTACCACAAAGTCTGTCTACCGCACTTCCAATGACGAACACCACCTTTAGCACAAACCAAAAACACCAACCAATAAGTGAATTTTGCAGCGAGAAAGCCTGTAGAATTCACCCCAATTCCAGTGTCCTATGCTGACTTGCTCCCATATCTACTTGATAATTCAATGGTAGCCATAACCCTAGCCAAGGTTCATCAACCTCCATTTCTCCGAGAATACGACTCGAACGCAACGTATGCTTGTCACGGAGAAGCCCCGGGGCGTTCCATTGAGCATGGTAGGGCTCTGAAGCGTAAAGGTGCAAGGTCTAATTGATGCGGGCTGGCTGAAATTTGAGGAGAATTGCGTGTAAATCCTGACATTGACAAGAGATGCCACACATGGGGCAATTTTGAAAGCTGTTGTTAGGTGTCCCTAATGACTCATTAGGGTTTCCAAGTTTATGCCATTATTGTAAACCACAGCTACAATGTTAAATGAAATGGATAAAGTTGATATCTTTGTCCCTCATCCTCTCACAAACGCATGTTTGCTTATTCAACTTTCACCGGAATGTGGGTGCAAGCCATTGGTCTGTTTGCTCAAGCGACCTGCGCTCCTGAGTGTTGACTTCCAAGACTGTTCAATCAGAGATTACTCATCTTGCACGTTGGTGGGGGTGCCGTAAAACAACGAGTAAAGTTCAAAACAAATAAGTTTCAAAATAAAATAAAATAAAAGTGTTCAAAAAGAAAAAAAAAAAATTTGATTGACTGTGCTTTCAAGACGTTCATGTGACCTCATTTTATCATCCTGGAAAGTTTGTCTTTTTAGAGAGAAGTGAGTTATCAAGAATAGGATGTTGGACAAATGGCCTCAGTTACCTTGAGAAGAAGAGGGGATTGAATTAAGATACGAATATTATTCCCCAATTAAACTTTCACTCTCTCTTTTCGGATTAACAATGCACATAGGGACAACCCTTCCCTTGTGTTCAAGAATCCCCTACAACAAGAGACCCACGGTCTCTTAATCCCTTTTCAAAAATAAGAAGTAGAGAAGAAGAGGTCTCTCTTAAAAGAGGTAGATTGTAAAATGAAGATCAATCAAAAATTCCTTATTGAATATGCAAGTGGTTGACCAAGGAATCTTTTTGAGAGGATAAGATATTTCAGTTCAGAAATACTCTTGATCTTTCGAGAGGATAAAACTGTTTGGGCAATAAAAACTCTCTTTAAAACATTTGAATGGCCGTTCATAAAACATTTGAATAGATATGTCTCTTGGAAATTATTTTCTGAAAATCCCCTCTGGTAATCAATTACAAGACTTATGTAATCGATTACAGGTTTTAAAAATTTGAATTAAAACATTTTCAACTAATGGTAATCGATTACCAGAGAGCAAATCTCAATTTGAAATGATAGAATTCTTTGGCCAAACCTTTTGTTTGTTTCAATTTGGAAACTTCTTCCTAAAGATTCTAAGAAGATCAAACTTGATAATATATCTTGACTTTCTTGGATTCTTGTCTTGAATAAAACTTAGAAGCATTTGATCCTTTAGCATCATCAAGACATCAAAACATCTTGCTTCTACATAGGAGTCATTTGACTTAATCCATCAACTGAAAGATCCTTCAACTATTTCTCGTCCTTGGAAAATTCTTTTTGCAAGAATCAACTGCTTCTTTCATTCTTCCTCACTACGAGGTCGTGAAAACAAGACAACACTTGGTACCTCTAAGCCCTACACTGGGGCAACGAAAGGCACCATGCAAAAACCTCAAGCGAACCTAGGGGCAGATTAGAAGTTCTCACCCAATAGGTTCCCTCCTACAAGGTCATGACGAAAGGCAACGATTGGTACCTCAAAGCCTTACACTGGGGCAATGAGGGGCACCGTGCATGAGCCTCAAGTGAACATAGGGGCCGATCAAAAGTTCACACCCGTCGATGTTTTTAAACAAGAAAAAAAAGGGGAGACAAGCCCTGGAATTTCAATAGATTGATTAATTATCAAACGACTCCATTCCCGTCACTCCAAAACGGTCAAGTGACTAAATCAAACAGAACATACACTTTGAGGGAGTTCCCGGAGAGATTTGCAAAAGATAGGATAAGGTCGCATGAATTATCACCTCTTTCAAAAGGACAGTCAATCTATGTTTTCCAAAAAAAAAAAAAAAAAAAAAAAAATAAATAAATAAATCAAAATCAAAATCACAAAAAAGGGAAAGAATGTCATGAACATTGTACAACTTTCCATTACATTGCATTGTTTCATATGAAGTCCGCATTTACCAAATTTCACGACAAAGGTTGCATGCATCTGCATCCCTAAAAATCATGTTAACTGCATAGGTTTCCTACATCTAATGTCCAAATCTTGTGGATTTGGGATGACCGGCCCTCTCGATGAGTCGATCTCTTGCTTTCTCATAAGGGTGGACCCTTGGTACTTGTACCTATCACCTTGAGAGGACTACATGTCCTCGCCATCAGAGGACTGCATGTCCTCAACTTGAGAGGACTACATGTCCTCGCCATCAGAGGACCTCATGTCCTCGCCTTGAGAGGGATGCCCGCCCTCACCATCAGAGGACTACACGTCCTCGCCTTGAGAGGGCTACACGCCCTCACCTTGGGTACTAGTTACCCTCACCGTTGAGAGGACTACACGTCCTCGCCTTGAGAGGGCTGCACGCCCTCACCATCAGAGGACTACATGTCCTCGCCTTGAGAGGGCTACACGCCCTCATCTTGGGTACTAGTTACCCTCACCGTTGAGAGGACTACACGTCCTCGCCTTGAGAGGACTACACGTCCTCACCATCAGAGGGCTGCACGCCCTCACCTCTAGAGGACTACATGTCCTCGCCTTGAGAGGGCTACACGCCCTCACCTTGGGTACTAGTTACCCTCACCGTTGAGAGGACTACACGTCCTCGCCTTGAGAGGACTACACGTCCTCACCATCGGAGGGCTGCACGCCCTCACCTCTAGAGGACTACATGTCCTCGCCTTGAGAGGGCTACACGCCCTCACCTTGGGTACTAGTTACCCTCACCGTTGAGAGGACTACACGTCCTCGCCTTGAGAGGACTACACGTCCTCACCATCAGAGGGCTGCACGCCCTTACCTCCAGAGGACTACATGTCCTCGCCTTGAGAGGGCTACACGCCCTCACCTTGGGTACTAGTTACCCTCACCGTCAGAGGACTACACGTCCTCGCCTTGAGAGGACTACACGTCCTCACCACCAGAGGGCTGCACGCCCTCACCTCCAGAGGACTATAAGTCCTCGCCTTGAGAGGGCTACACGCCCTCACCTTGGGTACTAGTTACCTTCACCTTCAGAGGACTACACGTCCTCACCGTCAAAGGGTCATGTGCCTTCACCTTTGTAGGGCTACATACCCTCACCATCAGAGGGCTGCACGCCCTCACCTTCAGAGGGCTACACGCCCTCGCCATCAGAGGACTGCATGTCCTCACCTTCGTAGGGCTACACGCCCTCACCTTTAGAGGACCACACGTCCTCACCTTCAGAGGGCTACACGCCCTCGCCATCAGAGGACTGCATGTCCTCACCTTCGTAGGGCTGCACGCCCTCGCCATCAGAGGACTGCAGGTCCTCACCTTCAGAGGGCTACACGCCCTCGCCATCAGAGGACTGCATATCCTCACCTTCGTAGGGCTACACGCCCTCAGAGGACTGCATGTCCTCACCTTCAGAGGGCTACACGCCCTCGCCATCAGAGGACTGCATGTCCCCACCTTCGAAGGGCTACACGCCCTCACCTTTAGAGGACTACATGTCCTCGTCAACAGAGAGCTGTACGCCCTCACCTTGAGAGGACTACACGTCCTCGCCAACAGAGAGCTGCACGCCCTCACCTTGAGAGGACTACACGTCCTCGCCAACAGAGGGCTGCACGCCCCCACCTCTAGAGGACTACACATCCTCGCCTTGAGAGCGCTGCACGCCCTCACCTTTAGAGGGCTACGTGTCCTCATTTTCAGTGGGCTCCATATCCACACCTTAAGATAATTTAAGGTCCTCTGTCCTTAAATGCTTAACCGAGACTTGCACTCCCGGTTAAGGGACCAGTAGTTTCCTTTTAACGGTTCCTGGGCCACCCCCTGATATTGGAGGAGGGCCAACTGTGCGAGCACAACCAGAGAGGGAGGCTATCACACAACTACTGTGCATACCGGGGCAAGATTTCACCCGTGCCGCTGCAAAGAGACGAGTGCGGATCATGCGCACCAACATGACCACTCTTACACAGATATAGATGACATTGCTAGTTAGCAATATTCTGCCCAGCGACCGCGATGCCAATCTCCCCCTGCAAAAGTATCAGTTGGTCTGTGTCGTCCCGACATGGGTAGGTATGCATTATTTCCAACTAATTTCTAATGCCATCTACTATTTGCAGGGATCGCACCCGCAAGACACCCAGTGGACCCGGAAAAGTCCAACAGGGCCCTGGGGTTTCCAGCTCTGGTTACGGGCCTCTATCAGTCCTACAGGGTGCCCGTACCCCCCCGGCAAGGTTATGTCATCATAGGTAAGTATGCACATCGCTCAACTGATTTCTGATTTCATCAATTGTTTGCAGGGATCGCACCTGCAAGACACCCAGTGGACCCGAAGAAGTCTAACAGGGTCTTGGAGTTGTCAAGCTCTAATTACGGGTCTCTGTCAGTTCTACAGAGTACCTGTAACCTCCAGCAAGGGCATCAGGCCCCCTACTGATCGAGCTTTCATCAAGAAGTACTGCGTCCCTAGGCAGGCGCAGGGCGAAACACTACAGCAGCCTGGGGATGGTCGGTAGCGGGCAATAGACGCACCGCCACCACCTTTAGAGTTCACCTCTGCTCATCCACAAAAAGGTTTGAGTATTGCCTACGACACATGGCCGACCAATAGGCAACCAAATCCAAAGCCAAAGGTAAGCAAAGTACTAGGTCAGTGACCGACAAGTCATAAGGCATCCAGCTAAAGACGTTAAAGAAGCGCTACTAGGAGGCAACCTAGTACCTTTTGAATCTATGCTTGTTATTTGATCACTTTTTATAGTAGGATGCACCTAGTTGCTCATGATCCTGGGGATTTAAATAAAACAAGCGCAAGCTCGGAAGGTAGTCATACCTCACAAAATATATATATGTATGTTTAGGTAGTGAAAATACCTTAGATATGCATGTATGTAAACAAAAAAAAAACACTTCACAAAATATATATGTATGTTTAGGTAGAAAGATACCTTAGATATGCATGTATGTAAACAAAAAAATACTTCACAAAATATATATATGTATGTTTAGGTAGAGAGATACCTTAGATGTGCGTGTATGTAGCAAAAAAATACCTCGCAAAACATATATATGTATGTTTAGGTGGCAAGATACCTTGGATATGCATGTATATAGCAAAAATACCTCACAAAAATATGCACATGTTTAGGTAGCAAAATACCTCATGAAAAAAAAGAAGAAAAAAAAAACAAACAAGAAAAAGAAATAAACAAATGATAATGATAAAAAAAAAAGAAGGAGAAAAAAGAAAAATAAGTTGTCAAGCTGAAAAACCAACATGCTTTTGAAAAGAGATGACTTCTAACTTTTCTTTGGAAAAATTCACTGATCATAACTAGTTTTTGAAAAAATGTGTATACACCTGAAGGGTGAATGCTGTGAAGATTTTCCCAGACGCCCAAAATGGACTCGGATGAATGCACAAATTGACAAAAGAACATATTTTGGAAACATTGGGTTGATTTAAAATAGAGGAAATGAATCCTGAGCCCTAGCATCACATGACCATAAAAATTTGACACTTGAGTGTCCGCATAGGTGCATGCATAACCAGTTTTGCATAAAATTTCCAAATCATCATTTTTACATTTGTGTCATGGAAATAATGTGGGGCATCCCTTTTTATCCTTGAACCAAACCAAACCCTGACATGTATCATGTCTAGCCATTCTACAAGCCTTGAGCCAAAATCCTGACTCACCATAAACCTTACCCTCGAAAGCAAAAAAAAGGAAGGAAAGGAAATTCCCAATCAAAGAGAAAGCAAAAAAGGAAGGAAAGGAAATTCCCAATCAAAGAGTGGGAGAAAGAGAAAAAAGAAAAGAAAGGAAATTCCCAATCAAAGAGTGGGAGAAAGAAAAAAGAAAAGAAAGAAAATTCCCAACCAAAGAATGGGAGAAAGTAAAAAAGAAGGAAGCTCCTGGTCAAAGAAACCAGAAGAAATGTGCAGAGAGGTCTTTGGACCGGACAATATCTGAACAATACAGAATTGTCACCAAATGAACAAAAAAGGAAGGAAAGGAAACCACGACCTAAAGTGGTCTTCTCCCTTTGATTACCAACCAAAATCCCGTGCGCTAGCGACTTTTTTCTCGCCCCGCACTAAACAAAAAAAAACAGAAAAAGGAAAAGCCAGAAAAATCAAAAGCCAAAAACACACAAAAGCCGGAAAAAAAAACCACCAAAAGAACCCATTTCCAAGGGAAGTCCTATTGATCCATGATCACGCATGTAATTTTTGATTTGATAGGAAATAATTTGCAAAGTCAAGTCATGACATATCTATGGTTCGGAATTAGGATGAAACACTTACCTGTGCAAGATTGATACACTTTGAGTGATTTTCTTCTATTTTTGTCGAACCCGGTGTTTCCTCTAAATGGTCATTCAGAAACGAAATGCTAACATCCAAAATCTCATTTATGGTTATGGGGGATCCCATCGGCAGACTCTCTTTCCCCGGTAGACGCATTGTTTTTCACTAAAAAAAAAAAAGGCATATGCTGCTCTAAATCAGTTGGAATATTTGTCTCTTTGCTAAAGCATGTTTGCATTTTAGTGGAGAAAACAACGAGACTTTTTCAAGTCTCACAAGTTATCCAGAACTACGTAGGTCTGAGTTCCTCATTGGAGGATACGTAGGAGCAAGAGCCTCGCTTTTGTCAACCACACCGCCTTTTGTTGCCATGACTCAAGAGCTGGTAGCCCGCGGAGACACCTTACGGTTATCCGCACCTCGTCATTCAGTGACCCCAAGTGTGATTCACGAGCAGAGACCAATATGGTCATCTGCGCCCTTTCCGGAGATGTCAGCATTTTCCGATGGAGACTTTTCAAGTCTCACAAGTTATCAAGAACTACGTAGGTCTGAATTCCTCATTGGAGGATACGTAGGAGCAAGAGCCTTGCTTTTGTCGGCCGCCCCATAATCTTTGTCATACTGACCCTGAGGTCATGTGACATGCACCCTTGTATCATCCAGAGGCGGCGGGCCCGATGACAAGCAGAGACCAAATTTGGTCATTCTGCACCCTTGTATCATCCAGAGGCGGCGGGCCCGATGACAAGCAGAGACCAAATTTGGTCATTCTGCACCCTTGTATCATCCAGAGGCGGCGGGCCCGATGATACGCGGAGATACCTTACGGTTATCCCCACCCTTTTGTCATCCAGAGGCGGCGGGCCCGATGACAAGCAGAGACCAAGTTTGGTCATTCTGCACCCTTGTATCATCCAGAGGCGGCGGGCCCGATGATACGCGGAGATACCTTACGGTTATTCGCACCCTTTTGTCATCCAGAGGCGGCGGGCCCGATGACAAGCAGAGACCAAGTTTGGTCATTCTGCACCCTTGTATCATCCAGAGGCGGCGGGCCCGATGATACGCGGAGATACCTTACGGTTATTCGCACCCTTTTGTCATCCAGAGGCGGCGGGCCCGATGACAAGCAGAGACCAAGTTTGGTCATTCTGCACCCTTGTATCATCCAGAGGCGGCGGGCCCGATGATACGCGGAGATACCTTACGGTTATTCGCACCCTTTTGTCATCCAGAGGCGGCAGGCCCGATGACAAGCAGAGACCAAGTTTGGTCATTCTGCACCCTTGTATCATCCAGAGGCGGTCCAGAGGCGGCGGGCCCGATGATACGCGGAGATACCTTACGGTTATTCGCACCCTTTTGTCATCCAGAGGCGGCGGGCCCGATGACAAGCAGAGACCAAGTTTGGTCATTCTGCACCCTTGTATCATCCAGAGGCGGCGGGCCCGATGATACGCGGAGATACCTTACGGTTATTCACACCCTTTTGTCATCCAGAGGCGGCGGGCCCGATGACAAGCAGAGACCAAGTTTGGTCATTCTGCACCCTTGTATCATCCAGAGGCGGCGGGCCCGATGATACGCGGAGATACCTTACGGTTATTCGCACCCTTTTGTCATCCAGAGGCGGCGGGCCCGATGACAAGCAGAGACCAAGTTTGGTCATTCTGCACCCTTGTATCATCCAGAGGCGGCGGGCCCGATGATACGCGGAGATACCTTACGGTTATTCGCACCCTTTTGTCATCCAGAGGCGGTGGGCCCGATGAAAAGCAGAGACCAAGTTTGGTCATTCTGCACCCTTGTATCATCCAGAGGCGGCGGGCCCGATGATACGCGGAGATACCTTACGGTTATTCGCACCCTTTTGTCATCCAGAGGCGGCGGGCCCGATGACAAGCAGAGACCAAGTTTGGTCATTCTGCACCCTTGTATCATCCAGAGGCGGCGGGCCCGATGATACGCGGAGATACCTTACGGTTATTCGCACCCTTTTGTCATCCAGAGGCGGCGGGCCCGATGACAAGCAGAGACCAAGTTTGGTCATTCTGCACCCTTGTATCATCCAGAGGCGGCGGGCCCGATGATACGCGGAGATACCTTACGGTTATTCGCACCCTTTTGTCATCCAGAGGCGGCGGGCCCGATGACAAGCAGAGACCAAGTTTTGTCATTCTGCACCCTTGTATCATCCAGAGGCGGCGGGCCCGATGATACGCGGAAATACCCGAGTGGTTATCCGTATAAACATTCTTTTGCTATCTGTAAGACAGAACGCTTGATAGCATGCAGAGGCTGACATAGTCTTCTGCACCTTTTGTTCCTCCGGGAACAATAAGTCATTTACATGCGGAAATTTCATGGTCACCCGCGACTCTCGTCAACCGAGAGGAGCGAAATTAGTGTCATACACTGATTTTCGTCCGGGGACCTTTGCTTGATGACATGCGACCATTCTTTGGTCCTTGTGAGGTGCTTGGCATCCATCATTAGGCAATTTGTGAAATTCTAGGAGCGACAAGTCATGGTCACCCGCGACTCTCGTCAACCGAGAGGAGCGAAATTAGTGTCATACACTGATTTTCGTCCGGGGACCTTTGCTTGATGACATGCGACCATTCTTTGGTCCTTGTGAGGTGCTTGGCACCCATCATTAAGCAATTTGTGAAATTTTGGGAACAACAAGTCATTTGCATGTGGAGATTTTATGGTCACCTGCGACTCTCGTTAAATCGAGAGGAACGAAATTAGTGTCTTATCTTTACTTTCCTTTTATCTCCAATAAAAGACAAGTAAAGAGGGGCAACTGTCATACCCTAATTTCGTCCGGGGACCTTTGCTTGATGACATGCGACCATTCTTTGGTCCTCGTGAGGTGCTTGGCACCCATCATTAGGCGATTTGTGAAATTCCAGGACATGCCGAAAAACCAAAAAAATATTGATGCAGAATCCGTAAGTTTCCGTGACACACCGGAAATCAAATGGAAGCATCGTTGCATAATTAAGTGAGGTTCCGTAACATTCCGTAAGTTAAAAAGGGGATGATTATGTAATCCGCAAGGTTCCGTAACATTACGGAAAGAAAACAAGTATCGTTACGAAATTCGTAAGTTTCCGTAACTTTACGAAAAAAGAATCACCAAAAAAACAGCAGAGGGGGGTGTACTTAGTAAAAATGGGGGTGCAAATAGCACCCAGGCCCACTTGGGCCCTCCAGAATATTCCTCCAGAAGGCGGTTGCTTCTGGAGGAAGCAACCTGGCTCGCCTGGGCGAGCTGAGCTCGCCTGGGCGAGCTGGGCGGCAACCACCTCCCCTATTTTGCTATAAATAGGGGAGGAAGGCAAGAAGGAAGGGGTTCAGCCCCTTAGGCACTTCTCTCTCTTTCGAATTTGCTTGGAAAAATTGTTTCCGTGAAGAAAATCTAAGCCGAGGCGCTTCCGAAACGTTTCCGTAACGTTTTCCGTGAGGAATTTCGCAAAGGTTTCAACCGTTCTTCGACGTTCTTCATTCGTTCTTCATCGTTCTTCGATCTTCAACGGGTAAGTACCTCGAACCAAGCTTTTCGATTCATTCTATGTACCCGTAGTGGTCCACATTGTGTTTCGTGCATTTTTATTCTCGTTTTGTTTACTTTTTATACCCCCTGTTGACGTGCTTAAGCCATTTTACTTAAGTCATTTCTCGCTTAACTTAAAAATAAAATAAATTTCCACCGAACGTTTGAATTGTATTATCCATTAACTTCGGTTAAAATAAATTCCGACCGTTCGGTCGTGCCGTAACCACGTTGGAAATCAAAAAGAGGTAAAAAAAATAATATAATAATCAAAAAGACATCTTTTAGTAAAATAAAGCGGAAAATCAATCGGACGTTTTCTCTTTGGGATTTCTCATTCTTAATCGAATTGATTAATAACTAAAGTGAAACTAAAGGCTAAAATCAATTCGCCTAGTCAAGCTCGTCCATAAAAATAGGCTTTTGAAGTTTGTCATTTCATTTTCTCACTAAGTAAAATGGATCATTTTTAAGGTCCAACGCCTTAAAATGATCACCTCTTAAAGTAAAAAAGAATCACTTGATAAAAAAGAACTACGTAGGTCTGATTTTCTCATCCCAAATTGAGGAATACGTAGGAGCAAAGGGAAACACCCTTGTCGACCACAAAAAAGAAAAAATATAAAAAGGGTATAAAGGATATAAGAACATAAAAGGGAACATAAAAATCAAAGTCATGTTTGCACATTCGATTAAAGGTTGTCGTCCCTTGGGACGGGCGTGTGGGGTGCTAATACCTTCCCCGTGCGTAAATACAACTCCCGAACCTTTCACTAAAAAGTTCGTAGATCGCGTCTTTTCCGGTTTTTCCGACGTTTTCCTCAAATAAACGTTGGTGGCGACTCCGCGCGTATTCCTTTCGTGGAACACGCATCCCGCGAGTCTCGCGTCGCCCTCCCACCGAAGGGTAGGTTGCGACACAACACAAATGGGTAATTCACACATACGAGACTGTAGAGATCCAATTTTAATGCTACGTTTAGGGCACAATGGCGCCTCAACGTAGTATTAAAAAGGTTACGCATTACTCTAAAGAAACCAAACATCACTAGCAAAACTATAAACTAGTGCTATTTGCCAAAAAGACGCATGAGAACAAATGGCACGGAGCGTGTTTGCTCTTTGCCCCTATTTTAGGAACCTATAGGACAATATCTAGGGGTCTCTAATAACTACTCCCCAACAATTCATAACTAACACGACTGTTTTCTAGAGGTATCATCACTCAAGATAATAATATTGTGGCGGTATGGAATACCAGCGACAACATATTATAAAGAGAGAAAGCTCTAGACGAGGTTGCACTATTATCAAGCAAGTCGGAGACCTAGCATGATGATAGATTCACCTCCACTCCTTAAATTCCCATGAACCCGGGTGTAGGGCCCCTTTTTTACTCAAACCCGTGGGTGCTTAGAATGCAGTGTAAAGAATGCGAAATAGACAACATTTATTTACATTTTACACATTTCAACAAATGCACACACAAAGTTTCACAAATCCACAATTCCTTAAAATAGGCCTAACTCACAAAAATAGTCCCCAGTGGAGTCGCCAACTGTCGCAACGTGCCCTTTTGCGGGCGAGCGAAGGCGAGGCTCACGGGTGTGCTTTCCAAAGGAGGAAAGATGCGCGGAGTCACCACCAACGTTTATTTGTGGAAAACGTCAGAAAAACCGAAGGAAACCGGTCAAAATGAAAATCCTAAGTTCGGGAGTTGTATTTACGTTTGAGGAAGGTATTAGCACCTCTTACGTTTGTCTCGAAGGACAACAACCTATTTTTTAGAATTGTGGAAATTGTATTACCTTAACTTTTATTTCTTTTTTATTTTTTGGGGTCGACAAAAGCGGGGCTTTTGCTCCTACGTACCCTCCACCGAAGAGGAAATCAGACCTATGTAGTTCTTTCTTAAGAGTGAACAAACGATTCTTTTTACTTGAAAGGTGATCATTTTAAGGCGTTGGACCTTAAAAATGATCCATTTACTTGGTAAGGAAAATTGAGATAATAAACTTTCAAATCCTTTTTAGTGGCTTTTTTGTGGACGAGCTTGACTAGGCGGGTTGATTTTAGCCTTAGTTTCACTTTAGTTATTAGTCAATTCAATTAAGAATGAGAAATCCCAAAGAGAAAACGTCCGATTGATTTTTTCGCTTCATTTTACTAAAAGGTATTTTTTTATTATTATATTATTATTTTACCTCTTTTTTTGATTTCCAACGTCGTTACGGCACGACCGAACGGTCGGAATTCATTTTAACAGAAATTAACGGATGATACAATTCAAATGATCGGTGGAAATTTATTTTATTTTCAGATTAGGCAAGGAACGACTTAAATAAATGACTGAAGCACGTCAAAAGGGGGTACGGAAAGCGAATGAAAACGAGAATAAAAATACATGAAACAAAATGTGGACCACCGCGGGTACATAGAATAAATTGAAAAGCTCGGTTTGGGGTACTTACTAGTTGAAGACTAAAGAAAATGAAGAACGAACGATGAATGTCGAAGAACGGTTGAAAATCTTCGCATAATTACTCACGGAAACGTTACGGAAGCGCCTCGGCTTGGATTTTCTTCACGGAAACAATTTTCCTCAGCAATTTCGAGAGAATAAGAAGTGCCAAGAAGGCTGAACCCTTTCCCCCTTCATTCCTCCCCCTATTTATAGCAAAATAGGGGAGGAGCTTGCCACCCAGCTCGCCCAGGGGAGCAAGGTTGCTTCCTCCAGAAGCAACAGCCTTCTGGAGGAAGAATCTGGAAGGCCCAAGTGGGTCTGATTGCTATTTGTACCCCTTTTTTTACTAAATGCACCCCTTTACCTTATTTGGTAATTCTTTTTCCGTAACGTTACGAAACTTTACGAATTTCGTAACGATACTTATTTTCCTTCCGCAAGGTTACGAATCCTTACGGATTATGTATTAACTCTTTTTTAGCTTTTGAAGAAGTTACGAAAACTCACGGATTGCGAAAAACACCTCCTTTCGATTTCCGTCACATTACGGAATTTCACAGATCGCGTAAGCCTGCTTCCTTTTGATTTCCGGCACGTCTCGGGACTTTACATATTGTGCAACAAAGGGTGTCAAGTATCTCGAAGCGGCCAATCAAAGGTTGTATATCATCAAATAATAATCCCCGGACGAAATTAGGGTATGACAACAGGGAACTAATGTTAGCCTGAATTAAGTTCAGAATCGAAGCAATGTTGAGAGAACATGTATACGTGATAATTTCAAACAGAATTTTAACTAAACTTTTTTGCTAAAAACTATAAAATGCAAGGTAAATAAAATGACAACAGTAGGTAGATATGTTGGGTCTTTCTAACAAACAAGCTGATGCATAGAAATATATTTCTTTAATCAATCGTGCTCTCGTGTTCTATGCTGTAGCCTAAATTACTAAACCCTCGATCCCTCGTCAGACTGAATATCCAAGCTTCGTCCGCAGATCCCTTATTTAAGACTACACCCAATTTAGACAGCCCTCTTAGGTTTAGACTAACTTAAACTGAGTTTCGTCCGCAAATCCCTCATGTAAGACTAGACTTAGCTCAAGTAGCTTACTAAAGTTTAGCCTAATTTAGCCTAAGCTTCATTTACAGATCCCTCATGTAAGACTAGGCTTAAACTAAACAGTATTATTGTAACAGCATGATTAAAACCAAAACTTAACCCGCAGATCCCTCATGTAAGGCTAAGTTTCAATCCTGCTTCAATCAATTTCTAAGGCAACAATACATTTTCCAATGCTAAAGTCACCTAACTGTGCACACAAATGGGTGATCAAACCAAAATCATACAAACATTAAGCGTTGAAGGAAGCATTGAACACGAAAAACATAATCAATTAGATATTAGGTATTTTCATCAGCTGTTCATTAGAAATCCCCAACTAGGGTGTTTAGCCAGCCATTACAAAGAAACCCTAACAATAAATGAGATTAAAAGCAGAGAATGATAGTTCTTTACACAAGAAGGGGGATTCCTCCTCCTCTTCTCAGCATCCCACACTCACTCTCTACTCAATAATATCTCTCAAATGACAAAACCTAGGCTTCAATGCACAAGCTACTCCTCTTTTCCCTAAATAGGCCTGTGGCTGCTCTAGAATTTTGTGCTCTGGCCGTCTGTAGAAGCTGTCATAAAAGTGTCATAAAGGTGGTACCCTAATTCTGCATAAGACAGGCTTTAAATAGGCTTTGAAATTGCGATGTTGCGCTTAGCGCCAAACTCATGCTTAGCGTGAGTAAGTGAAATTGGGCTTAGCGCCAGTCTCGAGCTTAGCCTAGCTGAAGGCACCTTCTGCGCTTAGCACACTGATCTCGCGCTTAGCGCACAACTTTGATGCTAATGCTCTGCCAGATTCTCCTTTGTGCTAAGCGCGCTGAAGCTGCGCTTAGCGGTGGATATGCGTTTAGCCCAGCTGCTGAGCTTAGCCCAACTGCTACATTTTGCAATTCAAAACTTAGCCTCTTTTTCACCTGAAAATGCATAGATTTCATCATTAAATTCAATGGAAATGTTCTAGAGACAACGTTAACCATAAAACAAGATTTATTTACCAAATTTACTCTAAAATGACCATAAATTGGGGAACTATACAAGCTTTGGAAAATGATTTTTATACAAAAGTTAGTCGTATAAAGCGACTAACAACTCCCCCAAATTTACAGTTTTGCTTGTCCTCAAGCAAAGAAAGAACAGTTCACTTGTCCTCGAGTGACTAATACAGTGACCAATCAAAAGAAAATGGTGTTTGATTCATCAAGGACATCAACCATATGACCTGAATATCATGGAATGCTTAAATCAATCACTTCTCACAAGCATGCAGCTTTTCAAAGATAGGAGCACAAGTATTAGAGTCACAACTAAAATAAGCTAGTAAGCATGACAGAAATCAAGGGAGAATCATCAACCAAAACCTCACAGTCATTGTTTCACTCAACTCAAGTGTTTAGGCTTATTCCATCATAAACAACCAACACAAGTTCCAACCTTTGCATTTCATCTCCTATCATACAGAAATGAACACATAAAAATGAATCCGATGAACTTTCTAGGCTTGTAATGGGGTTAGGCTGCCAACAATTCATGGTTTTTCTAGGATTCAAAAGCTTAGGTTCTAGGAGAGCATTCATCCATAGAATAACCTTCACTTTTTCATTCATTCCTTCCCCATACTTGCCTTTTTTTCTTAGGTACTTAGCTTTCATACCTGAAATTATAGCATACACACTTATTAACTTTATTTATACTTACATTCTTTTTAACACAAAAATAGAAATAGTGTGTATATACTATTTTCTTTACCCATTTCAATCCTTACCCAGTGCCTCCCCCAAATTTGGGACAAATTTACCTTGATAATACCTCCCCCAAATTTGGTACAAATTCGCCTTGAACCATCTTCTGTGGATGATACTCTCCTACAACCTAAAATAAGGTAGCAGAAGATACAACTGAATAGGCTCGAGGTTCAATCAATCAATCAATTCATTCAGCTCAAACTGGGTGCAAGGGATAATTCATTCAATCACAAGGTTAGCTTTTTGGCTAAGTAGCTATTCATAATCAAACATGGCCTTCATCATTCTCAAGTTCATGCATCCAATCCATACTTCAGAGATTCACACAAAAATCAGCACTAAATGATGGTTGTTTCTCTCAAAATTTTAAAGATCACACTCTCACCGGGATACGGTTAATGCATTCCTTCACAATTAATCTGACAACCAACTAACATTTTCAGACATAAATCCAATCATAGGCTCATTCTCTTCTAATGACGACAAACTTGATCAAAACAATCATCCAATCATCCCAGTCCATTCGATTCATACATTTTCTCAATCAAATCATTTCCAAACACTCATTTCATACCAAACAATATCCACTGCATACAATGTTCAATCAATTCACTGTTCAATCAAGCTTTTTGTACAAGCACACAAACAACTATGCTACTGAAATTAAAATGCTGAAATTTAAATGACATAAAGCATAAAATAATTGAAATAAAACTAAAGTGTTCATAATGCAAAAAAAAAAATAAAAATTTAAACGTCCTGCTCCTCCTGTGGCTGGTCTTCATTAAGATCCAGTACTGATGATGGCTGAGTCTCCTCAAGAGCAGGTGTTGTGGGCTCCTTAGTCATAGGCTCCTAGGCTGTGGAGGCCCCACCCTCTCCAGAGGAAGAAGGCTGGTCTCCTGGCCAGGCCACCTGTGCGTTAAACTCCTCTATGCTCATAATAGAGGGTAAACCCAAGCCCTGAAGTCTCTGCATGATGATGGACTGCCTTCTATGGATGCTTTGGAGCATGGAATGAAGCATCTGAGGCATCTGAGGAGTGAAAATAAAATCTACTGGACTTGCAGAAAGAGGAGTTGGTAGTGGTATTTGTGAAGGTGCTGGAGGAATCACTGGAATATCTATGGAGGAAGAAGGAGGATGTGTAGAAGAAGAGGGTGCTGGTGCCTCTGATGGTGCTGTGGAAGGGGCCTCAGATCTCTTCCCTTTGGCCTTCCTGGGTCCTCTGAATGTGATGGTTAGATCATTGAGATTCCAACAGTTCTTCTTAATGTAAGCCAAATTAATGGCAGGACTCAGGCTCTCCAAGGATCTAGAGTCAGACTGAACTCCCCTAGCCTTACATAAAGTTGTAATCAAGGCCGGGAATCCAAATCTGGATGTATCATGCTAAGCAATGAGGGAGATCTAGTGGGAAATGAGGTACCCCACATTCATATCCATCTTCATAATAATGCCATAAATGAGTCTGGCCCTGTCAAGAGTGACATCAGAAGTATGGGAGGTGGGAATCAAGTTAAAGAAGGAAAGAACACTCCATATCTGAGCTAAGGTGGTCATGTTCTTCCTCAAAATCTTCAGGGGCTGCCCATCAGCATTAAGCTCGAATACCCTCCCCTGGATACAGAGCTTAGCAGCCAACTCCTGAGGATCAAGCCTCAAGAGTGCAAATCTGGAATAAGCACAGAGTGATTCCCCCTCTTCCACAATAACAGGGGTCTTCAAGAAAGCATTAAGCGTATCCTCATCAAATTTAATCAGATGACCTCTCACCCTCACCTGCTTAGGTGATTTTTCCTCGGGGTCATAGAGGTTGGCATAGAATTCCTTAACAATGGCAACATCAATGTTGCCATCCCCAAAGTCAGTCAACTCCTCGTCCTAGTGACGTCTTTCTAGTTCCTCCTTGAACTCATTTAACTTTGTATAATAGACCACCACGTTCCTCTCTAGCAAAAGCTTCCTAGGCACAATAATGTCTGTATATCTTTCCCAAGCCTCTTGGGAAGTAAATCTTGATTTGTTAAATCTAACTTGTGTGGGTGTAGATGATGCCTTTCTTTTCCTAGAAGTCATCTGCAAAATATAAGAAAAACACACAAGATTAGCACATGTTTATTCTAAAAAAAAATAGAAAAATAAAATTGAAAATAGGGCTGGGCGCTTAGCGCAGCATGCTGGCGCTTAGCGCACCTTATGAAATTAACACAAGCGCTAAGCGCAGCAAGCTGGCGCTTAGCTCGAAGACACAGAAAACATTTTTTCCTGCAGAATAGGCTTAGCGCACAGGGGCACTTAGCCTAAGTCTACAATTTTTAAAAACAGTAGAGGACTGGGGCTTAGCGCCACATGCTGGCGCTTAGCTCAGGCTCAACAGAGAGACACTGAGCCTTAGCGCACAGGCGTGCTTAGCCTTATTACAAAGGTTAAAGAAACAGAACTTAAGTGGTGCTTAGCTCAGCAAGCTGGGCTTAGCGCTTGAACTACACTGGGTATCTCAGTATACCATTGACGCTTAACGCACTGGCGTTCTTAGCGTTTGCATCGTTTTGGTTCAAGAGCTAAGATGAACGCGCTTATTGCGACATGGTCTGCTTAGCACGATCATCAAAAATCTGAAAAATTTTAACAGTTGCGATGAATCGGCTAAGCGCAGCAGGCGCGCTTAGCGCGTTCATCGTGAATCCCAGAAGATACTCAGGGGTTCCCCCCCCCCCCCCTTTTTAACCACATTGCCCCTAATGGGCTTCTAAACTACCTAAGGTCCTCAAATACCTAACCCTAACTAAGTAACTTGACCTAACAACAATGCTAACTATCAAAGCATAAATCCTCTATCCCAAGGTGTGAAGAATGAAATACAAAGCAAAAGAAATCAAGAGACTTACTTGGATTGTGTAATGCAGAGTGTGAAGAAGCAAGGGATGCAGAGGGGCTGGTAAGCACACAGTAGAAACAGAAATATGCTCAGAGATGAGAGAGTGCAAAGGTTTGGGTGCCAAGGTAGCAACCCAAGTGCCTCTGCCTCTACTTTTCAAAAACTGAAATTCGTATGGCGCGCTTAGCGTGCCAACGTGACGTTTGAGTTTAAAACACTGGCGCTTAGCCTATCCTCGCGCTAAGCCCAACTTGAAGTTGTAACTTCCAGTAAGCATTTGGGGCTTAGCGCAGCATTGGCGCTTAGCGCTTTCTGCAACACCAAAAATCTTCCCGCAACATGTGCTTAGCCTGAAATGCGAGGCTTAACGTACATCAAGCTTCAACTTACAGTGAGTGATTCAGGCTTAGCGCCACTACCTGCGCTAAGTGCACTTCCAATGACTTTAAAATAGAATGATGTTGGCGCTTAGCGCATCCTTCCCCGCTAAGCCCAGCTTGAAAGCTCAACTTACAAAATGAATCTGGGGCTTAGCACAAGATGGCGCGCTTAGTGCAACTATAATAAATTTTCATAGAGAGAAAGTGCGCTTAGCTGAACCATTTAGCAATTCAATCAGGGGTCTTTGCGCTTTCACTCAAAGATTCATCGGGAAATTGATGAAAAGAAGAGATGGCAGCTTTGCCTTCTGCAGTCTTAAACTCAGGGAAATATTTCTTCAAAAATTTCTCCACTACTTCATCCCATGTCTTAAGACTATTACCTTTGAATGAATGAAGCCACCTCTTGGCTTCTCCTGATAAAGAAAATGAAAACAAGCTCAGACGGATTGCATCTTCAGGCACTCCAGCCAACCTAATAGTATTTCATATTTCTATGTAAGTGGCTAAGTGTGCATATGGGTCTTCATTTGGTAATCCACGAAACAAATTATTTTGAATCAACTGGATCAATGATGGTGGATAAGTAATGGTTTGTGCTTGAACTTCTAGTTGTGCAATGCTAGTGAAAAATTGTGGCACATTAGAACTTGAATAATCTTCCAGAGTAACTCTTCTTGGATCTTCAGCCATGATGTAGTCTTCAATAGGATCTAAATGAGGATGTTCTATAATAGGAAAACTAGAAGATGCCTCAGAAGATTGAGGTTCTTCCTCTGGAATTGTTGCTGCCTCTAAGTCCTGCAAAAATTTGCTAATTCTCTCTTGATTACGCCTTCTACAAGTGGCATTAATCTCCAAATCAATGGGAATCAAATCACCTACAGAAGATCTTCTTCGCATATAAGAGCAGTACAACAATTATCCAGTTCAAAAGAATAATGAATGTACTAAACTACTATGTTAGTCAAAAGAATAAAAAAAATTGAAAATGCAAAATTAAAACAATGTTGCAAACTGAACTAAACTCTATTAACAGTTTAGTTCCCTGGCAACAGTGCCATAAATACTTTGATGCCTCCCCACTGCAGTTACTTTTTGTGCATTTATGTCTCAAGGAAATTTTTAATGGGGAGTTTTCTCACTGGAAAGCGCACCGAGTCGTCAAGTATTTAAAATTAAAACGGATGAATCCGAGTATTGAACACAGGGAACTAATGTTAGCCTAAATTAAGTTCAGAATCAAAGCATTGTTGAGAGAACATGAATAAGCGATAATTTCAAATAGAATTTAAACTAAACTTGTATGCTAAAACCTATAAAATGCAAGGTAAATAAAATGACAGCAGTAGGTAGATATGTTGGGTCTTTCTAACAAACAAGTTGATGCATATAAATATATTTCTCTAATCAATCGTGCTCTTGTTTTCTATGCTGTAGCCTAAATTACTAAACCCTTGGTCCCTCGTCAGACTGAATATCCAAGCTTCGTCCACAGATCCCTCATTTAAGACTACACCTAATTTAGACAGCCCTCTTAGGTTTAGACTAACTTAAACTGAGTTTCATCCGCAGATCCCTCATGTAAGAGTAGACTCAGCTCAAGTAGCTTACTAAAGTTTAGCCTAATTTAGCCTATGCTTCGTCCACAGATCCCTCATGTAAGACTAGGCTTAAACTAAACAACATTATTGTAACAGCATAATTAAAACCAAAACTTAACCCGCAGATCCCTCATGTAAGGCTAAGTTCCAATCCTACTTCAATCAAGTTCTAAGGCAACAGTACATTTTTCGATGCTAAAGTCACCTAACTATGCATATAAATGGGTGATCAGACCAAAAGCATACAAACATTAAGCATTGAAGGAAGCATTGAACACAGAAAACATAATCAATTAGATATTAGGTATTTTCATCAACTGTTCATTTGAAATCCCCAACTAGGGTGTTTAGCCAGCCATTACAAAGAAACCCTAATAATAAATGAGATTAAAAGTAGAGCATGATATTTCCTTACATAAGAAAGGGGATTCCTCCTCCTTTTCTCAGCATCTCACACTCATTCTCTACTCAATAATCTCTCTCAAATGACAAAACCTAGGCTTCAATGCACAAGCTGCTCCTCTTTTCTACTTCTAGGGCTCCTTTCCCCCAAATAGGCCTGTGGCTACTCTGGAATTTTGTGCCCTGGCCGTCTGTAGAAGTTGTCATAAAAGTGTCATAAAGGTGGTACCCTAATTCTGCACAAGACTTGCTTTAAATAGGCTCTAAAATCACGATGTTGCGCTTAGCGCCACCCTCGCGCTCAGCGCACGTAAGTGAAATTGGACTTAGCGCCAGTCTCGAGCTTAGCCCAGCTGCTGAGCTTAGCCCAACTGCTACATTTTGCAATTCAAAAATTAGCCTCTTTTTCACATGAAAATGCACATATTTCACCATAAAACAAGATTTATTTACTAAATTTACTCCAAAATGACCATAAATTGGGGAACTATACATGCTTTGGAAAATGATTTCTATACAAAAGTTAGTCGTATAAAGCAACTAACATTCTACATTAGCCAGCAAAAAAATGAAGAGAAAGCGTCTAACAATGAGAGAGTGGTTCGCTTATAGACTTCAGTCCAGGCCAAATGAAGCACACACTTTATTGATTTCGAGGAAACTATTTCATCAATTCATTGTTGAAGGATATACCATGATTGAATCGGAAAGACTTAGCTACATCAGAAATAATCAAAAGAAACTTAGAGTTGATAAGTATTGCAGCTTACAAAGTTCATTGGATGTTGGAACAAGCAAAGGCTTAACTAAAGGGAAAAGAGTCATTTTACCTTCAACCTTTTTTGGGAGCCCACGCTACATGGATCAACTTTATTTTGATGGTATGACAATATGCAGTCATGTTGGTTTCCCAAATCTTTTTATTACTCTAACATGTAATCCAAATTAGCCTGAAATTCGTAGATTACTTTCACCTTTGAATCTGAAAGCAATAGACAGGCCAGACAAAGTCTCACGAATTTTCAGATTGAAGTACGAACAAATGCTTTCAGACTTAACAAAGGATCACCTGGTTGGAAAATTTGTTGCATGTAAGTTTACTATTATTTTTGTTGTTAAAGTTAGACATCAGTTTATTATTTCCCCACTTTTGCTTATGCTATAATATAAACGTTAAATTTTTATATGTTACTGTTTGTCTAAGGTTGCTATTATTTTTGTTGTTAAACTTACACAATAGTTAACTACTTTCTAGTTTTGCTTATCATGCAATACAAAGTTTAAATATTTATATGTTATTGTTTGGCTATTAATACTATCATTTACCAATGCCAGATATGCATACAATAGAATTTCAAAAGCGAGGACTTGCTCACGTCCATTTATTGTTATTTTTACACCAAGACAATAAATATCCATCTTCAGATGACATTGACCAAATAATATCAGCAGAAATACCTTCCCATGAAGATGACCCAGAACTGTATACATTGGTGCAAAATCATATGGTACATGGCCCATGTGGAATTCTACAATCTCAGTCTCCATGTACGAAAGAAGGCAAGTGCAGTCGTTTTTATCCTAAAATATTTCAGCCTCAGACTCTTTTGGATTCAAATAGTCATCTAGTCTATCGCAGAAGAAATGATGGTCGTACAATTTCAAAAAATGGTGTTATCATTGATAATGGATACATAGTACCTTACAATCCAAAATTACTCAGAAAATATCAAGCACATGTAAATATTGAATGGTGTAACCAAAGCACTTCAATCAAATATTTATTTAAATACATAAACAAAGGGTATGACAAAGTGACTACTGTTATGGTTTATGATGGCAACGATGCAGTTCAGAATCCTAGCATTCAAAATGACGAGCTTAAATAATATGTAGACTGCAAGTAATATTATCTTAACCTGCATAATTCATTTGTTGATTATTACTTTTATTAATCAATCTTTATGCCAAATACATTTCTCCCTGTGAAGTTGCTTGGAGAATCTTTGCTTTTCCAATACATGGGAGAAAACTTGTCGTTGAGAGATTGCATTTCCTTCTTCCAGGCCAACACATTGTTCTTTACGAAGATCATGATGATATAGATGATGTCCTATCGAAGAGAAGCATTTTAGATTCAAAATTTCTAGCTTGGATGAACACCAATAAATGTTTTCACGAAGGCAGAACTCTTACTTATTCACAATTTGTCTCAAGATTTGTATATAATCAAAAAAATAGATCATGGCAGCTCAGAAAAAAAAGGATATACCATTGGAAGACTAATATGGGTCCCAACAACCACAGGAGAATTGTTTTATTTAAGAATGATGCTTAGTACCTGCAAAGGACCTACTTCATTTGAGAATATTAGAACTATTGCAAATATTCAATATGCTACATATAGAGAAGTTTGTTTTGCCATGGGTTTTTTACAAGATGATAGAGAATATGTTGAAGCAATCAAAGAGGCTAAAGGACTAGGGCACCGCTAATTATTTAAGTAAATTATTTGTGTTAATGCTATTAACAAGTGCCATCAGTAAACCTGAAGAAGTTTGGAACCAATGTTGGCATTGGTTAGCTGATGACATTCATATCAATATAGAAAATCAACAATGAACACAGGTTACTTTTAACTATTTTTTATGTTGAATACCATCATTTATAATCATTGTTTAACAACTTCCTTTTTATTTCTAAGAATTACACATTGATGATCATGCTCTTAGGAATTTGACATTGTTTGAAATTGAACAACTATTCCACACAAACCAAAGATCACTAAAAGACTATCCTGCAATGCCATATCTTGAGAATATCAATTTGACATCATGTCTAGCCAACAACTTGATATTACCAGAGCTTGATTACAACAATGATGAAATCATATCAGAATTTGACCATCTTTTTGCGTCCATGACAAGTAATTTACCTATTCATATATTATAAATTCTATCCCTGGCAATAAACTTCTCACTAAAATACATAGAGTATAATCGCCATCTGCTTCTTTCAATCAAGAATTAAATTATTGTTCATTTGTATATAACGGTAACTTATCCATAATTGTAGATGAACAAAGATCAATTTACAACCGAATTATGCAAGCTGTCAACAACAACGAGGGTGGCATGTTTTTCCTATACGGGTTTGGAGGTACAGGAAAAACATTCATATAGAGAACATTGGCTAGTTCATTGAGAGCAAAGAATCAAATTGTTATTATGGTTGCTTCTAGCGGCATAGCTTCTCTATTGCTTCTAGGAGGCAGGACTACACATTCCAAATTTAAGATTCTTGTACCAATTTTTGAAGACTCAACATGCAACATACATCAAGGGAATCAATTAGTAGAATTGCTAAATCAGACAAGTCTAATTATTTGGGATGAAGCACCAATGGCTCACAAATTTTGCTTTGAAGCATTTGATCAAATCTTAAGAGACATTATTACAAATAAATCAAGCTCTAATCAAATCTTTGGAGGTAAAGTTATCGTATTCGGTGGAGATTTCCGATAAATACTACCAGTCATTCCAAGAGGAAGTCGCTCATACATTATAAATGCAACAATCAATTCATCGTATCTATGGCATTCCTGTGAAATATTAAGGCTAACAAGAAACATGCATTTACAAAGCAATGTACAAGCAGTTGATGAACAAGAAACTGCCTAATTTGCTAAATGGATTCTAGACATTGGAGATGGAATTATTGGTCACGAAAATGATGGTTATGCTACAGTTGAAATTCTTAGGCACCTGCTCATAATTGAATATGATGATCCAATCCATGCTATAGTCAACTCAACATTCCCAAACTTATATCAGCACCATAATAATCCTCAATTCTTCAAATTCAGGGCAATATTAGCTTCAACCAATGAAATAGTCGAACAGGTCAATGATTATATACTATCGTTGATTCCAAGTAATCATCCCATCACTTATGTAATTGGCATTACTTCAGTTTAAAGTATGACTGCTCAAATTGTAATTTTACAAATTTACTCTCTATTTAGTATTTCTACTCTTACTAACTGAAAAAAATATCATAGGTGAGCACATGGAATACCTAAGCTCTGATTCTTTTGACAAATCAGAAACCATCGAAGGTTGCTATTTCCAATCAATTACTATTGAATTCCTTAATTCATTGACCACATCTGGTTTGCCAAATCATTCTATAAAACTTAAAATTGGAAGTCCTATAATGCTCTTAAGAAACCTAGACCAAACTCAAGGGCTCTGTAATGGTACTAGATTAGTAGTTACAAGGCTAGAAAAACATGTTATTGCAGCTGAAATTATTTCTGGCAAAAATCCTGGCCACAGTGTTTATATTCCAAGAATGTCAATGTCCCCTTCACAATCACCATGGCCTTTTAAGCTTTTGAGAAGACAATTTCCAATTACGCTCTCTTATGCAATGACAATTAACAAGTCGCAGGGACAATCACTATCTATGGTTGGACTTTATTTGCCAAAACCTATTTTTAGTCATGGTCAATTATATGTTGCATTATAAAGGGTCAACTCAACAAAAGGATTAAAAATTTTGATTCATGATAAATACCAGAAAAATATGACTTCTACTACCAATGTAGTTTTCAAAGAGGTCTTAAAAAATGTAAGAAGGTAAATTTAACTTCTGCAAAAGCCCAATTATTATCATTTATTTGCCGTTTTACTAAACTGATAACTTACTCATATGTATTCAAATATGTATTCTAATATGCAGCTAAATAGAAGATCATATGAGCCACAGTTAAATTTTCTATTGTGAGGTACATAATGTCATTTGCTATATTAAAATCTTCCAATTGAAATTTATAATACTCTCTTGGCCTTATAAATTGCATCTATTTCAGTTGATTTTGGAGGTTAAGATTTGACCAATGATATTCTGATTATCACACTATTAACTGCTTTACAAAAATATCCACAGCTTATGAATGTTTAGCAGTCAATCGCATCTTAATCTACTACTATATGCTTTTTTTGAATATTGTCTGCTTAATCAAATATGACCAACTTCATAAATACCGAAAACTGCTAGTATTCAATTGCCCTGATTTGCATCAAAAGCACAGATTTACCCTATTTTATCTAAAAACACTACCTGAACCCGAGAATAACTATATATTTAGTAGCCCTGTCGCGATAAAATTTCTCTCTATTTCATTCATTGGTTCTTATATAGTAATTATTTTGTTTACCATAGGAAATGTATAATCTCCATTACCCCATTTATCTTAGCTATCTATTCACATAGCAATCCCACAGGTATACCAAAATATGTTACACCTACTCCATCGGACGAAATCCTTGCATTATATGCTATTGTCGTAATATTTTTTTACCAACACATTTGTCATAATGGTATAACTTTATTCAGACATATTTTGGTCATTTTCAGAAGGTAAACAAAAGATAGCAAATAACTTGCTCTAAATTTCCCCAAAATACTCAATTTTAAACCATTGAATCATCGAACATAATTTTCCGGCTGTATGGAAACTGCTCTCCATCCATGTATAGCAAAAACTCAAATTTTGTTTTTTAATCTTTTTGTTACATTCCTTCCCGGCAATTATTTTATACAATGCTCTTACCCTCTATTCACCTTTCCTACACAGGCACACTCCAGCACGTACACAAAACACAATTGGTGTTTATACTTCATCACTCTCCTAGTATAATTAAATTTAATCTACATTTGACATCTATACTTAATAATTTGTTGCCATGTCCAACAAAATAAAAAATTGCATGCTAGTAGCTTACAAATGCAAACGAATAACTTTGCATACCCACAAATATTAAAATTCGAATAAAACAAGTGTCAATTGTGATCTTATACTATGCCAAACCAGTCATTATAAATAACATTGACACCCACAGTAATATCTCATATATATATATATATATATATATATATATATATATATATATATATATATATATATATATATATATATATATATGTACTTTTCTAAAATAACTTCAAATATCATGTGATTATTAACAAAATAATCATCAATAAATTCAATTTCCAATTACATTCTTTACATGGAAATTCCACCGAAAAAATTATATTATGCTATTATCCTTTACACTTAATTTTTAACAAAACAATCATCATATTACAATTATAATATTCTATATTGGGTTTCTTATTCCTTTTGCTGTCAAATCACTAATTATACCCTTACTACTTATGAATCTTTTTTTTATCAAACTAATCCATTAACCCAAATAGCTCATGGCAGAAAATTGAGTCATTTGCAGCTGAGAAGATTCCATGCTTTTATTACATTCCTACATCACTTATCATATACACGTGATAATCATCAACCTCTATCACTAAAGTGCAATCATACAAAACATCATAATATTAACCATTCACAAAAAACCTCCCACTTGCTTGCGCACCTATTCATCTTCACAACCACTGATATACCCACTAATTTTGGCGCTTCAGAGGCAACAATTCAGGTTGCAGCATTCCCAACAAGCCATCTTCCGCCACTTACACCATTGGGAACATGCATCAATTAAGTATATGCACCCTACTACTAAAGCATCATGCACCACACTATACCCTACGTTTCCCTGCAAACTTCATTTCACTTTCCTTTCGCCATACCTTCACCTTTAGAGCATCAACAAAATGAGCAGCACATCGTCCACTACCTAAAGTATAGTAAGCCACATCTTGTGCCCTCTCTATAAAAGTTGATTTCTTCCTATCAATCTTTTTTCTCTTACCTTCAACCACAACACTTCATCGTCTAAATTTTTAATGCCTGGCTTACTGTAGATGACATACCCAATTATGAGCCCACCCTTGATCATGCAATTTAAGGCAGCCTTCCACAATGATAAAGTTATATTTTACTATGCTTTCATTTACATATTTTTTCCCTCACTATTACCATACAATATATGACCTACGAGTCTACTGCGATCAACTTCTTTGCCTGCGATCATAACTGCATCTTCGATCTACACTTCATTCCTGCACTAGATCAATAGACATGTGCCTGACCACACCTTACATCGAGGCAACACATCTGGACTGTTGAAATAACTCAATGCATACTCGGTGTCCCTCAACCCCTGGTAAGTGACCATTACATAAATTTACATTCTTATTACAATTTTAATTCCATGATTAATTTGTTTTTTTAAATCTGCAAGAAATTCCAACCTTTGTAGCAAGACATATCAATGAATCTGGTAATCATATGACAATTTTAAGGAAATTTGGGCCTCTTTTACAATGGAAGGTCATTACCCTCGACGCTGGCATTGGTGATAGGAGTGTTCTTCAACCATGGTATGACTTTCTCATCGAGAGCGACTTCGATCATGGAGATGAAGTGTCATTCTATTATCGGCGTCATGAAAAAATTTGGGAAATTATGATTAGAAGACAGAAGGACTGGCAGGATAACAATACCGATTAAACTTCATTTTGTATTTTGTGAATTTTGGCCCAGATGTTTTGTTAATTTTGTTGTCTGAACAATTGCTCTCTTATGAATATTAAACTTTATCATGCTTCATGGTTCATCTATGTATTTAATCTTATATGTACATTAAACTTTGCAATCTTTGGTTAAATTTATATGCATATTAACCTTTGCAATAGCGCTTACCAAGCGACCTGGGTCGCAATCTTTGGTTAAATTGTCACTGTTGAGTATTGCTTTTTTAGATGGTTCGAGACTCTTTTTTTTTTCCAAATATTTATCTATATAAGATTGTTTTGTAAGAGATACTTGTGGTCTAAACCCAAAAAATGTATATAGGTCATCTATGGCATACCTATGGATAATCTTCTCTATGTAAATCAAAAGCATGTATATTTACTTCCTCAAATAGGAGGAAGGATATGCTTGCATGCTCATGGGTCATTCATGACCCATAGGATCTTATCATGATATTTTTTAAAAAAAAATTGTAGCTTCATGTTTTAATGCAATTTAAAGATTATGCTTGCATGGTTCAAATATTTGGTGTAGGCTTTATTTTAAATTCTTAAAATTAATGTATGTGAGTATACATAAAATTAAATTGAAAATATGATCATATAGTCAATTTAGAAGGTTATATTAAAAGTTAAAAAATAATCATAATTAATGGATTGAACTGTTAAACAAATATTGTATCATGAATAATATAATAAATAAATAATAAATACTTAAGAATCTAAGTTATATATTTAAAAGGTTAAAAAAAACATTTTATAAAATAATTATTACTAATATAATAGTTATCTATTTTGTAGTCAATATATTAATATTATTAAATAATGTTTGGTCCAAGTTTTTTTTTTGGGTGGAGGATGCTTCTATTTTCTTTAAAAAGAAAACGTAAATCGAAATTCATTTTTTAAAATCTCTTAATATTTAAATTTAATGTATTTAATGTTTATATGAATAATGTTTAATTTTTTATATTAATAAATTCATATTTTTTTTATAACTCGATAGTATAAAATTTATAATTTATAAACTAATATATATTCTATTTATATCACACTAATCCATACTTGTATCCATGTATTGCGAGACTAAAAGAATTTCCATTTGCGATCTCTACCAAAGCTTCTAAAGTAGTGGACTGGTGTATGCAGATCAAGTGGCTATGGCAAAAGAAGATCAAGATGTTGATGATAATGCCAACTTAGTGTACCCATGTGGTCCTCATGAAGAGCTCAACAACATGAAGATTCAAGAATTTCTTGTAGTTTTTAATTCCCTTTCAAAGTAATTGTAATGCAAAATTTAATATTATGTTCATATCTTTAGTATGACTTTTGTTCAAAATGGGCTCACAAGTTACTTTTAGCTTATCACATGAATGAAATGAATTATGCATATTTTAGTTTATTCTTTCTATTTCTAGTCCCTTCTCCCCTAAGTCTTACCTTTTATTTATTTTCTTTTATTTCGTGTTAACGCTAAATTGCAAATCTGAAAATGATCATTTTAAGAATAATAGTGTTAGTATCGCCTGCTACAATTTTGATCATCCTATGTATCAAGCTGACGAGGGTGATGATGATTTAGAAACTCCGCTCGAGTTGAAGAGGTTGGTGGAGAAAGATGACCAAATCATTTAACCCCATGAGGAGGAAATTGAGATGATCAATCTAGGGAATGAAAATTATAAAAAGGAAGTCAAAGTTGGCATTGTCATAAAAGAGGATATAAAGGACCAATTGCTCAAACTCTTGTCTAGCTATATTGACATCTTTGCATGGTCATATCAAGATATGCCTAGGCTAGATCCTAGCATAGTTGAACAAAGACTTCCTTTGAAGCCAGAGTGCCCACCAGTCAAGCAAAAGTTGAGACGAATGAAGCCAGAGGTGTCCTTAAAGGTCAAGGAGGAGGTTAAGAAGCAACTTGATGTAGGATTCCTCGAAGTGGAAAATATAGTACATGTTCCAAAGAAAGATGAAAAGGTCAGAATGTGTGTTGATTATTGTGATCTGAATAAAGTTAGCCTCATGGATGATTTCCCATTGCCTCACATAGATATGTTGGTAGATAACACAACCCATCATTCCTTATTTTCCTTCATGGATGGGTTCTCCATATACAATTAAATTAAGATAGTGCCTGAAGGCATGGAAAAGACCAAATTCGTCACGTTGTGGGGAACTTTTTGCTATAGAGTAGTGTATTTCGGATTGGAAAATGTTAGGGAAACATATTAGAGGGCAATGGTAACTTTATTGCATGACATTATGCATAAGGAGATTGAAGTGTATGTGGATTATATTATCACTAAGTCTAGAACAAAGGTAGACACATGTTGTTGACCTGCGAAAGTTGTTTGATCATTTAAGAAAATACAAGCTTCAATTGAATTCTGCTAAGTGCACCTTCGGCGTAAAGTCAAGCAAACTGTTGGGTCTCAAAGTCAGTGAGAAAGACATAGAGGTTGATCCTGATAAAGTGCAAGCAATCTTGGAGATGCCAACCCCTAGTATAGAAAAGAAAGTTCATGGGTTCTTGGGAAGGTTGAAATACATTGTTAGGTTCATATCCCATTTAACTGCTACTTGGTTTGCTCGTAGGCTCAAGCAATATATGTTGTCTCACACCACTTGGTCTCCAAAATGGATTCAATCAAGTATATATTCGAGAAGCCTACTTTCACCGGTCAAATTGATTGCTGCCAAATGTTACTATTAGAGTATGGTATTGTTTACGTCACCCAAAAAGTTGTAAAAGGTAGCAACCTAGCAGAATACTTGGCTCATCATCCTATAGAAGACTACGAATAGATGCAATTTGAGTTCCCAGAAGAAGACATAATGGCATTATTTGAATACGGAGAACCTGGGGATGGAGAAAAATGGATTATGTTATTTGATGGAATTCCAATGAACTGGGGTAAGAAATTAGGGCAATGTTAATTTCTCTGATGAATCAATTCACATCGTTCGTGGTAGGCTGGGTTTTGATTATACCAATAATGTGGCAGAATATAAAGCTTGTGTGATGGGGGTTAGAGCTACTATTGAATTCAAAGCTAGGATTTTGGAGGTGTTTGGAGACTTAACCTCAGTTATTCATCAACTCAAAGGTGAATGGGAGGTTTGAGATGCAAAATTAATCTCATACCACTCTTACATTAAGGTAATGCTGGAACAGTTCGATGAAATTACTTTCCATCACATCCCTTGTGAGAATAACCAGTTGGCTGATGTTCTAGCTTCTTTATCTTCAATATTCATGATAAGTCAAGAAGAAGAAGTACCACTAATAAATATTCAGAATTGGGTTCAGCCAGTTTACTGCTAAGCAATAAAAGAAGAATTAGACGGGAAGCCATGGTTTTATGATATCAAGCATTATATGAAAGATAAAGAATATCCTCCCAACACTTTAGAAAATGATAAAAAGACCTTAAGGAGATTGACAATGAGATTCTTCTTCAACGATGATGTGCTTTATAAAAGGAATCAGGACATGGTACTGCTCAGATGTGTTGATGTGATCGAGGCCAAAAAATAATGGAAGAAGTCCATGAAGGCTCATTTGGAACACATGCAAACGAACCTATGATGTCAAGAAAGAATCTTAAGGCCGACTACTACTGGTCGAAAATGAAAGTTGATTATTGCAACCATGTGAGGAAATGCCATAAATGTTAGACATATGCTGATAATATCCATGCACCATCAACATCTTTGAATGTCTTGGCTGCACTACGATCATTCTCGATGTGGGGAATAAATATGATTGGTCCAATTGAGCCTAAGGCATCGAATTAGCATCATTTTATCCTAGTTGTCATTGATTATTTCACTAAATGGGTTGAAGCAGCATCATATGCCAATGTAACAAGGAATGTAGTGGTCAAATTCATCAAAAACAATTTAATTGTCAATATGGTTTGCCAAGCCACATTATTACTGGCAATGAGACCAATTTGAATAACAAAATGATGAAAGGGTTGTGATAACTACAAGATTCAACACCATAATTCCTCTTCGTATCGCCCAAAGATGAATGGAGCAGTGGAAGTAGCAAATAAGAATATCAACAAGATTGTCCAAAAGATGGTGGTAACAAAGAAGGATTGGCATGACATGCTCCCTTTTGCATTGCATGGTTATTTACCTCTATCCGCACCTCAATAAGGTCAACTCCTTATTCTTTAATGTATGGAATGGAAGTTGTGCTCCCAATTGAAGTAGAAATCCCTTTGTTGAGAGTGTTAATGGAAACTGGACTTGAGGAGGCTAAATGGGTCCAAGTTTGTTATGACCATGTGAACCTCATTGAAGAAAAAAGATTGATTGCCTTATGCCATGGTCAACTATATCAAAAAAGGATGAAAAGAGCTAATGACAAGAATGTTCATCCTTGAGAATTCCAAGAAGGAGAACTAGTACTCAAGAAGATCTTGCCAACCCAAATTATGAAGGACCTTATGTGATGAGGAAGGCTTTTTTAGGGGGAACATTAATTCTTACCAATATGGATGGCAAAGACCTGTCCCTTCCTATAAACTATAATGCAGTCAAGAAGTATTATACTTGAAAGATAGAGAAATGAATAAAAGAAAAAGAAAAAGCTCGCTAGGCTAAAAACCCAAAAAGGGGACCTCGACAAAAGATAGAGCAAAAGACTTGGGGTCGAGGAAAGTTGTCGTCCAGAGATGAGGAATGATGCGTGCTTCAAAGTACTTAAAAGTGGGTTACACCTTGAAGGTTAAGGCACAAAAAAAACTTGAAAGTATTGGGTTTAACAAAACATTTGATGCCCTTAAAAGCTAATGGATGAGATTCTTAAAGTTGTACACATGGAAATTAACATTGTTATTTTGTTCTATCTGCCACTTCTTTTGATCAGTTTTTTGTTGGATCTATCATTTTGCTCTAGCGAAAATTTGCTTTTGTACTTGCAATTTCATCCCCAAAGAAATAAAATACTTTCATCCTATCTTATTATTCATTGTTTCACCGTAGTATTACATTATGTGATACGTTAAGAATGAAACATGCAATAAAACTTAAAAAAGCATTACAATTATAATGAACACACTAAAAAATATGGAAAGTATGGTGAATCTTTGACCAATTCCTACATGGGTAGTGGCCAATTAATAGTTCAAATGTTGGAAGAAGTTTCCCAATTGTTCTAAAAAATAGGGATTCCTCTATGAATGTTGAGGCACTTAAAGCCTAAAGGGATTAAAGGTTGGAAAAATGGATAAAATAAAATGCACATCAGTAAATAGCATTTCACATTGCATAACATGCATACATGTCATCATCAACATATACCTCCATTTTCTAAGAGCTTGTTTTGGGTCCCTACACCCACTACGTTTTACATTTTAGGTCTCCACACCCGTTGCATTTTACATTTTGGGTTCCCGAATCCACTAGCTTTTACATTGCGGGTCCCCGTGCCCACTGCATTTTACATTTTTGGGTCCCCGAACCCGCTATTTTTACATTTTGGGTCCTCGTGCCCATTACCTTTTACATTTTATGTCCCGATGCCCGTTGCATTTTACATTTTGGGTCCTCAAACCCATTGCTTTTACATATCAAGTCCACGTGCCCATTACCTTTTATATTTTGGGTCCCTACACCCACTGCATTTTACATTTTGGGTCCTCGCGCCCATTATTTTTACATTTCGGGTCCCTGCGCCCATCGCCTTTTACATTTTGGGTCCCCGCGCCCATTGATTTTGCATTTTGGATCCCCGCGCCCATTGATTTTACATTTTGGGTCACCACAACTGATTTTACATTTCAATTCCTCATGTTCACTGCTTTTATATTTTGGGTCCCCATGCCTACAACCTTTTCATTTTGGGTCCCTACGTCCATTTCATATTACATTTTGGGTCCATGCATCCACTAATTTTACATTTCGAGTCCTTGAGCCCACTGCTTTTACATTTTGGGTCCCCATGCCTACTAATTTACATTTCGGATTCTTGTGCCCTTGTATTTTTCATTTCAAGCCCCTGCGCTAATTGTTTCTATTTTTTAGGTCCTCGCACCCATTACTTTTTTTATCTTGAGTCTCTATGTTTGTTGCTCTTAACTCTTGAACAAAATTGGTGTTCATATCTTTACTTATCTTTTACTATGATAATATCGAAACACTATGTCATTCGTTACCTAGTAAAATCTAAGTAAAGAGGGGCAACTATGAACACCCAATTTTGTCTGTCTTTTTATCATTTTATTTTAAAAGCTTCAACTTTCTTGTTTTCTCTCTCTATTTTTCCCTTTCTTTTATCACTTTGTAAATAGACTGGGTAGTTGTCCCAATAACTTAATTTTGTTTTTTTAGCACAATTGATGAAAAGGTAGCAAGTAAAAAAACAAAAAATGATAAAAAAAAAAATGCTACCCTATCAACTCTTAGCCACTCTACTGCATTCGCATGTTCCCCATCTCTTTTTTACAAAATCTCATCTCTTGTTCAAACTAATGATGCAAACCAGTTTGATGGCTTTTGCAATCATCTGAGGCCCTTAATCAAAGATAAAAGAAATAATAGTGCTAATTGCTTCTACAAGTAATCATATTGTTCTAGTGATCTCAAGCAACCTTAAAACATATGAGTCTATAAATACCATGACAACAGACAAGATACGGAGGTATGAAATATAAGAGAAAAAGAGCTAAAAAAAAGGGAAAATTTTTAAAATCTGAAACTAGAGTGAAGGAGAGAGTTGGCAGCCAGAGAGAAGAAGTCAATGCTAGAGGCAAAGAAAATCAAAGCAATTGAGACTCCATAATTTGGTATATAATTTTTGCTCTTCTATTATTTGATTTCTTTGGGGTGTATGCTTAACCATCTAGTACCCGGATCTGCTTACACATCAAACAGAAAACAAAGCAACAAATACTATCACTAAAAGAAATAAAATAAAACAACATAAAAAAGGAAAAGAAAGCTCTGCACCACAATATTTTGTTGCACACAACCATCGGAGATGAATCTCGGTGGCAGCATCTCCCTTTGTTATTCTTCCTTCTTTCTCTCTCATCTTCTCCCCGCTTCTCTCCAATTTTTGGTCGTACCGTGAACCTCCATCACATGCGCTAATCTGACCAATACGACATCAGAGGCATCTCTCTTGGCCATATCATTCGTTATCGGTGTTGGCTTGAGCGTCACCTTTGTTGGTGTAAGCATCATTGTCATCGTCGTGTTCTTCCCCTGCCCTCATGATTTCCCTTTTTGCAGTGAATAAGGGTAAGAAACAAAAATTAGGCTCGAGCGTTGTTGTCATTGGTGTAAACGCCAGTTAAGTGATGACATGTTTGTTAAATATTTCATAACGTGATTTGTGGTGGCTTAAAAACCGCCAATATTTGTTTCAAAATAAAATTTAAATTTTCTAGTGATTAAAAACCGCTAGAATCAATTAAAGTAAAATAAATAAATAAATCAAGCAATAAGAACCCTCTTTCAAGTCATTCACTAACCCTTCATCTACCTTTTTCTCCCTTTCAACCTTCATGTTCCAAAACCGATCTCAATTTTTTTTATAAAAAAAATAGATCTCGAAGGAACATCAACAATAAACCTAGCCTAATTTAAATACTATCATGCAAACAAACCTTAATTTCCATGGAGGAACATGTCAAGCTACACCATCATAGGGTGAGGGATTTTCCAAGGCATGAAGAGAGGGTCCAAAATCTGTAGAATCTCGAAGGATTCCCCCACTACTGTCGACCTCATCAGTGATCTCGAGAATGGGGTTCAAAAACCTTAACCGGTCAACAATTTCCATGGTTTGTGCTTTGAGGATGTTTTCGCGGCTTCCATCTCAACATACGCTTCCTCATTCACTGATTTGATCTTCGAGCATCTTTTTCTTCTTCATTCACAATTGCCATGCGAACTTGCAGTTCGACTCCATCCACTTCCTCTTTCTCTTGTTCATCGCCATCAGATCTCCTCTTCCCTCCAACGATCCCAGACTTGCTTGATCTCTAGCTTCTGCTTTGAATTTTTGGGTTTTGTTAGGGTTAGAGAAATTAGGATTTTGCATATCTTATTAATTAAAAAATGGGGAAATTGAAGGGGTTAGGTAGGGGATTGAGAGGGAGTTAGTTCATGAGAAGACGTAGAACCAGTAGAGGAAGACAATGGAGAAGGAATGAAGGAGACATATTTGTTTTAAATTTGGTTAAGGAGTGGAGGAGACGACAGAGAGAGGCGAAAAAGAAGGGGGAATAGAAGAGAGAAAGAAATTTATTTTAAATTTGATTTTGAAACAAATACTGGTGGTTTTTGAGCCGCCACAAATCGCGTTATCAAATATTTAATAGACATGTCATCACTTAACTGGTGACAGGGATCTAAAACAAAACTTTTCAAATATGAGGAAGTAGATGCGAAGGAAAAATTTCTCAGAGATCAAACACAAAAGTCGAGTATATATCAGGGATAAAAAATATATTTAAGTCTTCCAATAATAAGGATATTAGAATGAAACAATGAGTAAAATATCAAATAATAATAATAGATAAATGATGAAAGATGACTAGAAAATAAGTTAAGCTCCATTTTGTTAGTTAATTATCTTATAATAGTTAATTATTTTGTAACTATAGTAATTAAAAAAATATATTTTCTTAAGAAGAATAATAATAGTTTTAATAATAACTACTTTGGATGTGCTTCGGACTTGGTTGTTATTAGAGCTATAAAAGTTTAATGGTAATCACTTTGGATGTACTTCTAATTTGATTATCATGAAAGTTTTTTTTAATATATAAAAAACTAAAAAGAACTAAAACAATAAAAATATTAGCATGCAAATGTTTCCTACCAAAGAACTACGTAACTTTGATTCTCCATTGCACTTGGAGATACATAGGAGCAAGAAATCACTATTGTTGAGCTAAAAAAAATATAAATTTAGAAAAATAAAATACAATAATAATCCTCTTTTTCATAAAATTAATTTTATTTTAATAATAAAAATTCTCATAAAAAAATTGAATATCTAAAAATATTCTTCTTTTGTTTTGAGGGATAAAATAAATAAATTTAAAGTTATAATAATTTTTCACATTTAATTAAAGGTAATTGTCGTTATGACAGACATCATAAGGTGCTAATACTTTCCGTATATGTAATCGACCCCATACTCAAATTTGGTTCCAAAGACTACACTTTTGTTAAAAAAGGTTTTTCTGATGTTTTCCTTAATAAATATTGGTGACAACTTCTTAGTTTTTTAAACATCTTACTTTTTTCACCGTCCCACCGTGACCCTAGTTGCAACAAAGATTATGTAAAAATTTCATGATTTTTCCTAATTTTAGACATGGTAGATGATAAAACTAGATCTTGTGGTCAACATCGAAGTTGTAGATTGTCTTAGCTTTTAAACAAGATAAAGACCAACTTGATTGGGTTAGTATAACTCTAGATAATATTATTACACTCAAATAAGGACATATTACATAAGGAAAATATGCCAATATGTAATAGAAATCATAATGGTTATGTATGATCTAAATTGTCAATATATATACATACATACATATATATATATATATATATATATATATATATGTATGTATGTATGCATGCATGCATGTATTATGCGTGTGTGTGTATATGTGTTAAGACTTGTTATAATTTATGGTATGCAAATATGATGAATGATCCATGTGACCATTCAAATACTATAATAAAATGTTGTAAGTGTCAATCATGGAAACTTGTGTTATGGATTTAAGATTCCCATGAAGCATGATGCCTAGGAGTATGAGATATGGATAAAGTGATGTCATGGTACATAAGTAAGATTTGAAATGTTAAGCGAACCTAGTCCATGAGGGATAGGATTTTGCAAGTAATGTGTTAGGTAAAGCAATGTGCATCCTATGTGACCACATTTCATGAATATACATATGTGTTTTTCTCGAAGGATGTTATTGAGCTTAATTGGGGAGGCAATAAATGAGTTGAAGTATGACTTTGGTCTTAGGGTGTTATCTAGTTTAGAATCTTCGTGTAACTCATGTTAATCTAATGGGTTGGAGTATCCTAACAAGACTGGGTAACTCTAGCGCACTATCATTAGTCTCATCTCGATTGAGAGTGTTAGTGTCAAATTAAGTGAGTTCATTAATTGCATGCCCTCCCAAGCTTCTTTCATGAATATTTTGAATATTACCACATGCATACGAGAATAGCAGTTAGACAATATTACATTATTCCTTGTTGTGAATATGTTTGACCCAAATGGTTGTGATGACAATGCTACATGGCTATGTGTGTATGTGTATTCCATTAACGACTGATGTTTTGCTATATCTAAATGCAAGCGCTGATATTGTGATATTAATGTTAATGATGTGTGGACGGTTACACTTAGAACAATGTTATGTGATCAATCCCAGATAGGAAGAGTGTAAATGTGAGGATTATTATATTAAGAAATGTGAGTTAACAAGATGAAGTATTGACAAGGGTAGTAAAATGAGAACAAGATCCTTAGATAATAAACAAAGTAATTAGCATTAATGATGTTGTGGGTTCACCCTACTCTTCTGCTTGGTTCAGTGGATCTCTAGATTACACTCCATCCTTTCCAATTCTCACTCAACAATGGGGATATCTTTTGCTTATGGACATTTACAACAATGATAAGGAAAAGGTTAGGTTAAGGTATTAAGAACTACTCTATCAGGCCATGGGTTGAAACAATTGATGTTCATGTTGGTAGTTATCTCTTGATGTATTTATTTCATTTTTGCGTATTTTTGTTTCAATTGTAATCATTTCAGATGTGATGTACGAATGCTATGTTTCTTTGTTGTTGAAGTCTAAATTAATTCCACTTTTTGTTATTGATGTTATTGCACAACAAATTTCATAGGTTTTCATAAACAAAGTTAAATGAAGAATTTTATTAAAATTAAAATCAAAGGTGTTTTACATATTAATTGGGACAATATAATGAGGGGTGTTATAAGGAGAGCTAAAAACAAATGTGAAGAGAGCTAAATGTGATTCTACACAGGATGACAAATGCAACATATGTAGTCAATAACCTAAAAGTCAAATCCACCTCCTAACAAACTGCCATTTTGCTAGATTAATTTGGGATTTGCTATTAGATACACAAAAACATGACTTCTTTCAATTAAGAACTCTCTATTCTTAGTTACTGACAAATTCGAAGCCTCATAATAAAGTTAGCCAACATAACTCTTAGCATATTAAGTATGTTATTGTCCTATGGCTTTTATGGAAGAACATGAATCTTTTGGTTTTTGAAAATGTGACAACCACTCTGCAAGGAATTGTGGCTCAAGTTAGGAATTTAATGTAAGAGTTGACTCAGCCAAAATTCTTTACAAATTCACCAGAGAAGGAGTTTTCAACTTTTTGGCTTTTGGTTGGTCTCCACCACCGTTAGGGTGGTTAAAGCTTAATGTTGATGGATTTGTTCATCTTGGAGGGTATACAACTTTGTGGGGGATGCGGGAGTATTCCAAAATGATCACGGATATTGGGTTGGGTTGGTGGTTTCTCTATGAAAATTTGAGCTTGCAATGGGCTAATGGAAAAATTATGGGATATTCTATTAGCATTAGAGATTTATTTTTAGAGAAATGTATCAAGCAATAATGTGTTGAAAGTGACTCAAAGTTTTTGTTCAACTTTTTTCTAGACAATTTGACCATAATCATCGATATCCAACTAGTATTAGAAGGATACAACAATTGTTGTCAAGAGATTGGCAAGTTTGCATAACTCATACATATCGTGAGGGCAATGTTTTAACAGATTGGCTGGCTGTGATGGGCCATGACCTACCTGTGTGTTTGGTTTGGTTTGACCTACCACATTAAGGTTGTTGGAACCTATTATGGAGAGATTTTGTTGGGGTTTCATTCTTTAAAAGAGTTAGTATCTAGTTGTTGTTAAATCTCCCTTTGATAAAAAAAAAAGTGGAAAAAAGAGATATGTACAAAAAATGACACAAATATCCTAAAAAAAAGAAAACAGAACAAATTAAATATGTTTTTCTTTTAGAGTTTTTCGTATAGTTCCATAACTAAAAGTTATCGGTCTTGGTACTTAATTTATTCTTCCATTTAGTTTTCATCTTTATCATGATGCATCTCTATTAAACAACAATGTGACACTAGTTTTATTATTGTTTAATTACATTTTAAGGTAGTGAGACATAATGTCTCAATGAGTGCTCTAAGACTGTATGGCTGGGTTAAACTCTTATACCCAAACAATTCATCTATTGGTCGGGTTTCCTATGGATTTTCCCTCACTAGGTCTCTATCAAAATCTATCATTACTATAGTTGGGTCTACATCCATCAATCATAAACACTTTTTTCTAACACATCTCTCGTGCTTACTCTACTATGATGGTTCCCCTTTATCAATATCATAGGATTTATCCTTTAACTAGCAAGTTACTTCCATTACTCTCTCTAGCATTAACTTCATTTTTCATACTTGCATTCTACTCTTTAACACTCACTTTGCATCAATCTATTTCTCAATAAAATACATCATAGCCTATACTAACATAATGTCATTTTAGGTATACCTCTCTCTACGCCCTTTAAGAGTCATACCCCACCCCATTACTAGCCACCACAACAATTTAATATTTAGAAACATATATATTCACAAACATACTACCACTAGGGATATAATCATTAACACATCACATAAGTACAACACAAGGCATACATGACATCCACAACATAAGCCACACAAGGCAAACAAACTCATAATAATGCACTATGCAATTCGATGTTCCTTTCTTTTTTCTCACATATATATGGTACTAGTAAAATATTTGCACAAGAAGCTCGGAAGGATATGTAATAACGAACCCACATGATTCCTTTACCACACTATCCCCAAGATGAGACTATTGGCGATGCGTCAGGGTTACCTAATCTTGCAAGAATACTCCAACCTATAGAATTAGCATGAGTCACATGAAGATTCCAAATTGGATAACACCTCCAAGTACAACATCATACTTCAACTCATTCATGTCCTCCTTGGTTCAGCTCAACCACCTCCTACGTCTTAAAAACATATGCACATTTATGATGCATGTCTCTAACATTCATATACAAGTGGTTCCATTGAACCTTACATCAAACTAGTGAGCCTATTCTCGCCCCATATAGGTTAGGTCACTAGTCTCAATGGCATATTAACATGTAACCACAACTTATCATAACATGGTGGTCTCTGTTCCACATGACCTTGGGCCACATGTAAATCTTTTCAAAACATTGCCATGAAATCACTGTATTCACCAATGTACACATGAACATCATACATTGCAATTCACACTTAGAGATAATGTAAAACATTCAATGAATCCACTACACTCTAATCATCATTCAATCAATCATGTACCTAAAATACATCTTAACTCTATGCCACACATCAATTATAGCATCTACCCACTTTTTATTATGATTGGTATTACATAAATTATAGCATCTTAATCATCTTAGAAAGGATAAGGGAAAGCACACACCAAGGAAAGCATGGAGACAAGCTCTGACCAACCCTTATGAACCTTGTGGTGTCATCCACCATGACCCCTACAACAACTCTTACTATGGTTAAAACTTGGTGTGATTTAAAACATGATCCCTAAGCCCTGAGTTTGGAAACTCTAAGGGGAAGATAAAAATATTAACTATTAGGTTTTATGCGCTAGGGGTGGAAATAGGCCGAGTAGAGCTAGGCTTTGCTCGACCTGTACCTAGCTTGGGTTAAAAGCATATGGCATGAGCCTGACTTGTTTACTCGTAGAGGCTTTTTTAAGGGTTTGAGCTTGGCCTGGCCTACAAGTCTATTTTGAGGCCTAGTTTGTGATAATTTAGCACTATGATAGAGGTAAAAATATGTATGTGAAACTTTACAATAATCAAATCTAATTTATTTATATGATATAAGCATATTTTAAGGTTTAATATAGCATTCATGATCTTACTTAAAAATATATTTTGTAATAATACATTTAAATGACAAATTTATTTTTTTAATAAACTTATTTATACACTTTAACTTGACATTTTATGTAAACCAACATGATTAACATTTAAAAAGACAAATAAATGTAAGATTTTAATGAATTATAACATTTTAGTACAATAATAATACTAATAATGAATGATTATTTATGAATTTTTAAATAGGACAACTTGTTAGACCTAAAAGGCTTTTTGAATGGCGTAGGGCCTCACATGTTTACCTAAATAGGCTTTACTAAAAGCCTTGGCCTAGTCTAGTTTCTGAAAAGGCCTAGCCTGGTCTGGGCCTAATGTACGCTAGGCCATAAGCTTTTGTTGAGCAGCTTGGTCTATTTTCGTCCTACTCTACACATAACTATAAGTCCACTCTATTATTTTGTACTTCTAAAACTTGTAGGTCTCTTCTCTCTATATATAGGAAGGAAGAGATTTATGAGATTATTTTGTCCAATGTGAAACTTAAAGTGTTTTTCATGATCAAGTAGTCTACTTCATAGTCAATTTTCTCTATGATAGAAGCCTATTTTGGTTTCTATGATGTAGGGATGAAAAACCAAATAAAAGAATAGATTAGGAACCAAGACTAGTCAAATATAAGTTAAGGGATTAAAAACAAAAAACCGTAAAAGTTGAAGAATGATAAAAAATCAAACAAAACATTGATTAAAGATTAAGACTGATTAAATTATATTTTTTTGTGTTGACTCTATGTTTCATCACAGGAAAAAAATTCTAATTAAATTTTAATTTAAGGACTAAAAATTAAAACCTCTAAAAGTTGAAGGATTACAAACATATTTTGCACAAGAAAATATGTAATAAATAAGATTTTTTTTCTTATTTTCTTTTTCTCTAAATTGATAAGAAATATTTGAGTGAGTTCCACCATATTTTTTCTTTCCTCGTCTTTTTTTTTTTCATATCAAATGTGGGAAAACTTCACATTGATTCTTTCCCTTTTTCTTTCTCTTGTTTTCCTTCATTATCCAGAAATAAGACACTAATGTATCCCATTTACTATTGCTATTTATTATAGGTAGAAAAAAAATTAAAGGTGTTTTTGAAAAAACTAGTTAAATTTATCTTATTTAGGTGAAAGAATTTGTATTTGATGATTCTGATAAAAAATAGTTAAACTTATCATATTTTTTTATATATTTAAAGACCACATTTATTTTTTTATTCTTTCACGAAAATTCATCACTTATCATAATTTTGAAGAGGAATTTGATTATTGTTTTTTTAAAAAAGTAAAAAGCCCAAACTTTTATGCCTTTCCCTTGTCATCATTTTTGAAGGAGAAAAAAACAAATAAAAGAAGAAGAAAAAAAAAAGATACTGCGAGGTAAAACAGCAAGGAAGCAACGGAAGTGTGCATGACAGCCTTTGCCTTTGTGTGATTGTGACCCCGTTCGTTCCTCTTTCCCTCCGTCACCATCCCCCAAACCCCATACGGCGCCGTTTCCCTCTCTTCTGTCGTTTCTTTCGCCTCTTCCCTCCGATGCGCTTCTCCATCTCATTCCTCGTTGTCGTTTTCGTCGCGCTTTGCGATTCTTCGAGTCAACGCTCCCGTTTCGCTTCTCTTAATTGTCGTTTTGTCGATTCATCCGCATAAAAAAGCACCTTCTTCACACGCTTTCTTCGTCATTCTCTGAGTCTCAGGCACTCCCTTTCATTCCGAATTTCCTTTATCTCAATTCAAAGAAACCACAACTGCCACGTGGTGACGCGAAATCGTACACTGCTACTTATTTCGTTGAAGAAAAAAAAAACACGTATTCGATTTTATTTTATTTTTCTTTCTATTTTTAAATTGTTTAGGTTTTCAATTTTATCGCCGTGAAACGATTGTTATTATTATTTTCTTGTTCTGCAGGTTTTAATCGGTGTTTTTTTTATGCCTAAAAGTCACTTGCGGAAATTAGGTTAGGTAATGTTCCTTTCTCGCTTTCCACGCTACTGTATGCATTTTGTTTTGAGCAATTTGTTTAAAATTGCTTATAAAAAGAAAAAGGAAACAATTTTGTTGAAGATTTAAATTTAAATTGTTAACATATTGATACATATAGTGCAAGATGAGAACTATGTATGGTTTTGGAAGTAAATGTTGTTTTTTTAACAGAATACCAATGGAAGTAGCTGATTTTTCAGCATCCTGGTTTTGCTAGTGCTAAGGAATAGAGTTTATTTTCAGTCAATTTGTATTTAAAGGGGGTGTAAATATGTCTCTGTGTGTGTTTTTCTGGGTTAATCTTATGATCCCTTGGTGGTGGAGTTAGATGGATGTTATTGTTGTCTCACTCAATCTATGTCTTGAAGGTTCGAGCGGCACTTTGCCATTGTTGATGGAGCGGTCCGGGAGCTTAAACAGCAGTCAGCATGTTATAGAAATAGCTGGGAGCGCCGATGCTTCCACATCGTCTGCATCACATCATGATAGACATTTTAATGGCACAAATGTGACGCAGCATGAAGAAAGAATTAGCGGTGCAAGGATGCCTCTTTCTCAGCCTTCAGTTTCAGCAACTAGTGTATCTAATGGGTCAAATAGTCGAAACTCATCGTTCATAAGACGAGGGGATACTCGGCGGAATAGGAGTCCTGTGCATTCAGGGTTATGGATATCTATTGAGCTGGTCCTACTCCTGAGCCAGATTGTTGCATCTATAATTGTTTTGTCTTTGTCAAGGCATGAACATCCGCGTACCCCGTTGTTTCAATGGATCATTGGTTATGCTTCTGGATGTGCTGCTACCCTCCCTCTACTTTATTGGCGGTATTATCATCATAACCATATGCAAGAGCAAGAGTCATCTCAATCTAGGCAGACTTCTCCTCGGATTAATGATCCTTCAGGGACACTTCTTTTCAGTTCTAGAACTAATGGTGGAGAAGATGGTCAGTCTGCCGTTGCATCTTCCAGAAGCAATCAACCTTCATTATTGATGAATAGAAGGTAGTGAATTAGTTACTATTGTCAATTTTTTTTATACATTGTTAGAATGGCACCTTTTTTCTTTACTGTGAATTCATGAAAGTTCTGTTGTGAATTCCTCACAGGAGCTTAATATTTCTTTAACTGTTGTTGAAAATTGGTTTCAAAGCCTAGGGTGTAACCAGAAATTTGAAAATTGAGCATAAAATATATTAAGAAATTTGAAAATTTTAGTCTTCAAACTCTAGCTTTTAATCTTAAAGGGTTTTTGTTTGGACATTATTTCCTTCCCTTGTTCTTCCAATAACCAAACCAAAGCAATTAAAAAGTAGGGCTAGTTAAGGTTTTGATCTCTATAAAATCTCAGATTTTGGGCTTTTCTCCCATTAAACTTCTCAGTTTTAGTCATCAATATTAGTCTCTGTTGGGTAAATTTTTTCCCTTCTGTTGCCCATTTTTAGTCCCTAAGATTACTAAAAATAGAAACTTAAAATGGGCAAATTTTTTTATGGAGACTAAAACAAATTATTAAATTGACAAACTTTAGATACATGTGTTTTTTTATGTTTTTCTCTAATTAAAATTGGAGCTTTATCTTGGTAATCTATGCTGATCTTTAATGCAAATTTTTATTAGACGGATTGCCATGGTTAATCTATTGTTTTTATTGCAAAACAACACACAAGCATGTGAGGAATCATGCTTTTGTAGTAATGGTGGTCGTGCCGCCTTTCGCGGCCAAAACATGTAAAATCGTGCTGTTTTGTGAGTATCGCAGTTGCGATCTGCACTTTAGGGTTGGGGGAAAGAGTAGACCCAAATGTTGTCATTTTTGGCTTTTAGAGACTTACTAAAGGGTAAAACCATAAAAAAATAATAATATATATATATATATATAGAGAGAGAGAGAGAGCGAGAGGTAGAGAGAGAAAGAGAGAGGGTGAGTGTGGGGAGGGGGGGGGGGGGTGAGAGAAACACAGAGTGGTTGACTATAGGATTCCGACGACAACCTAGTAGAGATGGGTATGGCCAGAAATGCGATATTAGGAGAAACTGGAGGGATGCATCATGCATCTGACATAATCTCGTTCTATTTCACAAGATTTCCTGAAGACATGAATGAAACTGAGCTGTGGTACGTATTTAAAAAATGGGGGGATGTTCGAGAAGTATTCATCGCAAGAAATCGTAATAAGTGGGGAAAGAGATATGGCTTTGTTCGGTTTAAGGGGGTGAAGGATGCCACGACATTGGAGAGAAATCTGGACAGCTTGGTAGTAGGAGGACTAAAGATGCATGTTAATGTACCAAAGCATGGCAGAGAGAGGATTGTACGCGGAGGAGACAGCAGGAAAAGTCGAAACTACCACAAGATAAGAACGAGGCAGCCTCGTATGCGCAGGTCCTCATGATGGAAAGTAAGAAACCGGTCACAAGGTGGACTCAACCAGCTCTGAGTTCAGTTGGATCTGCATCCCACTCATCGGTGCACCTGAGTATACTTGTAGACAAAAACACATGGCTAAACAGGACATGGGTGGGAAGATTGAGGAAGCTCACATTGTTTGACAGGATAGAAGATGATCTTACGTGGAGTGGGTACGACAGCATAACACCAAAATATATCGAAGATGATATGGTAATGCTAATGGGCCTTACAGAGACTAATGCTGCACAAATAGCGGTGGAAGTAAACGCACAACGCTCGGCAATATTCTACTCCCTGGAAAAGTGGTCACCTCAACTAAAGACTGGACACCGTCTGGTTTGGCTATCATACTGGGGTAGACCATTCCATGCCTAGGATATGGAACACATTAAGCAGATTGCAACGGCGGTGGGAGAAGTGGTGGAGGTGGATGACGACATGGATGAACTCCACAGGCTGGACAGGGGGAGGATATTGGTTAAGACATCACGACCACCATTAATCCAACATAAGGTCGGACTATGGATTAACGGAGTAGAGTACAACGTCCATATGGTTTAAGAAACCTGCTATAACTAGGATAGATGCAAGTGCTGGGGGAGAAGAGGTACTGGGTCATCGGAGGAAATAACTTCCGTCGATAGTGATAGCGAAGCAGGGACACAAATGACGAGTGGAGATGTGTTTTCTGATACAGAAATGTCGTCGGAGGATCATCGGCCAAGAATGGTGGGATGCGAGAAGGACCAAGGAGACACGATGATACAACAGACTGAAGGACAACACCAGCCTGTTAGTCCGCAGGTCAATAACCAGCGGTCACTGTTGACTACAAATGAGTGGGCCATACTACAGACCTGCAATGGTCAAAGAGGAACTGATCGAAGCAACCTTAGGTCTGATAAAAGCAAAATAATTCAGGCACAAGGAACTGCTGAGGTGTCAAATCGTACCCCTAACAGCCAGCTAGGGAAGGAGGATAAGGCAAATGAAGACAAAAAGGAGGAGGAGGTGCTTAAGGAAGGAGGAATGGTGGCAGCAGAAATTCCAGAAAGAGAACTTTCACGGGAATCACAAAACTGCAAGGAGGACAATGGGAAAAAGGTGGGCCTAGTGGCATCAGTAAATTTTGAATTTGAGGCACAAGGAACTGCTGAGGTGTCAATTCGTACCCGTAACAGCTAGCTAGGGAAGGAGGATAAGACAAATGAAGACAAAAAGGAGGAGGAGATGCTTAAGGAAGGAGGAAAGATGGCAGCAGAAATTCCAGAAACAGAACTTTCATGGGAATCACAAAATTGCAAGGAGGACAGTGGGAAAAAGGTGGGCCCAGTGGCGTCAGTAAATTTTGAATTTGAGGACACAACTCTGTGCTGGTTTACTAAATATGGAGGATAGTGGGCTTTCAATGGGCCTCTCAACAGAGTATCTATGTGATAAAATAGGGGGTGCAGAAAGAAATATCCATAATGAACAGACAGGCTGAAGACATGTGGGAAAGGTGTACTCAAGAAGTAAAGGGTGTAGAAAGAAACTGGACCAAGGGTATACTGCTGGGCTGTTAAGAAAAACAGATAACAACGCCCAAAATGAAGCCAGTAATGTAATTGAGAACCAGGAGATATTCACAACAAGAACTAGAGGTAGGTGATCGGAAGAAAAGGCTGTGTTAACAACACCAGACCAAGCGCAGCCTGCAACTCAGGCTCCATTGCAAAAAGATAGTCATCAGACATGTGATCAGCTAATGGAAGCATCAACACAATGGGAGATGACACAAAACTTGGGAGTTACATGCGAAGGAAGAGATGCAACAATAATCACCAAATTTATGAAGATGGAGGTGAGGGACAAGGAGGACGCTGACAAGTTGGGTAGCAGGAGGTCTGAATAATGAAGATCATCACATACAACATTAGGGGACCTCCTGCTACCCAACTTGTTGGATCATTGCCCAATTTTGCTGAAATCAGAAAGTGTTGATTGGGGACCTCGTCCGTTCCGGATTTTAAACTGTTGGTTCCATGATAAATCTTTTCGAAGGGTGGTTCAAGAATCTTGGTCGAACAATCAAGTAAGGGGATGGAGGGGTTTTGTGCTCAAAGAAAAAATAAAAGGAATTAAGGCTACCCTGAGAGCATGGAATAAGGATCAATTCGAAGACACCCGACACAAGTTACTAACTATTGAGAAGGAGCTAAATAAAATAGAAGCGGAAGGTGATGTAAGACAGCTATCTGCCCATGAACTAATGTGTAGGAAAAAACTCCAGGAGGAGTTATGGTTAGTAGCCCAATCAGATGAGTCCTTGGTGAGGCAGAAAGCAAGGTCATGATGGATTATAGAGGGGGACATTAATTCTAAGTTCTTTCATAGATTTGAAAACTCAAAATACATATTTAGTACTTTGAGAGGACTGGTTGTAAACGGTGTATGGGTTGACGAACGGGGAAGGGTGAAGGAGGAGATATACTCGTTTTATAATAGATTTTAGGAGGTTGCATAGGTGAGACCCAAACTTGATGGGGTCAGGTTTAAAGAAATTGGACAGCAGCACATTGTTAGGCTGTTGGGGCCATTCACTGAAAAAGAAATTAAGGATGCGATTTGGGAGTGTGGAAGTGATAAGACTCCTGGTCCATATGGTATAAACTTTAGATTTATTAAGGAATTCTGGGAAGTTCTCAAGGTTGACGTGCTGCGGTTCATGGACGAGTTCTATGTACATGGATCTTTCCCGAAGGGGTGTAATGCATTCTTCATAACCCTTGTCCCTAAGGTCAAGGACCCGCAGAACCTTCATAAATTCAGACCTATTTCTCTTATAGGTTGCATATATAAAATGGTGTCCAAGGTGCTAGCAAGGAGGTTGAAGGGGGTGATGCCACTATTAATAGATGAGACACAGTCAGCATTCATAGAGGGTACTCACTTGCTGCACAGTGCTATCATTGCAAATGAAGTCATACAGGAAGCAAAGATAAGGAACAAGCCATGCCTGGTATTCAAAGTAGATTATAAAATGGCCTATGATTCAGTATCTTGGGAGTTTGTACTATATTTGTTGAAGAGGATGGGTTTTTGTGACAGGTGGGTAACTTGGATTGAAGGCTGCCTAAAGTCTGCTTCCATATCCATATTGGTTAACGGAAGTCCTACACCTGAGTTTATTCCCCAAAGAGGCCTAAGACAAGGAGACCCTCTATCCCCGTTCCTGTTTAACATTCTTGTGGAAGGACCAAACGCGCTGGTGAAAGAAGCAATGGATAAAAACCTGTTTCAAGGTTTCAATGTGGGCAGAAATGAAGTCAAAGTCAGCATATTGCAGTATGCAGACGACACACTTTTCCTTGGGAAAGTATCCATGGAAAATGTGAAAGCCATTAAGGTGATCTTGAGAAGCTTTGAACTAGCTTCAGGCTTCAAAATTAACTTTTCAAAGAGTAGATTTGGGGTGATCGGGATGTCAGATAGTTGGGAGGCGTCTACTGCTAGTTATCTAAATTGTGAGCTTGTGGACATACCTTTTCTCTATCTGGGTATCCCGATTGGTTCATACCCAAGGGGCTCAGAGCTGTGGGATCCTATTGTCAAAAAATGTGAGAGGAAATTGGTGAAATGAAAACAAAAATTATCTTTTGGGGGAAGGGTAACACTCATAAATGCTGTCCTAAATACTATTCCTATATACTTCTTTTCCTTTTTCAGGGTTCCAAAAAGCATTCTGGATAAACTGGTCTGGTTGCAGGGGTGGTTTTTGTGGGGTGGAGGGGCAGAGCATAAGAAGATAGCGTGGGTGAAATGCGAGTCGGTATGTTTACCAAAGGATAAAGGAGGAATCGGTATTAAGGATCTTAGGAAGTTTAATCATGCTCTGCTTGGAAAGTGGAAATGGAACCTGTTCCATAATCAAGGAGATTTGTGGGCTAGAATACTAAATTCAAAATACGGTGTTTGTGGTAACTTGGAGGGGGTACGTCGAGGTGGTAGAGTATCAGCTTGGTGGAAGGATATAAACAACATACTCTTTGATGGTGAGGAAGGCAGATGTTTAGCTAATGGCATACAATGGAAAGTGGGGTGCGGAGTAAAAGTCAAATTCTGGGAGGATGGATGGAAGGAGGATGGAGTACCATTTAAGCAGAAATACCCTACTCTTTTCTCAATCTTGAAGCAGCAAAATTAGGTTATCCAGTGTATGGGCAGATCTTCAGACATAGGGTGGGAATGGGATTTCAAATGGAGACGCCAATTTTTTGACACCGAGTTAGATTTGGCTGTGAGGTTCCTAGAAGACCTAGAAGGTACCAACATTCATTCGGAACGACTAGACAAGTGGATTTGGAAGGAGGATGGCTCGGGATTATACACGGCTAGGAACAGGTATAGGCTGCTCCTGTCAGACCAGATTAATGACAATCAGGATGGTGCATTTATAGAGCTGTGGAAGGTCAAGGTCCCCAGTAAAGTCACATTCTTTGCGTGGAGACTAATCAAGGACAGATTACCAACTAAAAGCAATTTGCGCAGGAGGAATGTGGAAATACATGATCCTACTTGCCCATTTTGCAAAAATAAAGAAGAGGATGCCACACATCTCTTCTTTAGCTGCAACAAAATCATGCCGCTCTGGTGGGAATCATTAATGTGGACAAATACTTCAAAACCACTTCCAGAGAATCCTCGCATGCACTTCCTCCAGCATGTGGTTGGAAATGGAAATCATACTAGTTCTCAAAATTGGCAGTGCTGGTGGATTTTCCTGACATGGAGTACTTGGCAACATAGGAATAAGATTGTTTTTGAAGAGGAAAGGTTTAATGGTACTAAGATCTTTGAGGATGCCATATTCCTATGCTGGACTTGGCTAAAATTTTTTGTTAAAGGTTTTGATATGCCTTTTTATCATTGGTCCAGCAATATGAAAGAGGCCTTCATGGGATGAGGGGGGATATAAATAGGAGTGGGGGTAATAGTGTATTTAGCATACTGTAGGTACTATGGTATCTTAATTCATGTTGCTACATATGTATTAGGACTCCATAGTCTACCTAAAATGGACCCTCTATAATCATTCAGTACAACTTGTGCTGTTATATATATATAATACAATTCTACTTTTGCTGATTAAAAAAAAACCCATAAAAACAGGTTTTACTCGATTAATCAACATTTTCACCCTTCCCTTGTTTCGATCCTGCATCTGAGAGCCTCCAACTCAAAACCTATTCGCGGCAACCCCAGCCTTTGTGAACCTTTTTTTTTTCATCAAAAGTATATATATATATATATATATATATATATTATATAGAATATTAAAATCAGTACAAGCAGTAGTGTTGTATATACATCCTAGCATTTGCAAGGTGCAGAACTATGGTGACCTAATACATGCTAATCAGCATGAATTAGGAAACCAAAGATCTGGCTAACCGCTAGGTACCCAACTAGCCAAAATTTGATTCTTTAAGCCAGCTCCCCTCCTCAGACAAATTCCAAACAAAACTAAGATCCCGCCACCAGAGAGATTCTTTGATGGACCTCCTTGTCGCATCCAAATTCCTCCAACTCCTATACTTTGATTCCAGAACTTGTGCCCCCAACTCCCCGTGATGGTGAAATAGGTTCCAGCGCCATTTCCCGAGTAAAGCAAAGTTAAACTTTCCCAAATCCCTGATACCCAAGCCCCCTTTCTCCTTTGGCAGACAAACTATACCTCAATTCACCCAAGCAATCTTCTTCTGGTTTACCTCTGCAGCCCCACCAGCCTATCCACCACTTTCTTCGGCACCCTGAAAAAGGAGAAAAAAAAAGATAGGGATCGAGTTTAGGACTATATTAATGTTACCCTTCCCCCAAAAGAGAGATATTTTTGTTTCCACTTTGATAGTTTTCTGTCACATTTTTTGATTACTGAATCCTATGTCTCGCTACGCCTTGGGTTTGCCCCAATAGGGATACCCAAATAAGAAAAGGGTACTGGCCACATTTTGCAGTTTAAGTACGTAGCAGCATCAAGTATGCATTGCTCAGTTGCCCCAATCGCACCAAATCTGCTTTTGGCAAAGTTTATCTTCAGTCCCGACACCAGCTCGAAGCTCCTCAACATCACCTTGATTGGTCTAACATTTTCCAGGGTTGCTCAAATTTTATCTTCTGTGAATCCTAACCGTGTCTGTTCTTTCTCTGTTCAGCTTTGTTTGTTTTCTCTTTTATTTTTCTGTTTTGGACATATTGATTGGTTGTTATTTTTCTGTTTTGGACATCGAGATTGGCTGCTATTTGCTGTTTTTGATTGAATCTATATTGATCATCAAAGTTAATGAGCATATGTTTGTAATTTTAGGTGGTGGTCTTTATTTTTTCGCATATATATATATATATCTACTTAGCGATCAAAATAGAACTCATCCTGTCACTGCTACTCTGCACTAAAACTCATTTCACTCCTTGTGTGTGTGTGTGTAAGGTTAGGTTAGGTTTTGACAAGAAATTTGAAGTCTCAAAGAATGTAGCTGTTTTTACTCTAATTTGTGATGAAAGTGTGATACTGATTACTGGCTAAAAGAATTGAGATTGATCTTACCTGTAATAGTTAAGTAAGAAGTTAAAGGTTTGTGTTATGAAAACTGATATGAAGGAAACACCCAATTCTAATTTAAATATTTTTTTTGCCTATGTCATGCTTGTTGCCATGTTCCTCCACTCACTCCAATTTCACTGTTTATTCAATTAGATTTGATATTTTAATGTATTGTTTCATGGTTATAACTTCCAAGTATTGGTATTTGTAATAACTTATGAAGCTGCTAAGCCCTTGTTCTTGTTGCACCACAGAATGAAGACACTAGTGGAGTACTTCAAAATATCTTTAGATTGCTTTTTTGCTGTATGGTTTGTTGTTGGAAATGTATGGATCTTTGGGGGACATTCATCTGCCAATGAAGCTCCTAATTTGTACAGGTAGCCTTTTATTCATTCTTGCATTTAATCTTCTGATTTTCAGATCCTGAAATTATATCTGCTTCATATCTCTTGGCAGGTTATGTATAGTGTTTCTTGCATTTAGCTGCATTGGTTATGCTATGCCCTTCATTTTCTGTTCAACAATCTGCTGTTGTCTCCCTTGTATAATTTCTATCCTTGGGGTTAGAGAGGATATGTCACAAAACAGAGGGGCAACTTCTGAATCTATTAATGCTTTGCCGATTTACAAGTTCAAGATGAAGAAAAATAAAAGAAATGGCAATGGCAACTCAGCTGCTGCCGAAGGTGGAGTTGTGGCTGCAGGAACTGAAAAAGAGCATGTGATATCTGGAGAAGATGCGGTAAGCACCATCAGATCTTTAGATATAAATTCAGCATACTTCATTAAAACTTTAGATAGTAAATTACACTTTCCTTTGAGAAATGCATAATAACGCCGCCGCCCCCCCTGTCTCTATTTTTTAAAATAACATTCCCTTTCCTTAACCCATCATTTGGTCACGAGGAAAGACAGGGAAGGAATGGGAGAGGATAGATGAGAAAAGAAATAGAGAAGAAATATAGGTGATTTGGTTGAAGAGAAATAGAGTAGAAATAGAATGATTAGATTTATGAAAAAACCCTTTTACCCTTACAAGATTAATGTTTTTTTTTCTTTTTAACTGTGGATCCAATAGCTGTTGGCAAGTGGAACTATCCCACTGAGGCCATCCTGGAGAAGCTTTTGATAGACTCCACTTAGGGGTCTTTATCTTTTTATTTTTGTTTGTTATTTGTTCCCTTCTTTGTATTTGTATTCAACCAAAAAAAGAAGCCATAACTGATTGTGCTTCTCTAAAAAAAATTAACATTCTCATCAAAACAATAGTGTTAGGAGAGAACAAAGTAGAACCTAAAAAACACAACACCAAACAAAAAAACAGATCTCAGCAAGTCAGACCAGATCTGTAATGGCGTTGGAATGTAAAAGCAATTTGAATTTTCAACACGGATTCTGCCATGAAATCCGTCGTTGTGGTGGATCTCGACGTGGAGGAGGACTCGCACGATTTGATGGCGTTCGACAGAGGTAAGGTGGATCTTGACGAAGAGGAAGAGTCACTGTGTAGACGAACATTCTCACCACTTCCAGAGAGACCTACATGGACGGAGATGGGGATGATGAAAGAAAGTGAGGGAGAGAGAGAAAGAGGGCAGTAAAGTAAAATACCGAATTTCTTTGCTAATCTTCTCATCGGAGAGTGGGTCCCACACAATTCAAAAAAATTTCTTGCCTATCTTTGCACAACCAAACCTGGGAAGTCTGTACCTTTTTCTTCTCTTCCTATCTTTTCTTATGTATTTTGGTGCAACCAAACGATGGGTAAGGGATGAAAATGTGCTAAAGTGTATTTCTGGTTAAATAGAGGTGAAGAATAAAACCAGTTAGTGCAGTCAAGTAGTTAGGGACGTCTAACTGAATTAGTTGGGAAAAGTAGAGAAATAAGGAAATGAAAAAGATGTGGAGAGTGCATGATATGGCAGAGTATGAGAAAAAGGAGGGGGGGGGGGCAGACTTATATTGTAACTCTCACCTGAACTCTCTAGGATCAAAACCAGAGGCGAGAGAATTGCAATAAAATTCCATTCTTTACTTGTTTCACTCTCATCATTATAAGAGGTTCCAAATCCTGGGGGTTCTCTCATGGTTCACTCAAGAGTGGAAGCATGACTGTACTATGTGGAAAGAACCTTCAAAATATTGATTAGAAAAAAAGATTGAAAATAGTATGGTAGTGAGAAGTGCAAGAATCAAGTCTCCAGAAATTGGAAGAGATTCTTGAAAGATTATTGCAGAAACCAAATGGTGAGTTGAATTGAGTGAACTCATAATTGGAACAGATTCATAAAAGATTATTGCAAAACCTGATGATGGTGAGTGTAATCAGTGAACAAATAAGGAGAAACCTGATGATGGTGAGTGCATTATTCCTACTTTGGACTTGGCTTAGAAACTTGGAGAAGGACTTCACAATTCACTACAATCAGTGATCTAGTAGTATTCGACAAGGTTTTTTGCATAACTAGAGGATAGAACAAGTAGGATAACAGTAACTACATACTACAACAGCAGCTCTTGAATGTTTCCCTTGCAGATTTTATTTGTCTGCTCAAGGATCCATTTGTAGGGTTGTAAATACATATGTACCTTAGTACCTCTGGTACTTTTTATTATATATATAAAATTACTTTTGCTGATCAAAAAAAAAAAAAAAGGAGGAAGTCGCATGGTGGAAGGGGATGCAAGAAATGAAGGGAGCAAAGAGTGAAGGAGGGAAGTGAAAATTCCATTGTTAATGGGAGATGATGGATGAGAGTGGGTCAATCTGGTTGAGTGATATTTCGACCTCATGGGGTGGCTGATAGTGATAGTGCAGACTATGACAGTGGTTGTGGAGGGTAGAGTCTTGTCGTGTTCTGATGGAGGGTCTATGCTTGCAGAAACTAGCGTGGATGGTCTTTGGGATGCAGGATTTGAAGGTAATGAAAATTTAACTTATGGTCAAATACATAATTTGGTAGTGGATACAGGACACAGGTTTGTACTGATTTCAAATTACAAAATAAAATTCGAAAAGAAAAGGTGACCAGTAAGCAAGAGGTGGGAACCTTTTGTCAACAATATGGGATAGAAACTATTAGAGCTCCCAGTGCTATACAGAAAAGAAAAATTAGAAAACAATCTAAACCAATAAATGCTTATAGAAAACCTTACCAAAATAGTAGATAAAAAGGACATAAAAAAACTGCATCAACAAGTAAATTACTCTAATACCATGTTAGAAACGATGTCAAAACAATTAACAAGAATAGAAAATAAAAATTGTATGGATATGCCAAGTTCCTCAAAATTTAACGGACCAATAAAATCTCCTAACCAACCAATTTATAAATTAAATAATGTACCTCAAGAATCTAGAAGCTATTAGATTTAAGAGTCATGTGGAAGTAAATATAGAGGATATAGAAAGGACACGAACAGATACTATGGCTTTACAATTATCAGCGAAGTAACTGAATCCTAGAGCATTAGGCTTTGAGTGGCGCCCATCATCACTAAGACTCGCTGTTGGTAAGGAGCAAGAGGTAAAGATGGTTAGAGAGAGAAACAGAGTGAGAGAGAGAGAAAGAGAGGGAGAGAGATACAGAGATAGCGAGAGACAGAGATTCAGAGAGGGAGAGAGTGTGAGACCTTACGATAGGTACAGTGCGAGAGTGTGGGATAGAGAAAGGGTGAGAAAGAGAGAGGGTAGACCGAGGGAGAGAGTATACACACAGAGAGCCGTAGATGACAGGAACTTTCTCCATCGACGTGAGCTTAGGAGCAACACAGTGCGCTCTTATCGGGCTGATGAAGACTTCATACGACCAAAAAGACGATCATCCTCACGCATTGCATACGTTGACCAGGAGGATTAGAGTCTTGATGATGACAATCATGGTACCTGGGTTGAAGTAACGCGTAAGAAGAAACTGAAAGAGATGACCAATAGAGGTGGAACGGGTCGTGGCAGCCATCAACAGGTAGGACAGAAGGCGACATGGAGAGATAAGGCTGATATCACAACCTTCTACTTCTCTAGATTCCCCGAAGGGATGATGGAGAAGGGCATGTGGCGCATCTTCCAGAAGTGGGGAAAGGTGTGGGAAGTCTTTATCCCCAGAACCAAGAATAAGTTGGGTCACAGGTTTGGTTTTGTGAGGTTTAAAGAAGTGATGGATGAGCAAAGACTGGAGAGGCAGCTTGATAACAACATTTTCATTGATGGGGTGAAAGTCTTCGTTAATAGACCAAAGTTCGAAAGAGGGAAGGTGGTAAACTCCTGGGAAAAAGGGACTTCTAGTCATGGTGAGGGGGATATTCCCCAGATATACAAAGATGGTAATGGGGTTAAAGTTGCTCAGGTGGAAAACAATATCCGTGTTAAACATCGATCATATGCTAAGGTTGTGAAGGAACCTGCACATGGTGCAACGGAACCTATGTACCCGTTGGTAGGTATGCCGGGGTCCGACAAGACGAAATACAGCCCAGTCATCCTGCAATCAACCAAGGCGTCCTCTGAGTGGATTTCTAAGGCCTGGACAGCAAGACTAAAGAACAGGGGTATGTTTGAGAGGTTGGAGGAGGAGTTGAAATGGGTGGTTGAAGACGATATTAATCCTTGCTATTGGGTGGATGACTGGGTCATCTTCCCGGACATGGATGAATCAAAGGCTGCCCGCCTCATAGACCAGGAGAAGGAGCACGGGTCTACCCCTATATCGGAGCTCCAGAAATGGTCTCCGGAGATAAGACCCACACATAGACTCACCTGGGTTCTTCTCTGGGGTCTTCCGCTGACAGTGTGGGATGAGGAGCTCATGACGAAGGTGCTGGCGGAGGTGGGGGAGGTGGTTGAAGTAGATGAATACGTGGAGGCTAGGCGGCGTCTGGATGTGGCGCGTATTCTCGTACGGACGCAGAAGGAACCTTCGTTCCAGGCGAGTATTCCGGTCATCATTGATGGGGTCGAGTACGTTCTCCAAGTCGTGGAGGACATGACGAGCTTGGGTAGGTCGAAGAAGCACCCTTGCCATGTATCCTGGTTTCCCCCTTCCCCATACTCGACCCAGCCAAACACCCCGGCAACAGGGGAGGAGCCCCACCCAAGAGTCTTCTCCGACGCCGATTTCCCCGATGGTGTTTCCGACGACAACCTAGGTGGAGATTTCGACGACAGGGGAGGACATGATGACGCCGATTTCCCCGACGCTATCCTTCCGCCTAATCCGCGCAGAGACCACTAGGTAAAGACCCTGGCTCATAGCTGCAGGGACCGGTCCTTCACCATTGATGACGTGGAACCATTTCAGAAGGGCAAAGTTCAAATTATGAACGGTATAGGGGCAGAGGTGGCGTTGACATCTTCCAACGGCCAACTTTCCCGAAATGGGGCAGCCTTAAATGAAGAAGCTGAAAGGGATATGCAGGGTATCATGTTAAAGGCAAAGCATACTGTCAAAGACAGCCTTTTAGACCAGGCCCATTTGACTTACACTCTTGTGGATACCCAACATAGGTCAGAAAAAGGTTCCGCAGAGGACAAAGAGGAAGCTTTGCCCCTTGCGGCAAACATACCTTACGAAGCTCAAGTCATGGATAAGGACAAGGGTACTGCTACCCATCTTCCCTCTGAGTTGGTAGCTGAGGAATTGGGCCAGCTTATAGGCCCAACCTCTTCAGTTAATAAAGTGTATGTGAGAAGAAAAGAGATGATGAAAAGTAAATCTAAAGCCCATCAGGTGGAGGACCCTTTTGAGGTTTGCAATTCAGAGCCTCACGCTGAGTTTATGTCTCCTTTACAACACAAGCCAGATTTAATTGCAGGCCCTATGGTTGATGTTCTGACCCATATACCGAAGGACTCTTTTCACACGCAATGTGCCCTTCTAAAGGAAATGGGATTATCCTGTGAGAATCAAGACAGCAAGGTAGAGGAGTTGTTATTATCCATGGAGAACAGAGATGCTTTGATGGCAGGAGAGAGGGGAATAAAAAAAACACAATCATGATTATACTCTCTTATAATTCAAGAGGTTTGGGGAGGGGGGTCAAGTGGACTGCTATAAGAAGAATTATTTCAAAACACAAGGTGGACCTTGTGTGCATCCAAGAGACTAAAAGGGGGATTTTTAATAAGTATATTTGTCAGGCCATTTGGGGGGATCCTACTGCTCAATGGGATTATGTTCCCTCAGTGCAAGCTGCTGGGGGGTTGTTATGTATGTGGAATAATTCCACCTTGGAGGTTGTAAGGAGGGTGAAAAGTAGGAGCTTCTTAATGCTTGAAGGGAGATGCATTCCCAATGATCAGAGGCTGGTGATTGTAAACGTTTATGCTCCATGTGACCTTGAAGGGAAGAAAGCTTTATGGGATGAGTTAAGGCAGTTGAAAGCCTCTAACCCAGGGGGCCTGTGGTGTGTTCTTGGGGTCTTTAACAGCATTAGAAGTGCAGAGGAAAGAGTCAGCTTATCCCAAAGAAGGATAGACCCCCATGATATCTCAGCCTTTAATCAGTGGATTTCTGATTTGGATCTTCAGGAAATTAAATCTGTTGGGCCTAACTATACCTGGATTAGGCCTAATGGTTATGTGAAAAGTAGGCTTGATAGGTTCTTGGTCTCGGATCAATGGTTGTCTTTGTGGCCTGACTGCTGTCAACATGTTCTGCAAAGGGACTTATCAGATCATTGTCCAATCATTCTGCAAACTAACATGGTGGACTGGGGCCCTAAACCCTTTAGGGTCTTTGATTGGTGGCTGCAACAGAAGCAATATCAGAAACTGGTGACAGACACCTGGAATAATGACCAGCAGGGTGGTTGGGGGAGTATTGCTTTAAAAAATAAGTTGAAAAACTTGAAAGTTGTCTTAAAGCAGTGGAGTAAGGGGGAGGGGAATGTTGATGTTAACAAAATATCCATCATCCAGAAGAAACTTAATGAGATGGAGGACTTAACTTCTAATCGTATTCTGTCTGACCAAGAGATCCAAATTAGAAATTCCCTTCAGCAGGACCTTTGGAATGCTTCAATTGCATTGGAATCTTTGTTGAGACAAAAGTCTAGGATATCGTGGTTGAAAGAGGGGGACTGCAATTCTGGGTATTTCCACAGAATGATAAATTATCGGAGAGCCTACAATGCTATTCCAGGAATTTATATTGAAGGAGTGTGGGTTCAGCAACCTAATTCAGTGAAGAAGGCAGCTGTTAATTACTTTCAGTCCAGATTTACAGAACTGAATTACTCAAGGCCGCAATTGGATGGGGTCCCTTTTAGATCTATATCTCAAGAGCAACGAGAGCATCTGACTTTTCCCTTCTCTGACCAAGAGATCAAAGAAGCAGTGTGGAGTTGTGGAGGTGACAAATGCCCCGGGCCAGATGGCCTTAATTTCAACTTTATCAAAAAAATTTGGGATATCTTGAGACCAGATTTTAGAAGATTTGTGGATGAGTTCTATGCTCATGCCAGCTTTCCTAGAGGCACCAATGCTTCCTTTGTGGCTCTAATTCCTAAGATGAATCATCCTCAATCCTTCAATGATTACAGGCCTATTTCCTTGATAGGCTGTATGTATAAGGTTATAGCTAAGTTGCTGTCTAACAGACTGAGATCTGTCATGGATGGGCTAATTGATGAAAGGCAGTCAGCCTTTATTAAAGGAAGACACATCCTTCATGGTATTCTGATCCTTAATGAAGTGGTTGAGGAAGCAAGGAGAAATAAGAAACCTGTGATGATTCTTAAGGTGGACTTTGAAAAGGCCTACGATTCAGTTTCTTGGTCTTTTCTGGATTACATGCTGTGCAGAATGGGTTTTTGTCCAAAATGGAGATCTTGGATATCAGCTTGCCTCCACTCAGCATCGATATCAATTTTGATAAATGGTAGCCCTTCTAAGGAGTTTAATCCTTCTAGGGGTTTGAGGCAAGGGGATCCCCTAGCTCCCTTGCTTTTCAATATTGTGGGTGAAGGTATTACTGGAATGATGAGACAAGCAGTCCATAAGAACCTTTATAGAAGCTTCTTGGTTGGGAAGAAGAAGGAACCTGTAAATATATTGCAGTATGCTGATGATACTGTTTTTGTAGGGGAGGCTGTGTGGGAGAACATTCAAGTTTTAAAGGCCTTATTAAGAGGTTATGAGCTAGTTTCTGGGTTAAGGATTAATTTTGCCAAAAGTCAGTTTGGGATTATAGGTGGTAGAGTTAATTGGGCTTTGGAAGCAGCTAATATCCTACATTGCAGACAGCTGGAGTATCCTTTCATCTATTTAGGCATACCTATTGGAGCTAATCCTTCAAGTCAGCTGGTGTGGGAGCCTCTCATCAATAAATTCAAGTCCAAACTAGCCAAATGGGCTCAAAGAGATATATCCATGGCTGGGAAGATCACTCTTATAAATTCTGTCCTTAATGCCCTTCCAACTTATCTTCTCTCCTTTTTTAGAATTCCTCAGAAGGTAGCCACAAAGTTGATCTCCCTCCAAAGGAATTTTCTGTGGGGTGGAGATAATGACCACAAAAAAATTCCTTGGGTAAAATGGGATGATATCTGTTTGCCTAAGAATGATGGAGGCTTGGGGATAAAGGATATCTCCAAATTCAACATAGCTCTGATGGGTAGATGGATATGGGGCTTTGCGTCTGATCAGCAGCAGCCCTGGGTCAGAATTTTAACTTCAAAATATGGTGGTTGGTCTGAATTCCTGAATGGCTCTGACAAAAGGGGCTTTTCCCATTGGTGGAAAGATATTAGAAAGCTGTATCACCAAGAAGACTGTAGTATTTTTAAAGACAATTTGTCTTGGAAGGTTGGATGTGGGGAAAGTATCAAATTCTGGACTGATACTTGGTTAGGGGATCAATACAATCTGCAGCAGAAGTATCATCAGTTATTCCTTATAAGCAGACAGCAAAAGGATCATATTTCCCATATGGGCCATTTCAATCATAATATCTGGAATTGGGACCTGAGGTGGAGGAGGAATCTCTTTGATCATGAAAGTCTCTTGGCTGCTCAGTTTATGGAGGAGATCAGCTCTGTTCCTATTCAAAGACAGGTGAAAGATAACATGTTGTGGCTGGCTGAATCTAATGGTCAGTATTCTACTAGGTCTGCTTATAGCTTATGCATGAACACCACTTCAGCAAACCCTGATGGCAACATTTTTAAGGCAATATGGCAGCTGAATATCCCCCCCTGGGTGGCAATCTTCTGTTGGAGACTTCTTAGAAATAGGCTTCCTACCAAGGCTAACCTCCTAAGAAGAAGGGTCAGTATTCAGGAAGACACCTGTTCTTTATGTGGCTGTGCGCAAGAGGATGTGGGGCACTTGTTCTTCAACTGTAAAATGACAAATGTTCTATGGTGGGAATCTATGAGATGGGTTCGGGTAGTTGGTCCCCTTTCCATTAACCCAATTCATCATTTATACCAATTCTGTGAGGGGTTTGGATCGAATGTGAATTATAGTTCAAGATGTGGGTGGTGGATAGCCTTAACCATTTCTATATGGCAGCATAGGAATCAATTGATTTTCCAAGGAAAACCTTTTGATCCCTGTAAAGTCATGGATCATGCTATTTACTTAGCTTGGTCATGGTTAAAGGCTTATGATAAAGATTTCAGCATTAATTTCCATCACTGGTCTTCTAATATATCTACTTTTGTTGATTAGATGGGTTTGGGTCTGAATTTTTTTGTTGAGTTTGTGTGTTGTTTTGGAGGGTAGCACTCTGGTGCCTTGTAATTCTGCTCTTTGGTACCTCTGGTACTGGTTTACCTATTAATGATATATATATATTTGCAGCCTTCCAAAAAAAAAAACTGAATCCTAAATTCATTACTGTAACTTTTGCGGATAGATAACCTACCTTCTTTTTGTAAAGAAGTATTTTACAGAAATAGACTTGGCAAACTACAGGTTCTCTTGATGTAGTTCCCTTTTGTTATGTGTTTTTCTTGATGTCCCCCGTGTTTCGTTGTTTTTTTTTTCTTTTTTTCTGATTAATATAAATTCCAGGTGATCTTATGATGGCTCAGGTAGGGGGTCCCAACATAGTTGTGATGTCCTACCTCGCTGCCATTCTTTAGTTCACCTTTAAAAAAAAAGTTCATTACTGTAACAATTGGCTTCACAGCCGCACAGGTTCACCCAAAATCCTAATTTCATCTCATAAACTCCTACAGTCAATACCAGGGATTTAAACTAGCTGTTGGTGACGCTGAGTTGCAGAATAAAATTGCTCCTAAGAGACTCATTCCCATTAACATAGACTAGAAGTTTAGCACACATTAATTTCTTTGGGGAGGGGATTGTAATTTTTCAAAATAGAGGGGAGTGTAATATAGTTTAATCGTCTCTTAGAAGAGGATGTAATTCACCCAACTTCATAGCATCCTGACATTGTCTAGTTACACTTTGTCCTGTTATGTGAAAGATTTTGGTATTATAGCACTTTTATTTAATCAAACTTCTGTCTCTTTGGGCTATGGAGGAACAGATTTAGGCTTTTCGACTTGGTACATTAGCTCTTATTTTGTTGCTTTAGTCTAAGAAACATTTTTAAGCCATAGTATCTTAAAATTTTATTCGTAAATGTATCATCCATGACATCAGGTAAAAGAAGTTTGATTTGGTGTGTTTGTGTTGAATTAGATTAGACTATTATTTCATTTATTCTACTGAATCCATTATAGTGTAAAGTGTTAAAAAGACCCTGTAGCACCGTATGCCTTTCTCATTTTAACCAGGTCCAGGATATTGTTTTTTTGTCTGCTGCTTATGATTGAGAATGCTGTTGTCGACAGGTTTGCTGCATCTGCCTGGCAAAGTATGAGAATAATGATGAGCTGAGAGAATTGCCTTGTTCTCATCTTTTCCACAAAGACTGCGTCGATAAATGGTTGAAGATAAATGCATTATGCCCTCTTTGCAAGAGTGATGTTGGTGAGAACTTAACAGGATCGGTCTCTGGAGAAGATGCCAGCCAACAACAGGGTGAGAGCAGGGTTGAGAATGGCCTCACGAATACCTCAGTCTAGTTGAGTTATATAGAAATATACAATTTGGATCCTCTCATTTTCCCCTTAGAACTGGAGAATCTCCTCTGGCAAGTTACGACGAGAGAGAAAGAACCAATCACCTATTTAGAAAAGCTGGTGAACCCTGCACAGGTAGTGGTGGGTAAACTAATCACATATTTATGAAACCGGTGGATCTTGCACAGGAAATGGTAGGTTCCTATGCAATAAACTGTATTTTTCTCTCTCATGACAAGAAGCTCGTCTTCTCAACGATAAGGAAATAATCTGAAGCCCCTTTTATGCATATGCACACTTTGTGCTGTTGTAAAGGTTTTTTTCAATGCACTACACTCTTTGGAAGGATGTTTGATTGAGGTCATCCATAGCATTTTTGTTGATGTGTTTTTCTTTTCTTGTTGGAACTTAAGGTGGCCGATACAAGGCATCACCTTCTGTAGTCTGGTGATGCAGCTGTTTGTTCAAGGGACGCTCATCATGGCCGTGTAATCTGTGGTATTGACAATGGGAATTAAAGCGTATGATTTCATCTAAATGGGTCACAGGAATATATATATATATATATAACGTGAAAGGTAGCGCCTTTTTCATCATTTGGCAATTGTCATGTATTTTTAAATGTATTTGTTTTAATTCTCGAGGATTATTTATAGGCATTTTACTAGAGGCTACAATTTATTATGGCCTCCTTCATTTGTTTTCAGTATTATTTGAATAATAAAAATTCCATAACAGAGTAGTTAACGAATTTAGTCTTGAAACATAGTACAGTACGTTGTTATTTTATTTTTTTGATAGTCATATTATTTGTAGGGAGTACTCACTGTTGATTAGTTTTTATCAGAGAGAACTTGGTTGATCATTTTTAATGGAATTTTTATTTAATTATGTTTTTTTATTCACAGACTTTGCTTAAAGAGATTGTGTTTGGTATTCTCATACTAATAACTTATTAGTATATATATTCTATTCCTATAAAAAAAGTATCTATTCTATTATTTAATATAAAAAAATAGGTTATGCATTAATAATGTAATAATTTTAAGATAAATATATTGATTTTATAATAGTTAATATATATCAACACACACACAAAGCAATTATAAATTGATACTAATCAAGATACATATGCATTATTCATCTTGCGGAGGTAAGGTTGTGTTCGTTTACTTTTTGTACTATTACGTGGGGGTTCTTATGCATTGGGGTGTATGTTTGTTTTTGTGGTAAAAATGATCAATCAAAAGGATAACTTCAGATAAAGGATAGTCTATTGTGGGTGTTCTTAGAAAAGCAATCAGAAAAAACTCTTATTTGAGACTATTAGAACGTCACCGAGCACCTGTTGTTGAAGCTTTTGTTACTCTTCAAACATACTTGATCTCACGTCAATCAATGACTATTATTTAATTGTATATGTTGTTTTGTTAAACAACATTAGAAAAATAGAGGCATATAAGTGTGAGATATGTTATAAGTACATTTAAGAAACCGCTTTTATAGTTGTTTAGGTAGAGAGAAGTTGATTGAGTTTTTAAAGTAATAAAAATGATGTGACATATAGAGATATCTGAAAATTTATATAAAATTATTTTTAGAAAGACATTAAAGTTGTTTACTTGTCCTTGTAGTTACATTAAAAAGTTATACTTCTAACATAGGGATGAAATGGAATCAACTTTCCCTGTTTAATAAAAATATGATAGCAACAAATAGAATCAATAGAGACTGATTCTATGATGTAGTGTTGCTTCATATGGTCTATGGCACACCATTTATATATTATAATAACTTAGATTAAAATTCTTCCTTCGTTGTCGGATGGTGATGCTGTTTTGTTTCTATTTTGCTTCTTTTCTCTTTGCCAACACAATTGCCCAATAAAAAAGATAAAGTAACTATTGAAAAAATACCCAAGTCCCATATTGACTAGAGGTAGTCTTAAGATAAAGTTTATAAGGTGAGGGCAACCCTCATCTTATGAACTAATTTTTGGAGTTGAGTTAGGTCTCTCACATTATTCATTCTAAGAGTTTCTATCAAACTAAAGTTTTTACTTCTCTAGCACATGAATCAACAATTCCTTTCACAATATTATCATGTCAACGTTGCTCATCCCTAAAAGTGAAGTAACCATTACATTCCCTCTTTGTAATTGCACAAAGAAAAGAGACTTTGTAATTAAAGGAAGAAAAAAAACTTATGTAATACCACTATCAAAATGTGCCGTTGTGGTCGCAAACCAGATCTTGGAGATTTTGGTTGACGACGTGAAAAGAGTTGAGTTTGGTGTCAATGGTGTCGCCAGAGGTGGCAAAGAGGTAAAAGAAGCAACAAAAAAAAAGAACGGATCAACGCTTCAAGAAATTGCTTCTGAGGGTGTCACGCGGCATAGACTAAGACCGGTGAAGGATCACATGCGGAGAGTGCAAAAGTGTGCAATTTAGCAATACACATTTGCAACACGTCTCCGTCTTCTTTATTTCTTTATGGATATTAGAATCGTTTATTTCATCCACTTTACCCCTACTATTTTAGGATTAATATGTGACTTAACGGAGTGAATAATGATCATTTGGTTTTAACAAAAATATTCAAAATTAAAATACCTGACTTACACAATATTTTTAGAATATCATATAATTTTTTTTAAAAAAAAACAATGAAGTAGTTGGGACTTTTTATTTTTCACCTAATTAATTTTCCTCATTATGATGATTCATTTTGAAATGAAGTAATACCTTCAATTAAGAGTGTTTGTAATGTAGTTTGATTTAATTTTTAAACAAAATCCTTCCACAAATATTCATTAAGTTCCATTTGGCTCATCTTTAATATAACATCAAATCAGAAATTTATTATTGTTGTTTGATTTGATTCAATTTGAAGATTTTTTAAAGCAACAAAAAAAAAAAGAACGGCTTCAAGAAATTGCTTCTGAGGTGCCAAGCGGCATAGACTAAGACCGGTGAAGGATCACATGTGGAGAGTGCAAAAGTGTGCAGTTTAGCAATACACATTTGCAACACGTCTCCGTCTTCTTTATTTGTTTATGGATGTCAGAATCGTTTATTTCATCCACTTTACCCCTACTATTTTAGGATTAATATGTGACTTAACGGAGTAAATAATGATCATTTGGTTTTAACAAAAATATTCAAAATTAAAATACCTGACTTACACAATATTTTTTTTTTTAAAAAAAAACAATGAAGTAGCTGGGACTTTTTATTTTTCACCTAATTAATTTTCCTCTCTCATTATGATGATTCATTTTGAAATGAAGTAATACCTTCAATTAAGAGTGTTTGTAATGTAGTTTGATTTAATTTTTAAACAAAATCATTCCACAAATATTCATTAAGTTCAATTTGGTTCATCTTTAATATAACATCAAATCAGAAATTTATTATTGTTGTTTGATTTGATTCAATTTGAAGATTTTTTAATTTTTTTTTATCATAATTTAAAATCTATCAACTAAGTTATGTTATATTATTTTAAAAATGATTTTTTTATTAAATTTTGTTTAAAATATTTTAGTTGAAAATTATCATTTTTCCTTCTATTTAGTATTATTATAAAATGGTATTACTATTTCTTTTTGTAAATATGAAAATAAAATATGTATCTTGATTACAAAGCAATTAAAATGTGATAAATTGATACTTATTATTAATTACCACAACAAAAATCACATATTATAAACTTATTATATAAAGAAACACACTATAAATCAAATATAACCATTATAAATTTAGGGGGTTGTATTAGAGTAGAATTTTGAAGGATTTAAAAAAATATATAAAAAAAGTCTTGAGATATTTAATCAAGATTTTTAAATAATATAAATAAGTCTTGTTGTATTTAGTTAGGATTATTAAGATTTTTAAGGAGTACAACAAGATCTAATGATATTCAATTAATATTTTTTACAACTTAAAAAAAGTCCTATGGTATTAAAAAATGAAAAGATTTTGATGAATTCTTTTTCAGTATGGATTTTGATTAATTTCATATAACTTTTCAATAGAAAATATATATCAACCAATCCCACAAAAAATCTTGAGACTTTTTGTAAAGACAAATATCATAAGAAGAGATGTTGAATTGTGATTTTTACTAAATTTAAATCCATTTCAAAAACAACAAAGTTATCGTCTAATGAAATAAGACTTAAGAAAACATATCTCAGATTTTTGCAAAACAAATTAGACGATAGTTTCAAGTCTTTGTAAAACAAATAGAGTTTTTCAAAACTAAAGATCAAATTCAAACCCTAGGTCAATTCAAATAACATAAGAGAACATAAAAAGAATAAGACATAGGAAATTTATAGTGGTTCGTCTCAACTACTACTGAGACTATTTCTAATTCTCGGTAAACCACTAAGTTTCACTAGCTTTAACAGGTTACAAGTTACAAGTATTTGTCACTGTCACTTTTGGTTCCTTAACTCAACTTTACGCCAAACTTGTTACAACTAGTATTCTTTGTCCTACCAAGCCATTGTTAACTCTAACAAAAATAAGAAGATTTGTTGGTTTGATGGCACAATGACTAACACTCTGTTGTCTTACCGACGAATAAACAATTTTAGCACTTTGTCTTTTCTCTCAATATAAACAAAGTATTTTGAGAGCTTTGTTAAACTTTACAAGAATTTACACAGAGAACTTCTTACAAAAAGAATTTGAATAATTAGCATTTCAATTCATACTTATGTCTTAAAAGCTTTTGGTATTTATAAGTCCCCTTCAATCAAGTATTTGTTGTCTCTAAACGGGCATATTTCCTCTCTTAAGTTTGCATCTGAAAAATTTGGTCCTTGGTTCATTAAATGCACGCACTTCCTCATGCTAGGAAACTACTCTTTGTTGCTAGTGTTTTGAACACCATAGCAGGAAACCACTTCCTTTTTGTATCAAAGCATGTCTATGCAGCATAACTTTTCTTTTGATGGCAACTGAGGAATTGCATAGCTTGACTTCATTTATTCTTCATAAGATTCGAGAGATCCTAAGAGAATGTTTCTGCAAAATAGATCTCAGACACAGTATTTAATGAAATTTTAAATGTTATCTCTAATGTTGTATCATATCAGGATTTCATCTTTCTACCATCTGAAACATCAAACACAAACTTTGTGGAACATGTTTTGATATCTCATAAGACACAACTTTTAAGCTTTATATTTGCTTACATCTAATCTTAATAATTAGGGGGCTTGATTTATCTCTTTTGACTTAACACTTTGCTGAATTTTTTTTCTTTTTCTCTCAATACTCATAATTCTCTCTCTGAATTTTTTTTCTTTTTCTCTCAATACTCATCTCTCTCTCTCTCTCTCTCTCTCTCTCTCTCTCTCTCTCTCTCTCTCTCTCTCTCTCTCTCTCTCTCTCTCTCTCTCTCTCTCTCTCTCTCTCTCTCTCTCTCTCTCTCTCTCCTCTCTCTCTCTCTCTCTCTCTCTCTCTCTCTCTCTCTCTCTCTCTCTCTCTCTCTCTCTCTCTCTCTCTCTCTCTCTCTCTCTCTCTCTCTCTCTCTCTCTCTCTCTCTCTCTCTCTCTCTCTCTCTCTCTCTCTCTCTCTCTGGCAATATAAACATTCATATACAATACTTCATAACAATTTACCACTGTCATGTACAAGTTACTTCTCCTTTCTCTTGCTTCTTTGTAACAACTTTTTGTTATTAAAATACAAATACAATCATTTGATATGTATTATGAGCACGTAGACATTTTGGCCCATGGGAGCTCTATCTTTTTGTATTTGCAATTGTTTACGGAAATTTGCGGCTTATTTAACTTTTCATTATTAATACAAATATAATCTTAGTTGTATACTCAAATGGATATTTGCTTCAATACTAAAAAGATCCGCAAACTAAGATACATTTTTTGGTATGCAAACATGTTGGAAATTTGGTGATGAGGAACAATATCATTTTTAACAATGGTAGGCTAAGTTGTCTAAACTCATCTCATCTATTAAAACTTATGGAAGTGATTATTGTACAAAGATGAGACTCAACCAAGAACATTCTATTTCTCATGATGCACCTGTCCTAGAGCATGTCTTTTCTCATGATTTGTGGATGTTTTTTTATAACCAGTACTATATTTTGCTTTTGCCTTAAAAAAACAATAATTTGTTGTGAAAAAACTTGCAATAACAAAAACTTAATTTACTAGCTTCAATTGTCAATTGAGCAAGAGTTACTATGCTCAAAAGTTGAATCGAATACGATAAAAAAGGATCATGTGACTCACTCATTTAATTTTTCATGGAAAAATTAACGGTATTGACGTTGAGTTTTTGAGTGGAGGAAGGATTAACGATTATCAATTATTTTTTATAGACTTTTATAATTTTAAATCTTATCTAAAAATTTATGGAGTACTTTAAAATCTTGTAAATTCATAAAATCATTCCAAATCTTACGAATTTATATTTTATAAATTCATTAAAATGTAAACTACAAAATTCAAATCATAAAAAGTCTTTAATAATTCTCACAAAGTCTTTTAAAATTTACATAATTTTTTTATACTAAAAAAATCTTTTACAATCATAATCCAATACATCCGAAACAATACTAAGTACATAATGTTAAATATCCATAAAATAAAATAAATATACTTATAATATGTGATTTAATTTGATTTCTATAATAAGATCCAAAAATAAAATCACAAAAAATATATAATATTTTAAATTTTCTGTTTTTGTGATTTTCAATACGATTTTTTTTTATCTATTTTGATCAATTTGATGATTTTTAAACGATTTGATTCAATTTTAAACATTCCTCTAATTCTCGAATCATGTGTGCCAACAAGTTTTTGTATCATAAGTTTTATTCAAGTAATAATGTAACTTGAAGATTTTTTTAATTTGATCATCCACATGTAATTATACGACCCAAATTTGCGTATTTCATTCTCATGTAAAAATGATTTTAAAAAATAATTTTAAAATGTTATTATATATATATATATATATATATATATATATATATATATATATATATATATATAATATTCAGTTATTTTAGGAGTAAATAGTCTAATTCCATTTAATAACTTTTAAATTTATATAATTAAAAAATCATTTTATATTAATTATTTTTATTTTAATATATATGTTTTAAGAAATATATGTAATGTTTAATTTATTTCAAATTTGACATTAACAACCATTACACCACTAAACAGAATAAAAAAGAAAATAAATATGTTGTATTATATCTATAGCAGTAAAAGATTCAAGCTAGCTCACCACGGCACAATCCAGCGAGCAAGTCAACAAGATTATCAATCCCAAGAGAAAATCACCTTCATTTATGTGTTGTTTTTCTTTTACCTTTCTCCCCCATTCTGGACACTTCCAATTCATGCAATTGAAAGGGGGTCCCAATTGTACAAGCAACTCATCAAAAGAAAACAGACCACCAAAACAAGACAATGTATAGAACTATACAAACCATAAAATCGATGATAGAGACATCTCCACCTAAGGTAAATTTTTTTATTTTTACACATATATCCAACCAAAACAATTGTGAATGACAAACCAATTCACAAGACATTGGCTGATGCCATGTGACTAGATGAAGTGTTGGTTTCCTCTGCTACATTCTTCTGTTTTAGTGAAGCAGAATCAGCTGGCAATCCGGACTCTGAAACGTCACCAATATCCAGTGTCTCTGGAAGAATTCCAGAAGTTTCATCTCCCTCCAACTGTAAGATCAAAACAAAAAATCCTCAAAACTTGACTTACAACTTAATGTGTTCCAGAAGTGATCCATTAACACTTGACATGATTACTCAAAGTATTTTCTCCTATCGCTAAGCAATGTTTGGCAATTGACATGATTAATTCAACTATGATAATTCGATCAATTCGTTATATCCAGATAATGGCACAGCAGGTTTTAGACAATCTGATAATCTTTAGATCTGCAAATATAACAGAGAACAGAATATTAGTTTATTTCCTTTAAACCAGTTTCCAATCAGTGATGTGCAATATTTCAACATTTGTGCTCCCGAATTGGGGGGGGGGGGGGGGGGGGGGGGGGGTGGGGCGGGGGTGAAATCAAGAAATCAAACTTGTGGCAATCTCAGATCACTTTAGCTTCAACAACGATAAGATGGAAACGTTTTCTTCTATCCAACCCAATGTCATCTGTAGAGACAATCTTCAGGAAAGAAGGGAATGGAAACAGAAAGGGGAATCAATTTACTCTTTTTCATCACGATTTTATTACACATTTACCCGAAATTTCCAGTCAAATGTGATAGCAATTTACACAGAATAGAAGCTAGTATTTAACTACACTTGAGTATATGAAGACAGAAAAAGTTGTCACTTAATCAATTGGAAGAATAAAAATGCGGCAATAGATAAATAAATTTAAACCTCCAAAACTAATAAATTAAAAACTATACCTCAAGTTGGCTGAGCATGTCAATAGCAGCATCCAAGTCACCACTGTTTACATTATAGACATCTACAAGGGACTGATAAGATATACCAGGAAAATTCATCCTAAGATACTCCAAATCCATATCAACTTCTTCATCTAGCAACTGATTATCCGATAACTCTGCCACATTCTGTGATGAAGTGTAGCCTGTGTAGGAACTAGAAGCAGGCTGGCCTTTTGCCAGAAAAGATTCGGATTTCGAGAGCCTTTCCAAGCTAGTGTTGATAAGTTGTGGATCATTTGTGGCACCCTGATGAGTCTGAAACCATACTGTCCCATTATAAGTCTTGGAATCTTTTTCAGTCGAAGGTGTTCTACCATCTACCCCCCTTTTAGAGAGAGGAACATATGACGTTGCATATGGATTCAAAGACGATGATTGTGGCTTCATGGACTTGAATCAGATGTAGATAAACAATTCTTCTTCTTGATATTCCTTTTCCTTTCCCACACATACAAGAGAAAGAATCCGTCAACATGATGCTAAAGTCAATTAAAAATTAAATTCCTTTCTTGGGGAAGCTAAAAAATACAAGGAATTCACAGCTTCAAACCCCAAGAATCTACAAATGCAAAAACTAAAAAAAAAAAAGATTGACAGAGAGAGTAGAGTATGATTGAACAAACTCTGAATCAGTAAAGAACAGAGCCAAAACACAAGATATAAATGATGATTCAATCATCAAACTTTCTTGTAACCCTTTTAACAACTGCATGCGTAAGTAACTAGGTTCAATCATATATATTAGTATCACTCCTTGATGGAGCACTCATATGGCAAAATAAACAAATAAATAAAAACATCAGATCAAGAATTTTTCTGAAAAGATCAAGAAACACTAGTAAAACCAAAAACAAAGCTTTAAAATTTGACTTTTCAGTGATCCCTTTTGAAACACCAGCACAATCAAGCAGAACAAAAACTTAAATCAAATTTTAAAACAATTTCAAAAAAATGAAATTTGCAGCGATACATCGATCCAAAAAAATATTGATTGGAACCCAATAACACCAAATGATAATTTGATCGTCGCTTTTTCATCTGCAACGATTAGTGAATAACAAAATTGTGTTTCGAATTGCACAAAAAACAAAAGAACAAACGAAAAAAAAGGAGATTAAAATAAAATGGGAACAAACCAGTGAGACAGAAATCACGAAACGAAACCCTAACTGGAGATCGCTGGGATTGGAAGGGAGAGAAAACTATAATGAAATGATTGAGACAGAGAAGTTAAATTATTTTCTCCTCTGCGCAACTGTTATTTGGTTAGAAATCAATCAGCATGTATATTTATAATAATAACTCTATATGTAATAAGTGTATAAAAATAATAATTTGTTGAAAATAAATATGAAGAAAATTTGATGTGAATTTTAACTTACAGTCTTGTCTATTTACGGTACAGGTTGAGACTATAGGTGAAAGTAGTTCGGGTGGTCTGCAGGAGACTTATGACTCAGTCCGTTTAAACCTTGCCTGTGCTTGACTCGTTTTTCAGCATGATTAGGCTCACACATTTTACCAAACCTTTTTAGTTAAATAAATAGGACAAAACATAAAACTTAAAAAGAAAACCAATTAATCACATCGGATTGAACTATTTGATAATAATATTTTTAAATAAAAATATTATTATTAATAATATATAATAAAGACTTAAATATATTTTTTATTTCTGATATATATCTGAATTTTGTGTTTGATTTGTGATAAATTTGTTATTTACATCTGCTCTTTAATATATGAAAAGTTTTGTTTTAGATCTCTGCTGTCAGTTAAGTGATGACGTGTCTATTATATATTTGATAACACGATTTGTGACCCTGCTAAAAAATTGCCAATATTTATTTCAAAATTAAATTTAAATTTTCTAGCGGTAAAAAAATACCAGAATCAATTAAAGTAATAAATAAATAAATCAAACATTGAGAACTCTCTTCCGAGTCATCCACCAGCCCTTCACCTACATTCTTCTCCCTTCAACCTTCATCTTCCAAAACAAATCTCTATTTCGGAAAACATTCCTCTTCCCAATCTTTCTCAACTTCATCGCTTTTCCTCTTCCCAATCGCTTCTGAACCCACATTAAGGTCTTTTCCTTTGTTGGAATCGCATTTCATCTTCTTCTTTGATTTCTCTGAAGCTTTGATTACAGAAACAACAATATCTATGGTTCGGACTCGGGTTTTGTCCTTGTTCATCTTTCACTTCTTTTCCTCGCCGAAATTGGTGTTCACGGGGTGGTCACTGTCGTTAGGGTTCTGAGTGGGTTTGTTAAGTCAGAAAATGGAGTGGGTTTTCTTTGAAAGGGGTTGTCATCGGAAAATAGAGAGGCGGCGACCATTGTGGTAGTCTTTTTAGCGTGTTGGTGAAGAGCTTGCTGAAAATGTTGGAAGGGTTGAAATAGTGTCAGTTCCGGAGGATTGTTGTAAGTCATTTTGTTTCTTACCCATTTTGTGAATTGGATTGGGATGAAGGAATTGAAAATCGGTGTTTGACAGCGTGTTGGTGAAGAGCTTGCTAAAAATGTTGGAAGGGTTGAAACAATGTCAGTTTCGGAGAATTGTTGCAAGTCATTTTGTTTCTTCTTACCCATTTTGTTAATTGGATTGGGGTGAAGGAATTGGAAATCAATGTTTGATTTTAATCATGTTCGAACCTAGCCACAATTTCTATGATACTCACGCACCCGACAAAAGATTCCTTCCCTAAAATCAACTTGGAATCGTAAATGCTTCCACTGTTAGCACTTTCATTGACGCCCAAACAAACCCTAGTTGCAAATTTAGAAAGGAACTCCTCAATGGTGCTAACCATTTCCCTTGCGTGTTGCCACGTGGCATCAAAGGTGATGAGAACGAGGCTGGAGGAGGGGCCTAGGGAGGAGATGTGGAGAGCGGAGGCGGAGGTGGATGAAGAGAAGAGGAAGAAGGCCTATAGAAAGCAATTGAGGAGGGGGGATAGGCCGTTGCGGAGGTGGTTGGCGGTGAGAGAGGAGGTGCAAAGGAGGGACTTGTGAAGAGCCTTGTGGGGGTGTTGGATGATGAGGATTTGGGTGGTGGTTTGGATTGGAGGAAGTGGAAGTGTGTGGCAGAGACAAATGCGATTGGGACGGTCGCAGTTGGAGCAGATGAAGCAACGCTGGTGAAAAGGCTCCTCCAATGAAAGGAAGTCTTCTTCTGCTACTTCCGCCTCCATCCAATGCTATGCAGGCAGTACAATACTACTACATACACAGTTGCTCATGGCGATCCAAGTTGATTCTTGGTTGAGGTGATGGATTTGAAAGCGGGATATAGGAGAACTAAACAACCTTCCATTCTTCGACAACATGTTCGACCTTGCTTTCTCCTTCTCAATGTTTGATTTATCTATTGTTTACTTTAATTGATTCTAGTGGCTTTTAACTGGCAAAAAAATTAAATTTGATTTTGAAAAAAATGTTGGCGGTTTTTGAGCCGCTACAAATCGCATCATCAAATATTTAGGAAACACGTCATCACTTAACTAGCGACATAGATTTAAAACAAAAATTTTCAAATATCAAGGAGTAGATGCGAAGAAAAAATTTATTAGGGATCAAACACAAAATTGAGTATATATTAGGAATCAAAAACATATTTAAGCGTATAATAAATAAGATTTTTTTAATATAATCTCTCAATAATGTAGTTTCTTTGTTTCTTTTGTTTATTAATTGAAAATTGACATAGAATAATAATAGGATAAACCTTACATGGAGTTTTATAAGTATTTTTGGTGTTACTCTTGAATTATAATTAGAGTTTCACTTCAATAATACCTATTTACATTTAGTAAAAAACTTTATTTGATAGATTACCAAAGTAAAATTTCAATTTTGATTGAATAACAAGATCAAAAGCACTTATATGAAATTGTTTATAAATTTTGTCCATGATAATATTTATATGTGGAAGGCTATTGTTTAACTATTTTAATGCAAGTTAACTTTCAATATTTAAGGTCTTATATTAAACACAAGATGATATTTTGTTATCTATAAAATCAAACTCGAATATTAAGAGATTTATAATAATTCACACACATTATTTAAGTAACTGAGTTAGACCCTCTTAATACACATGACGATATTGAAAGATTGCGAACTAATTTATTAAAGACTAAAATATATTTTTGATCTCTAATAAATACTTGAGTTTTGTGCTTGCTTCCTGATAAAAATTTTCTTTGCATGAGTTCCTAATAAGAACAATAATTTTTATTTTTGACCCTTAAGACTTTCTTTAGTCCTTGATAAATTATCTAATTTTGTGTATGCTCCTTAATAATTTTTTTCATTTGTTATTAGTTTTTTTCCAAAGGGACTATGAACTAATAGTAGATGATTTTTGTTATCAGGAAACAAACACAAAATTCACTAATTTATTGTGATAAAAAATTGCCAAAGACCAAAAACAAAATTTATTTTACCAGGGAGCAAAAACAAATAATTTTTTTTATTAAGGAACAAAATAAAATTCAAGTATTTATAAGGAATCACAAGTCTATTTTAGCTTTTATTAAATTAGAAATGTTTGATAAACTTAGTTTTTAAAATGATTAATAAATGCAAATTGACATAGTATACTTTATATGATTTATTTATTTAGGTTCTACTTTTGTTTTGCAAATAAATAAAAACATAATTTTAGATAATGATATTTTCAAATATTTATATTTTTAATTTTATAATTTTCAAATTATTATTGGCTCTTTAAAAGTTAAATATTTGACTAAAAATTAAAAAATAAGAAAGTATTAAATTAGTTAGATATAAAATGTAAAAAAATTGATTATAGTGCGAATCATTGTGGTTCGAGAAGCTCAAGAAGTACGACACATGGAAGGCAAAGGCAGCGATGCGAGTGTTGATAAGAAGCTCAAAAATGACTATAGTGTGTTATTTGTTAATTTACTGGATTTATATCATTTATAGGTGAAAATAGTAATTAAGGCATAAAATTTAATTAAATTGAATTTATGCGATTTTTTTGTTGCAAGATCCAATTTGTAGAAACTTAGATTATCAAACAAACAATCAAATATTTTACTAAATTATATGAGAACGAAATCAAATCTATCATAGATATTGATATTGTTAAGTCATAAGACTAATTATGTCTCGCAAATATTTTGATTAATGCAAATAAATATTGGGTTTTAAAGATCGTGTCTTATAACAAAACAAATGGAAGTTTTGTTGTTTTTGTGTCCGATCTTATAAACGATAAACAAATAGATATTGAGTTTGTGCATTTCCGATCACGATTAATTTTTTGGAAAAAAATGCTCACGACTAATGCTCCTGATATTTTGATTGTCATTGTAGAGAATGTTCTTATTCTTTACAGGATATGTCAAGGAACAAAGAAAGAAGTCAATTGAAAAGCTAGCTACTCCATAAAAAGGCGTGTCAAAAGTAAGTTGTAGTGTACTTGATTACACAATAATGACTTGACCTATGATGTTTTGACAAGTGATATAAGTAGGGTATCAAGATGTTTTGACAAATTGGTGACATACATTAAATGTTAAAATTAATACATGAACGGATACTTGACCCCCAAATAAAGAAGTAGACCGAAGAGAATGACATTTATAGACAACGCTTACTTCTTGAAGAAGGCTATAAAATAATTTGGTTTTGAAGTGCTCAAGTTAGAGAACACAACACACAATATTTCATACAAGTATTAAAACTTTTTGTGAATCATTATAAGTAAGAATTTGATATCTTAAAACACTTTGTAAATCCTGAGTATTGATTGTAGGCTTAAATTATTGTATTTGTCTCTAAAACGACACCTAATCAGTGTGCACTTGAATCTTAAAAAAATTACTTTGATTTGTTGAAGCTAGAAGTACTTTGCTGCAAAGAATAGTTAGGGTGATTATTTTGAAGAAGTTAGTGTTAAACTACTAGGGTAGAGCTAGAAATGACTTGGGGACATAATACTTTTATCTTTATGTAAGTTAGTGAAACTTTATGAATTTGTTACAAACACGATGTAATCTCAATATTTGAGACAATCCAATATAAAAATGTGTTTTTATTTCTTTTTGTATTTGATCTTATTTAACACTGAATCCTAATTTTTTTACCTCTGACATTCTGCAACACATCGTATTGAGTCAAACTAGTAATAGGGTTGCACAAAAAAGAAATCAGAATGTCAAGGACTCTTATTAGGGTTATTCTTCATGCACCATTCAAATTTCTTCTACATCCAACAATTGAAGTGAAATTTCCAAATTGTCATTCAGTTAAAACTCAAATACACCATCCCTCATCACACACCATTCATTGTTGGACTCCTCCTTCCCTGCTGCATCACGACTGTCTCCCCTCCGATGATCTTCACCATTTTGTGGTTGCTCAATCACATTCAACAAATCATCTTCTTTTCCCTCCGTTCATCGCAACAAATCATCTTCTTTCCCATGTCGCCGTGAGTACCTTAACTCTGTGTGTTTTTTTTTACAGCATTATACCCATACGGATTGACGTATGGTACATGCAAAATGAGAATCCGTATGTTTGTTAATTTTAAATATTTTATTTATTTAATAAATAATATATTTAATAAAATTTTTTATTTAAAAATCAATGTATAATTTTTTTTACTTAATTATTTTATAAATAACTATTTTAATACTTTTGTATATTCAAAATAGTTATTTATAAAATAATTAAATAAAAAAATTCCAAACTTTTATAATGTATTTATTTTAAAATTTATTTAAACAAAAATAGGTAATATTGCATAAGAAAAATGTTTTTATTAATATATTTGTATCAATACTATTACATTTATACTATTAAATATTTATATAAATAGTGATTTGAAGTATAAAAAATATAAAATGAATTTCTTCATTCATTTATAAATATATAAAATTATTAAATAGTTATCAATAAAATATTTAAAATAAAATTGTTGTTTGATTTTGATGATATATTTTAGTTTGCTAGATTAATCATTTAAAGATAATTTAAATTTTATTTATTACATTTGTTAAAATATACTACATTTAATAATACAATAGGGTTTTAGAAGATTTATTAATTAGTTTCTTTAGTTAGTTTTTGAGTAATAGAATGAAAACATTTTTGTTATGAAATATGAAACTCAACTATTATTTGAACGATGACTTTAATTGCTATTACTGTTTAAATTTTTAGATTATGGTTAGAACCAAATGATTGTGTTAGGTTTTAGGCAGTAGACAAGACGCAAAAGATGAGATTCAACAATGTAAAGGGGCATATGATCGCCTAGCTTGACCACGAGATATTTATCGTAGCAAATGAGACGCTAGACAATGGATTTTGGCAGGTTGGGCATATTTATTGCATCTTATAGGTTGCACACTATTTACTAACAAGAGTGTCACATATATCAGTGTGGTATTCTTGGACACATTTTGTGACCTTAATCAATATGGGGGATTTTCATAGGGAGCGATTGCACTAGTCCATATGTATGACAATTTGAATGTTGCATCCAAGCATACCCCAAAACATCTTGCAGGATATATCACTCTCTTGCACGTAATTATATTAATTTTTATCATTGTTATTTGTTTTAAACTTTATATGCACTATTGATTAGGATTGTTATTGGTATTTTTTAATATGTGTAGTCTTGGACCTAGGAGCATTTCCCTACAAATTGCAAATATTATCGCTGATGAGGATTACCATGAGAGGAAACGACGTGCTTGTCGTTGGAAGTGTGGGAAGGCAATACTAGTGACGACCTATCGTAAGTGCTTGGATAGGCTGACGCCAGATGCTTTTTTGTTGGATTTCAAAGAATTTGAGCTCATTTCACTATTTTCTGGACATATCAGATGAGGTTTGTCTTTTGTTAAACACCAACTAGAGAGGGTATTACGACAATTTGGTTATGTCCAACCGATTCCTTCATCCCCTACTACTCTATCTCTATCCACATAGGAGATTGACGATAAATGGCTTCAATTTTCTCAATACCTTGCACCGGTTAGTGTGCAACAGACTACATGGAGTGGTTTTATAAGATATCTCACCCACTTATGAGTCTGCCACAACTTGGGGAGCCTCCTAGACATCAACCCATGGTGCATGATGATACATATATTATAGTAGATCCACTTGTGTTGCCCGTTCACACAACAACTATGCCACAACCACCTGCACTTGCAGCTATTGATGCAAATATGCCTCAACATGCAATGGTATAATTCGACTAATATAATATTTTATTACATGCTTCCAATATTTATAATTGATGTTGTTGTCAATGTCGTAGGCTGCTTACCAAAAGATGGCAAAAAGCTTGGAACACATGATAAATATGAGGATAGTTACTATTGGAACTGATGCATACACTTTGACTGAGCACTATTTAGGATTAGCCATGTGTGTCACTTAGCAAGGAAATGTTTACGTTCGCTCAAGACGAAGGAGGGATACATAGGACAAAGATGGTGATGGACGATGATCGTGATAGTTGGGATTGATTGAGTACTGTTTAATATTTGTATACAATATGATTGAGCATTGTTTAATATTTGTATTATTTGATTGACTATGTATATGACTATGGTTAACATTTGCGTTTATTTTTGTATTTGACTATTATGTTCAATCGAAAGCAAACATTGTGTTCATTACGCAAATATGATTAGAAAGTGTTACATGCATTATCCATGACATTACTATTATGTAAGTTACAAATATTGTCCAAACAATAACAAAATGTTCGATCTTCTCCTAAATCAACATGTTGTGTGGTCAACCTCGTGTAATTAGTATACTGGTGCATTCGATTAATATAAAGAGTAGGCCACTATTTTGCTTGATAATGACAATGTGTTGACCATAACAAAGCTATTGGCGACATGAGACAACCATCTCTTAGAAATACTTATTACAATGACAAGTACACATTTAAATGTTCATAAGACATGTTATAATACAAAAATTGATGAACGTCGTTATCATTGCTGTACTTGAATAAAATGATTGTCATACATATGACCAATACGTATATGCGATGAACAAACTATCTCTCGGTGGTTGACTTCTAAGAGGGAAAAACGTCATGCTTTGTTGGAGAGAAAGAGAAACAAGGATGACATTTTACCTTGATGCAATCACATAACCCATATCGGTAATATTCATTCACTTATCCATGGTTACCTGCACGTAACAATTTTAATTAGTATTATTAAAAAAATATTTATCCATGAATACGTCACAAAAAAATTATATACCATGGAGAATCCATCAACAAGTAGGGATCACTTTAACTGCCCATATCTGGCTATGCCACCAAGCAAGTCTATATAATCATTAGACCATTGCCCAAGTTATTTCAGCAAATGATTACGAACCAAATACCATGAATCTTCACTTATACCTAATAAGGCAACAATTACACGATATCCATAATTATCATCAGCTTTGACATCGACAATGTTTTTAATGAAATCTTGAATGCATGAATGAAATTGATCCGACATTGGCATCTTCCTCTTTGATTTTGTTTGTTCAAATGATTATGCAAAACGTTTCAGTGTGGATGAATTATTTTTCACCGAATGTAATGCATCCACATACTCATAGTAAGACAGATCACGCTTCGTTGATCTTTCTTGTTTGATAATCTTTTTCTTTTGAGCACCTTTTGTTTTGACCTTTTCAGGAGGAGCACACATTGAATTTAGATCAAGGGTAGATAGTTTTCTAAAGTTTATTCTTTAGATTCACTTTGCCACATAAATCAAACTCTTCAAATCGCTTGGATATGACTTCCATCTCTTTGTTTATGTAGACTCTGGGCTCAGATAAACCTTGGTCTGAAAAACTTAGCCTCTGCCAAAATATATGGACTGTGTCAAGTGGTATGCTACCAACAATATATCTAGCTAGTTCACATGCACATGAGAGACCATAAGTAGTTCTCATAATACATCCACAAGAGAACTGTCAATGCCAACATAATTCACTGGCTCAAATTCAGCAGCAATCTGGTTTAACGCATGCCTTGATACCATGCCAATTAGTCTTTTGTACAATGTAACTTTAAAACATGTTCGACCACATGTGTGCTTGTCTCAAAAGATGTCTTAATTTCAGTGTGTTGTAGAGTGATCATGTTGTTCATGGCTTCCCAAACACTATATGGGTCTTCAAGGCTATTTTGCAGTAGTCTCTTTGTGACACCCTCTACCCCTCACATATATACTAATAAGGAATAAAAAATTCAAATATTAATTAAAAGTATTTTTAAAACATTTTTTTTTGTCTTTCAAAGGGGAAAAAGATTCACATTCATTTTCTTTTACATCATATTCAAACTTGTCCAAATAAATAATAAAGTATTCTCGACTCAACAAGGTCGTCTAAGCTTCATACAATTAATATAGAACTTATATCCTAATGTCACATCCTATCAGAGCATTGTGTTCCCGTGTCCTCTAGCATGAGATTCTTCATAGTCATCCACCTATTTTCTGCTCCCCCGAACACAAGTTCAAGATCATCACAGGATCCAAACACAACAACACACAGGGAGTGAGTTATCACATTCCTAGCTAATAGAGAAACAAGACAATTAAATATACATATTATATAAATGAGATACCACTTGCTTAAACATAGCTCACGTAACTTCACCACTTCGTCATTCAAAATTCACTTTTCAATCATCAATCACATTACACAAGAATCTCACACTCCGATCAAGATATAATAACGCATCAATTAGCAAGCATATGCAACAGTTATGCTAAGAATCAATCCTATATGCAATGTGGTACCATGTCAGTGAAAAACCACCATGGGGTGCTTAGGAGTACATAACAAGACACACCACACCATGGGTTTGTCAGGTCACTCTCACTAAGTAAGATCATAGGGAGACCAGTCAGGGTCACGATGTTTTGCGAGAATGCTCCAACCATATGAGATCAGCATATGCTTAAAGGAGTACTCAAACCCGGTGACCCCCAAGGCCTACACTCCGAAGAGTCCGTCAGGGCCTCTCCCTCCTGATTCAGGTCCAACCCCTAAAATAATTTTTGCATGCAGGCACTGCTCATGAATTATACAATACCCATGACCTTACACTCATGTTTTAAACACGTTCAACACAATTGCGCTACGATTTAACACTGGTTCCTAAATAGGAAACCTACATTTTCTCTTTAACACTGC